>NC_056728.1:736054379-736406879 GCF_019279795.1 Protopterus annectens
AAACTGTTCTGCATAATGTTTTTGTAAATATATCTATAATCTGTTGTGTTTGAGAATAAATTTTAGAATCTGTACACAGTTTATCAGCTTGAATGTCTTTACTCCTACTGCATCAATACAATGGTTTCCTATTATGCTCAATATCTTTTTATCAACATTTTCTTGATCTACTCTCACAATATGTTTCATTTGTCCGTAAAGCTTGTTTATTTCAGTTCTCAAAGTCATAGTTCGACCTCTTTTCCATGTCTTATATTTTTTTGTCTCTCACCTTAATTAAGTATCTTGTTCTTATGGAAATATAGTCTCCTGACCTTGTGTGCCTAGATGCTGATGTTAATTAAACATGTTTTTTTTTAATTTTTTTATTTTTTTTATTCAATTTCTCTTTCAAAACTAGCCACATTCCTTCTATAGTTTTTCACTGAATGCATCCTTCCGATTAGTTTTACATAGTGACTATTTTGCTTCCATATAATCTATTTATCTTCTGTGCATTGGCTTAGATTTCAATTTGGCATAATTATATAGCAACAAATTAACCTTTATAACCCCATGATCGCTGCATATCAACGGTGGTAAAACTTGCATGAAGTAACAGTAATTTCTTTAGGAATGCAAACAATGTCTAGTATGTTCCATTACCTAGTAGTATTTTTTACAATCTAAAGTAACTGTCGTTACAGAACATACATTGTAAATAATTTCCTTACAAATGTTGTTGAATTAATATTATTCCAGTCTGTTCTGGAAAATTTAAGTCCTCAGCCACTATTATTCTTTATCCAGTGTTTCATGCAAGAAATGAATGAATTCTTCTAGATCATTAGCACTTGAATTTGGTGGTCTATACACTCCAACAATTGTTATATGGTCCAGAATTGTCTTTATTGTCACAGTAACGCAATCTAAAGCATCAGTGTTATCACTGAGTATGCAATAATCACAAGTCTTATAACTGCCTTTAATCCCTATCATAACACCTCCACCTGATTTTTTGTTAGAATGTCTGTTACAGTAAAAACATTTATACCCTGACAGAACTGGTTTCCAGTCATTGTTCTTTAACCATGTTTCAAAAACAATAACAGCATCAAGCCTGGGGGAACGTAGCAAATTTTCCAATTAAAAAAACTTTATTACTAATGCTCCTAACATTAACAACCATCAGAGATGCATCAAATGTTGCTATCTCTGAACTGTTATTTGACCTGGCAAAAATCCTGTATTGTGTTAATCAGATACTGAAAAATATCTTCTGCAAAAATTCTCTTCCCTTATTTTGCCAAGTGCACACCATCCTATATAAAGACATGCTTGCTGTACACATTTCCATTTTTTTTAAATGGGACTTTTTTATGTAGGTATTTACCCAAAATATATTTTCATTTACAGTGATCCAACTCTCCTTTCTATATGTGATTTGTGAAAACTATGTCCTAACAGCTGTACAAGCTATCTAAGAGCGCTGTAACTTCCCTACTAATAGTCAAAAGTCCTTGTAGATGACATGATTTGTACCAATATGAATAAAAACAGATCCAGACTTGCTTATATGAGGAAGGCATTCAAAGTCTTTCTCATATCCCCTATTTTTGCTTCTGAACAAAAATTATAAATAAGGAAGAAAATTAATCATACTTTTTATTTCAAAGAAATGATGAGTTGTATCCAATACTTCATGCTTAAAGTTGACCAAATAGCAATGCAAAATAAACATAGAAGACAAATGCTTGTGATAATATATAAAGCATATTTGGAAAAAGTGCCTTCTTCCTTATGCCACCTTAAAAAGGTAGTCACTGTCAGTGTATCTCCATCTGGTGTTAATGTGGGATACCAATTAAGGGACAAATGGCCACAATCATATTTCACATCATTGCTGTCATATGTTTATGCAGTATGCCTCACCCATGCCTGCAAAAGACAGTGACCTTCTGTGTACCCCTCTTATGTCATACTTGAACAAAACTGGACACTGGAAAAATAAATAGAACATTTTTTGCTTCTTTACCCTCCCCCTAAAAGATAAGCACCTGTATATGTATCTGATGTTTGTGAGGAAAATAAAAATAAAATAATAATTAAAATAATGTTTCCAACTTACTTTTAGTGAGTACACTACTTCTGCACCCCTCTAAAGTTTGCAAGGAAAGTTAAATAAATAATAACCACACTGGCTCCAGCCCAACACAAGATAGTAACCTCTGAGCTTTTAGAGGAAAGCTAAAAAGAAATAATGACATCATTCCCAGCTCCCCACACAAGCTACAACAACCTTCTCTGTACATCTCTGAGCAGGGCTGAGTTTAGACTAGCTAGGGTTCAGAGCAGAGGCCAATACTAAACCAGTATCAATATTCACTTATACAGCCTTGGTGTGTGGGGACCACCAGCCCCCCAGAAGCACTGAAAGTCTGGGTATTTTCTGATGTATTTCATCCCTTTGAGAAATGACTTAAAAAATCATATCATACTAAATAGCTACTAATAAATGTCATAGGTTACGAAAAGCCTACTTTATAGAACACAAAAACGAACCAGTTAACTCTTATTATATTAATACAATAATAACCTCCTTTAAAAATGTCATTTTCAGGAACCCTGAATATAAAGCACGGATTTTCTTTGTACTTCCAATTGCCTATACTCAAAATACAATTAATATATTTAAATTAACAACGACTACATTTAAAGACAAAAAACTGTTGTACTGGTATCAATTACTTATCAATGGGAAGTTACAAAATGCTGACCATATCATTAATACATTTGAGGTAAGCAAAGAAATGTGGTTTGAAATTCAAAATTGTAGACAATTAATTGAACATAAGATTAAGCTAATGCAACCAGTAGTTAGAAATTCTTTCCCCACCTTCATTGACTTACTCATTATTTGAATGCACCAGAATATAATTGGAAAGGGACTTCGATCTAAAATATATAAGGTACTTAAGAAATCAACAGTATGTCAAAGAGAAAGCTATTGGGATTATTTTAGACTTGTTAATAATAACTCCCCAAGTGAAGATGATAAAAAAATAATACTCCTGTAATACTGAATTTGTCTGCCACTAGATTTGCTACATCTCCCAGTACAATGAACATAGTTCCATTTACAACTAGTTCAGGGCACTGTTGTGTGCTGCCTTTGACGTTTCATACATAACTAAAGAAGGGCTTATGGTTGTCTTTGACCTGGAAAGCTATGTTTGCCTCAACATTGCCTTTCTTGAACTTAATTAGCCCTCTTAATTGTATAGTTAGTTTGATGAGAGAGTTTTTATCTTTTTGGTGTTACAATTCTTAAGTTCAGCTATGTCTTTTTTTCTTTTGTCATACAATCTGTTTAGTTTTGAATTCCACTACTGTGGTTTGTTTTTAGAGTTTGGGCTTACTTCTGGTCATACCTCTCAACTGTACACATTTCCGGAGAATGTCCAGATTTTTGCTTCATATTTTGGTCCATTTTTCATAAAATTGTGTTTTTCTTGCAAATTAGTGGTAAATCATTAAAGACTAAAGTTAGAAAGTAATGACAGACATTTGAGTTTCAGACTTCATCGCCTTCAGAAAATTCATGCTAATGCAAAACCTATTATTCTGTCAACTTTCTAAGTTTGTAAGAGCAATATTTAAAAATTGTCCCTATTTTTGGGCCTCTGTCCCACTTTTATTTATGGCTTTGTCTAGATGTCTTGCTCGAAGAGGTTGAGAGATATGCTGCTGGTAGTTACAGCAACTTCTATGCTTCTGTTGACATTGTTGTGCAGAGGTTCTCTGAAGAGTTCTGCGTAGGCTGCAATGTTATCTGGGTTTGGAAGGTCTTCAAATTTTGAGAGCCTATCACTTAATAAAAGGCTGTATGCCTTTGTATAGTTCCTAACTCTTACTGGGTTTACTGATTTTTATTTCAAAGGAGACCGCTTTGTGATCTGACTTTACAAAAGAGGACATGACACTGGGTGGGGTGCAGCATTCTCCCATATTTTTGAGTACCATCTCCATTATGGTTGTACCTCTAGTGAGCATATGCACCATCTGATCTAGGGGGTTTGTGCTTACAAAGTCCAGGAATTTTTGTGTCTGCAAATTTTGGATAATGTAGGATTCACAGTCTATAAAGGGGTAATTAAAGTCCCCCATGACTATGGACTTGAATGGCAAGTGTCTCCAGTAGATTTAAGTATGAGCTATGGGTTTCCTGGGACATAGAAGGTAACCTATAGGTTGCTAGGATATGTTATGGGACATCGGCTATGGTAAACTGGGTCTATATTAGCTGAGCGAAAGTCCGTTTATGCGACTACGTAAACATCAACACATATTGTGTGAAACTGACTTAGAGCGAACTTCCAAAACCGCGATTTCGGAAATGTCGAATTACCATGGTTGGCCCGTCTGTGGAATAGCTGTACAAGGTTGGATAGTTATGGACTTTAGGGTTAGGGTGCAGGTTAAGGTAAGTGCATAGATAGGTTATGTATGTTAGATTTAGTGTAGGGTTAGAAGTAGGGTTTTATTAAAAGTATGTATGTTGATTATTTATTTTGTTTGTGTATATTTTCGTAGGGGAAGTGTGCGGTAGTTACGGACATTAGGGTTAGGGAGGGGTTAAGGATAGTGCATAGATAGTTGTGTATGTGGGGTTTAGTGTAGGATTAGAAGTAGGGTTTTGTTAAATGTATGTATGTGGATTATTTATTTTATTTGGATATATCTATATAGGGGAAGTGTGCAGTAGTTATGGACCTTAAAGTTAGGGAGGGGTTAAGGATAGTGCATAGATAGTTGTGTAAGTGGGGTTTAGTGTAGGGTTAGAAGTAGGGTGTCTGTGCTTTACTTTAGGGTTAGAAGTAGGGTTTGGTTAGTGTATGTATGTGCTTTATTTATTTTGTTTGGGTAGGTAGTATGTAACGGGTGGTGGGGTTGGCCGAGTATGACAGTTCGACATTTAAAATGTTGTGGTTTAGTGCGTTCAGGATATTAGCGGTTCGCTCAATAGGTGTCGGGATTTTATTATTCACTTAATAGTATTTTTGCTCTCATAATATAGACCCTGGTAAACTGTATGTGGAGAAACTCTTACATGTCATCCTGTTTAGACAACCTAGAGGTATGCTAGTTATTGATGTAGTTTGAGGCAACTCTGCCTGTAGTCTCGGTTTCTGCAGATGCTAGGTTAAAAGTGTGGGAGGCACTGAAGCCTTGCACTGCTGGGGTTCTGTGTGTCTTTAAACCATGTCTTGGTAACTGCACAGATGTCTGCATTCTCCAAGATGAGGAGAGCTCAGAGGGAGGTGAGATTCTTGTTTAAGCTCCTGGCATTGAGCAGAAACATCTTTAGATGCCCATGGGTTGATTTTGTTATGCTGGAAGGTTTATCAATTTGTCATTGCCTAAGTAAAGCTCCATGGGGCAGACAATGTTTTAGCCAATACTTGAAAGCTTAGAGGGAGTAGGTGTAAACCATCATTGTCAAAGCAACAATGTTTGTTTGCCATATTCTTCCATGATGACCAATATTATATGGCCCTAGAATGACACCAGAAGCTAACCCAATTATTAAAGTCAGCCATGTTTTGTTTGTATTGTGGTATCATGCCTAGTGAAGGTAGAATACTGCTTAATGCTAGGCTCTTATCTGCCTGTGGTGCATAGTCTCAGAGCTCCCTAATATCTCTCTTCATATGGTCCAAGGAAGTAGGTTTCAGGTCATTTACACCTGTATGTACTATGACTGAGGCTTTCTGGTATTTGTGGTCACTGACTTGAGGACTCCCGTAACTTGGCTGATCCTGGATCCTAATAAGGAACTGACTGCTATTTTCTCCTTTTCCATCCTGGTGAGTGAGGCATCAGTATGTCATACAATGATGTCCCCTATGACTAGAGTCCCAGGTAGTGTGTTAGCTTACCTTATGGTCTTTTTAGTTGAGGCTCCACTGAGTGTGGCTGTATGTGTAGTGCTAAGTGTTGACTTTGTTGAGTGTTTTTTTTTGGTTTGCTGAGGATAATTTTTGAAGGAGGATTGTTTGGGATGTCTTTGGAGTTTGGAAAGATTGCATTTATGTTCTCAGCATTAGTAGGTCTATGCATGTGGTGCATACAGTATGTGGTAGGTGTAGTGTGTGTTTTTCTAACAATCTGATTTTTCTTCTGTCTGCTTGTATAAGAGAGCTTTGCCTCCAGTGACATCTCTCACATACTGTATCTGTTTCTTTAGGAATTAAATGGTTGCAGGCAAACATGAGACATTTGCTACACTGTCTCATGTTACTCAGCTCCACCAATCTGGCTGCGGAGAAATTAGGAAGGTGTACATCCAAGATGTCAGATCCTTTATTTGTTGAGCTTCAAGGGTGTGGTACACAAGAGGTTAAACGAGGGTAACTAAGGATGCTTTTGGGACTAGGGACTATACCATGCAATATAATGTAAGGGGCAGTGCTCCTCAATGCGCAAACTATTTTCTTTATAATCACTGAGTTACTGGATGCAGTTTCAGAGATAGTTCCATAGAGAAACTTTACCTTCTAGGTGTCTGCTTACTATACAGGGCACTGCTATTTGTCACTACACAATGAGTAGCTCTGCATAAATGCACCAAATTTATATAGGCTCTAAAAACACTTAAAGCCTTACTGTGTGATCCCCGACTCAGACAGACCTGGCAACATTCTACCCCACTACAAACGAATTCCCAGGCCTTCTTAATGTAAAAACACACTACAGTTATCCCAAAGTGAATTGAAATAGGACAATCAAACAAACTAGCTAGAAACACACATTTATAAAATTACTTCAATGCAGAGAAACCAGCAGTAAGATCAGTGAAAAGCAGGGGTCTTTACAGTGATAAAAGGCAAAAAAATACAATAAATAATTTGAAAGTATAGTAGCAGTAGTCTTAAATAGCTTGTAACAGTGTAAAACATTAAATTAAAGTACTTATCTTAAATAGGATTGCAGTAGAGAAAAGACAAATATTTGTGAGCTATGTGGAATTGTGGGACAAATCCAAAAATAATCAAGGACACTTTTTAAAATAATAGTACTGTTAACATGAAGACCTGACATGAGAAGAACATATGAAATAACATGGATTTTTAAAGGTGTAGTTTCCTCCCAAGGGGGTCAAAGCAAAATTATAAGTCAGGAACAAAGATAATTATGAAGTATGCCCAACCCTCATCCTGCAGTTATAGCCATGAGGTCTGATGGCAGGTTTCACCTTTCCAAGCAAAGTCCACAGAGATAAATTACCCCCATTACAATATTCCAAGTTGCACTACAAATATCACAAAGCCACTGATATTACCAGAAAATATCTGGTTGAGCACTGCCAGTATAAAATAATAATAATAATCATAACAATAACCACTCTTGTCATGCACCATTCCTCTAAACTGTTCAGAATTCAGCAGAATCTCCCTTCTTGAATATACAGCTAACCATTAGAGCCAGGTGTTCAAAAGTTCTAGTTTTAAAGCATAATAAAATGCATCATGCTAGCCTTCACAGTCCTGACTCCAGTGCCACGGCTTCACACCTACCATTTCTACATTGCAAATTCATCTGCATGACCTTGCAATGCAAGTCTAATTTGATGTTGCTTGGCTTAAATGGTCAGGTCAAATAAAGCACCTCCCCCCTGGGGAGCATCAGGGTGGATGCCTTTTGTGGGATTAGGGTGATGCATTTAATTTATTAACTTTTTAGACCAATTTTAAATAATAAAGTGAAAAGAGCATGCCTCCATGCAGGACTCCCTAGGTGGCCGCCTGATTGGCCTATACATAAGGCTGGCCTGAGATTTAGATATTCTCAAATGACATTGCCATAAATGCCAAAAGTATTAAACAGGGACTCAATACTATGCAGAGTGCAGAATGGAGGAACAAATCCCATCTTCTCCAGGTCTAAAACACCAATGCAATAAGGCACAACGCTGTCACTCTACTTCTCAATGATACAATACAAAAAAACACCAGCAGGTGGCATACCGCTCAACTGTCCAGATTTTCGCAGAATGTCTAGATTTTTGCGTCAAAATTTTGGTCTGTTTCTCCTAAAATTTGTGATTTTCTGGCAAATCACTGGGATGATCTGAGGAATTAAATCACTAAATAATGGCATATATTTGAGTTTCAAACTTCTTATCCTTTAGAAAATGGATTTTAACACAAACCCTGTTATTCTAGCTAATTTCTAAGCTTGTAAGAACAATATTTAGACTCTGTCCCTTTTTTTCCTTTGTCCCCACATTATGTCAGGCTTTGTCCAGATTTCTTGGGCTAAGAGGTTGAGCTGTATGGCAGGTGGATACTTCATCTGTTGTCAGAATTGTTTTACAGTTACGAAAATGTTTGTGCACAATGCAGTTTGTAAGCTTAGCAGTAACAGAGAGCCTTAAAGAACTGTGTACAGGACTCAAGGCATGGGGTGAACAGGCTAGAATCCATCCTCCTGAAAATATACCCCAGTATTTCATTTGGTGTTGGCACTGCCATGATAGTTCACTCCAAGTATATTAACACTCCCGGATCCTTTTCTTGCTTTGTTCCCATCCCTTCCACTCCTACAGGTGATAACTCACCAGAGCTGCTGTGGCCCAGTTGTAGTAATTAGCATATATTTACACAGAACCTCAGCTGAAACTTCTCCAGCCACCTCATTAGTGTTTCCAAATCACACATCCTTCATTGCTGCACCAACAGTTATCTTGTCCAATGAGAGGGTCCTCTCATCAGATATATCTAAAACAAGCCCACCGAAAAGTAATGGACAATGACTCTCTCTCTCTCTCTCTCCCTCCCTCTCATGACAATGCTATATGCCCTCTTACCTCTGATGCACACAGCCCCTGCTCCTCATATCAGTTATTTCCCTTACTTCCAGTTCTGCAGGACCAAGTAAAAGTTCTTCTTGAAGTCTAGGTTCTGTCTACTGGCAATCTCTTATCATCTTCTTATGACACCCAGGGTCTTTCTGGTCATAAACCCACGTTGACTGTTATTCCAGAGACTGAGTTCCTCCACTAAAGTAGCCAGCTTTGTCACTTCAGGATTCAGTGATTTTTCTGTATTATTGCTTGGAGTCTGCATGTCCTCCCCACGGTTGGGTAGCGTTCGAAAGACATGCGTGCGTAAATGGGCATGCCTTCGTTGAAGGTTGAGCGTTGAGCTGGCACCGCGGCGTTTTGTAAAAATCTACTGCCAATCATTAGTGGACCGGAGTTCTGCTGTGGTGACCCCCTACCAGGAAAAAGCTGAAAGACAAACAAACAAACAAACATTGCTTTTTAGGATAACTGATATCTACTTCAGCATTTGGGACTTGTATGGAAGTGCCCTCCTATAATTCTCTGCACACGGACACACCTCTAGTCAGACCTCAGACACTTCTGCACTAGGTAGTGATCTGTTGAAGGAAAGTGACCTGTTGACACAGTGGACAGACAGCTGACAAGACATGAATGCAGGCCATCTGTTCCCTGTACATTATCCTTCCATACGCTCCAGTTTCCTCTTCACCACCTCCCTCTCTATCCTGGTTTCCATCCATTCCTTTTCCCACTCTACCCTTCCTCCATTCTATCATGTCATCCCCCTCTTCTTTCCATTATAAATAATAAAATGGATTATTCATTCAATACCCCTGCTTCTTCTATCTCTTCTTTGATCTTTCTTTCATTCTATATCATCCTGGGCAGATTTGTCCTCTTCCTCCTTTTTGAAGTATTACTAAAAGTATTTGCTTCTCCCTCTGATTCCTTTGACCAGATCCCTTTCATCCCGCCAATATGAATTTTGAGTTTCTGAAAACTCGATCAACTGACAGGGATCCGCGCACACACACACACACACACACACACACACACACACACACACACACACACACACACACACACACACACACACACACACACACACACACACACGCACACACGTGTATTTAAAAATATTGACATATCAAAATGTTGACACATGAAATACTGATGCCTAAATACTGACAGCTCAGAATACTGACACATCAAAATACAGAACTCACAATATTTGCAAACACCTAAACTCCACATTAACTTAATTACAAATAAAGCTGTCTGCTTCTATTTCTACTAAGTTTAGACTCAAAATACAATAGTATAAAGCAAACAGAAATTCCCTCAAGACTTTAACAATACCATAAGGCATGGTTTGTCTGAATAGTGGTACTGTTACAGAAAGAGTTTTATGAGGTAAGGTACAGAGTTAGGGTTAACATGCTTTGACCACTGAGCTGAGTCATAAAGCCCACCAGACTGACTTTGCAACATTTTGTTATATAACAAACAAGGACAACCAGTAGTGATGCCATAAGTAATTCATATGCAGCATATCACCAAATACTACCAAATGTCACCTCAAGCCAGTTGGCCTATACCTGCCTGTTCCGGCTGCCACCTCAAAGAAAACCAGGTACGTATTCCTGCTACCTCGGACCTGGTGACAAACCCATTTGACTCATACTTAAAAGACACATTCCCCTTGATGTGGCAACTGGCCAAATCTGGGTCCAACTTGAGGAGAGCCAAGGTTGCTGAACAAGAACAGGGAGAAACACAAGAGGGGGTGAAGCTGTAAGGCCACCTCCAAACTGGCATGCCATGCCGTTTCCTTCCCCCCCACAGAATCAATGACCTCACAAATAAATTTTGGGTTATGAACGAAAACAAGTTAAACTTTGAAAAATTTTTGAAAAGCAACAAATATATGATAATTAAATAAATCAAAATCTATGTTATTTAAATGAACATTGCTCAAATCATAGAAATTGGGCTTCAGCCTGTCAGTATCACTGTGCTCAATCTCCTTAAACCAATTTGACTAGTTTGTAATACTAGTCTTCTCCCGTTAGCCAGACATCTGGAGGAACAGGGGTTCCCTTTGGATCTGCATGCTTTGCCAAGAGGCAAAATCTGGCAAACTGTAACCGGGAAAACTGTCACCTATAGCATTAAGATGACCAGGGACATAAACACATGAAAATGACAAATTAATCAGTAAATTCAGCAAAACTAAAAGCCTGACAACTGAATGGAGCCACCTGGAATTGGAAGAATGTTTTTTGAGAATGTGAGCCACTGCAATATTATCTGAGTGAAAAATGATCCTCTTGTCATGTAATCTGTCCTTCCAAACTAACACTGCCACCCAAATGGAAAAAATTTCTAGAAAAGTGATGTCCCTCCTCCTCTCCATGGACCAACTTTCCAGCCACCTTTCAGCAAACCAGCAACCCATAAAATAACCCTCCCCATACCAGATCCCCCAGCCACATCAGCAAAAAGCTCAAGGTGAGTGGCTGTGGTTTAAGAGGACTGGCTCAAAAATGTAAACCATAACTGAATGTCCTCTTTAACCAATCTAGTCAACCTGACAAGGTGGTGTATGGGTCTATTACTTTTCAACAAGTCAGACACAGAGGTGGAAGGTTCTGCCTGGAGAAACCGCCATACAGGCAAAATTCAACAAACCATGTAAGTTCATGATGATTCCTACCCATACTTTTTCTGGAACACAAAAATCTCCAAAGTAGCTGCTGGACTTGTTGCAGTTTGGGTGGAGGAAGCTTGAAGGAGTTATTGGTGGTGTCTACATCAAAGCCCAAGAAAGTCAAGACTTGGCTTGGCACCTCTGACTTGTTGTCGGCCAAGTATACCCCCAACTCGCTGCAAAGCTGCTTGAAAATGGACAACCCTTCCAAAGAACCAACCTGACCCTCCCCCATTATTAACAAAAATCATCTAGGTAGTGTACTGCTGACTGGCAGGGGGCCCGTTTGTGCCAACCCCAACGTAAAGCTGAGTTAAATATGTCAAATGTTGCACAAGCCACAGAACACCCATTGGCATTGCAGTGTCTAAAAATATCTTCCCATTGAACTGAAACCCTAAATAAGGTCAATCATCTTTTCTCACAGGAAGAAGATGGAAAGCAGATTGGCTATCCATCTTACAGAGCCAGGGGTCCGTACAGCCCATGATGACTTCCACTGCCTGATCCAAAGAAGAGTAGTGTACCTTTGTCAGTTTGGTGTCAATAAAATCATTTGACTGAACCCTCCACTGGGTGAGATAAGTGATGAATCAGTTTGAAGTCACAATCCTTCTACTTGGGAGCCAGGCTGTTAGGGGAAATTTTAAATAAAACCCATGGAGGGGGTGAAAAGGGTCAATTCTCCTGCCAGCTCATTGCTCTTTCTCTATTAACCTGGCAGCAATGTGTTCATGTCCTTTGATGAACGACTAATTGTTAATTAACTTGGAATCTAACAGGGATGTGGAGTGGATTGGAAAGCCTATGGAAAAACCTTTAATAAGGTTCGCCCTTTGATCTGGGGTAATCTGCTAGAAAATGGGATAACTTATCTAGACAAATGGGGGAATACGCCCAATGTTTCACATTTGAGTCCACTCTCAAAGCCCCTCCTGTGTTCACAAACAGGTGGCTTAGCAAGAAAGGAAGATTTGTGCCCCTTACCAACTTCTACATCTGTCTGAGATGGAGAAAATCTTCACCCAACATCTGGAAACAGGATGACCCTTCCCACATCCTGAACACAAGTGGTTATATTTGCAAGTGGGCCAGACACATTTTCCCTAACTGAATGCCCAGCACAGTCTTATATCTTTTGTATTAACAGCACCTCCCTCAATGCCCATAAGTGCCTCCTGACATATGGCAGAGTGCCATGATGGAGCCATATGACAGGGTGCCTAAACTCCCATATGAGGGAACCATCAAAGGCTTTCAGCTTCCTGAAGAGCAGATCATAATTCAACCACCCCAAACCCCCGTTCATGTGGTGAGCTTCCCTCATTGCTACAAAGTAAGTTAATAAAGGGTGTGCTTGGGTGGGATCCTTCTCAATGATTATGCCCATAAATACCACAAAAGCCCAGAGACCAAGTCTCAGTTCTTCACAGGTGTCCTGGCTGACGCCTTCTTCCTGATGGCTGCTAAAGCTGCCATTAAATCCTTGTTGGATGTGTTGTCAGTGTCCAGTATGTGCTTTATACCCTCATTATCTACAAGATTTAAGATACCTATAAACTCCCCTTTTATAATCTGATCTTTGACCTTAGAGGGAACATGTACTGAGTTATAAGAGCCAGGTGATTTGGAATATGTGAAGCTGAGGCTAACCATGGCTGACAAGAATTGGAGGATACACTCATATGACTGGATGGGACCTCCATCACTGAACTGATAACCTCCTCAGATCCTCCAGGCAAGTTGGGTAAAGGTAACTGGACCACCAGGTCATCATCAGTATCTGCCCCCACTCCTGGACCCAAAGGTGTGGAGGCAGCAAAGTTTCTCTCTAAGGCTGTCAAACAGCCTAACTCTACCCTGTTCAGGCAAAGAATTTATAAAATCCTCTAAATAATTATCATCAACTTGACCCCTACCACTAATATCAAGCCCTGCAGCCCCTACAGAGACATTACCTTGAACTTCTGCAGCTATGTCAGATGAGCAGGAAGGTGTAACCTTTTAGCCGGAGGCATCTCTGACTGTCTTTTTCCAAGCCTTCTTAGCTGGAGCTGGTTCCACAGCTGCACCTTCTTCCAGATTCATCAAAGGTCTCCTCCTAGAATTCAGGCTTTCAGCCACCGCCCCCACCATTTTAAATCAATTAGCAAGCCCTGCACTTCCTGCGATAAACACAACCATCTCTTTTTAATTCACTGTACCATGGCTGAACCTGAAAGATAGAATGAATTAACACAGGGAATAATACACACACAAAAAGGAAGGGGAGTCTGATTGACTAAGAGTCATACAAAGTTCCAGTTATTTTAAAGGAAACAATGGGCTGCTTGGATGCTGTGCTGTGCTGCTGAAGGTTCTAGAATGTATAGCTCTCAGAAGATTTCCCTGCTCCTTCCTTGAAAATGCCACTGTGACTAAAATTAGCTGAGCTGTTACAAGGGTTCCAGAATGCCATGACATTTTCCTACACAAAAACCACTCTGACAAAACCAAGGATGTGTGTACAACCTAATAATCAAATGCCAAGGTAACATTATATACTACTGGTTATCCGAAATGCCATGCATAAAATTTAATAAAGTTTGATACTAACCTTACAACTTTATTATAAAACCATTGCACCCAAGAGACCATCACATAATTAATTATGCAATACAATTTAACTTACACACAACCCCCACTAGAATATAAAATCAAAGTTTAATTGAATTCCCTGCAGTTAGACTCCAAAATTTGCCCCATAATAAATCAACCTAACACAAAGGCGAAAGGCAGCTACTGACTTAAATAAGTACAATTTTACAACTGATACATCATTTCAAAAGGCAAACAACAAAACATGATAGGATATAAGCCCCCAGTATTAAACCTCCCACACCCAACTTGTACTCATTAATTAAAGCAAGCTTCAACTGCCTAACAGAGTGCATTAAACAACCCTACTGAAATAAAGAAGCAATCCATATGCAACAAAATCATAAACTGTGCCTTTTAATTAAGTTTTAACTGTGTCACCCCTGTTTTAATAGTACAACATTCTGTTACCAGTATTTATTTATTTATTTATTTAAGAAAATCCTTTATACAAGCAGAATATAGGAGTTTGCCCAAAATTACCCTCAAACATACTCTTAACAGATGCCCCTAATATACAAGTTACTCCTGTAGCTAACTTATTTATTATTAACTAATTGCATAAATAGCTGCACTATGTGTTTTGATATATATATATATATATATATATATATATATATATATATATATATAGATGTGTAGTGTAAAAAGCTTACTGTAAAACACCCCCTATCTAGAACTATATGTGTTTTTAAATATATATTATGTATTCTATTTAAATTTATTTATTTATTTATTTATTTATTTATTTATATTTAACTATTATCTAAGCCGCTGGATGCATATTAAAACAGTACCTAATATATCTCTTAATTAAAAAAATGTTTTATATAATATATATCTATATATATATATATATATATATATATATATATATATATATATATATATATATTGTTTTTTTTTTATTAAATGTATAGTTTAAAACAACCCCCCACAACCCTATGCGACACCCAGTACATTCTACAATGCTCAGTTGCTATTAAATTATTAAATTATAAATTAATAAAAGAAAAAGGGGTGAAAGCAATACTAGCAATGCAACAGACAACTAAACAGCTGCCTTACAGCTGATAAGCCCACACCCTAACCTACGGCCTCCCACCTATATGGTCGCTGCTAGTTGGCTCCAACCTTGTCTGCATGACATGCCTGCTGACAGATTCTGCAGGCAAGAAAAGCAGCACCTCCCTTAAATAGGAAGTGATCGCCTACACCTGCCCCCCGATGACGAGTCGCTCTGACAGTTGGCCGTTACCATGTTAAATTGTTGTTAGTAAGGTGCTCAGGGGTGCTTACTAACCAAGGCACTCCATTTATGCCAATGATAATTATCTGTCATGTCAGTTCTTTAAAGTCAAACACTTAAAAGTATCAGTCCAGCATATGACTGATGGATTTCTGAAATGGTTAAAAAAAATACTGAAATCTATGTTGACGAAGGTTGTTGCTGCTGATAGCAAAAATTGGGACCAGTTCTTATCCTACCAACTGCTTGCAATCAGGGAAGTGTTGCAAGCTTCATCTGGGTTTATCCCATTTCAACTTCTGAATGTCAATCATCCAAGAGCCTGGCATACTAAGAAAGCATGGAAAGGGGAAAACACCATTTAAAACTGTGATAGAAATAGAAAAATGTTACTTTACAGGATTGATTCCCCACTTCCTGATTTTTAGAATTTAATCCAGGAGATCAGGAAGAGATATCCGTGTACTCTGCAGAAAATGAGTTTGTTGTCAAATAGCAGTAGCTGTTTGAGGTGAAAAAAGAATAGAGCAGTAAATTACAGCACTAGACAGCAAGGAGGGAGAAACATAGAACAAATTTTCCACATTAATAGGTTCATAGGTTCATAGGTAGGTACTAGGCTATCTGCCCAAGGGCATTTATAAGCATAGCCAGAGTGTCAGCTTTCGCCACCCCATTAATTAATTAACTGAGCCTCTGTCAAGAAGAGCCAATGAAGTGATCCCAGGGGTGTATTTTCTGTTATCCATCCACTCATCAAGGTTTCTCTTGAAGAGTGTTAGTGAGGGGCTCTGCCTAATGTAGTTAGGAATTTTGTTCCAAACCATGGGGAGTCTCTGTGACAGGAATATATCCCTCCAGCATGTTCTATTTATTGTTGTGACGAGGTCTAGCTCACTAGAGCGAGTGGCTCGCAGTGACTTGGATTTCTTTAGGTGGAGCATGTCCATCAATTCTGAGTTGGACATGGCTTTGTAAGTCAGGCAGAGATCACCTCTGAGTAAGCGATATGCCACTGAGTACAGCCAGACTTTTTCCAGTCGGGCTGTATAAGACATATGTTTGAAGCCAGTAATCCTCTTGGTGAGGTACTTTTGTGGTCTTTCCAGCTGTTGGATGTGTCTTGTAAGGTACATCCCAAATGGGCCATTGTACTCTATGATGGGTCTGATGAGTGATGAGTCGATGGGGCACTATAACCTCTTTATTTCTAGATGCGAACCCTTTAGTAATTAGATGGGCTACATAGAAGGATTTCCTAACTACTTTGGCAATATGGTTGTCAAAGGAGAGATTACTATCTACCTGTAATGCACTGAATCTAAGGAATGAAGCATAGAATTCTGCACAAAACTTTCAGGCTGAAGTTCCTATAGAAGAGATCTGGAAGTTTCCATGTAAATTACAACTAGAAAAATCTAGCAAAGCTAAACGTTTCACTGTGTGATTCTTTAAACCTCTTGTATTAGAGGTGACACGGGATATATGCACATGCCCTTTCAGGACATCAGGCGTTTCAGCTAAATGCCAATTCTGAATGTCCATGACTTTTTCTTTTAAGTCTGTTTATGGACAAATCCAGGGCAATAAAGCCAAACTGGGTGTAACAGAAGAATCACAAAGTGAATGGAGCAGCCCGATACTGCTGGCCCCTTAGCATGATGGATGTACCAAATTCTGCAATGACTTGATGAAACTGAGTAGCATTTCAAAGTTTGTTAGCTATCCCATACCCAGAACTGATGATGTGATACTTAACCTAGAAAATGTCAGATACTTGACAATGCTGGACTTGATGAAGGGATAATGGCAGATATCACTTTCCTCCTCTGTCAAAGCAAAACAGATTTTGTAATGTTTAATTGAGTCTTTTAATATATATAGTATAGGGTGGTTTACCAGATGAATTTCTGGCAAAAAATATGAAGACAAAAGATAGAGCTGTAACAAGGTCTTGGAGTTAGGCAATGGGACATGGGATATATGCAAATTCCCTTTCAGGACATCAGTGTGTTCTAGCAGATGTTTGTTATACCTTGGTACAGTTGTATCAAAGAACGTTCTGCAGTTATAGAAGACCTTTTTTGATCCTCAACATTGGGAAGACTTTTTTTTTTTGGATTGAAGGGAGTGTCAGTCTGGGGAACTGACCAATTACCTAGTCATGTCTCTGTTTTAGCAATTGTTCAACATTCTCTAGTTATATATTTCTCTTTCACCACCCTTCCCATTACACGAACCTTTATCACACTAATATAACCTTGTATCCAAATGTGTCGCCATGCCTATAAAACTTTAAGAAACATCTGAACCTTAATGAGTACAAAGCTTTCTTCAACTCTCTTAAAATAATGCCAGCATCTGCTTTGTAATTGTTCCTTATTCAGTTTCTTAGTTCTCTATTCCTTCTTAACGTATTCACCTTTTCCATAACACAAATTTGTTAAGAAAATGTCTACCTTCTGATCTCATAACACCCTGTTACATGGTACATATTCTTCCTTTAAGGTTCAAACAATCCGTAAGAGATTTTTCTTTCTAAGGTAAATCCATTAACAAACAATCTGTTGACCCCACATCTAATTTTTCATTCATTTTTATAAATTTCCATTTCTTTTCCGTATTGTTCTAACATCTGTCAGGTCATGAAATTCATCTACCTTCCTTTTATAAGACACTTTCCTCACATCTCTTTCTTTTTCTTGTTCCTCCTGACATCAGTGCTGGGCACTTCATTGCTTCTTCAGTGGCTTCTGCGTATGTCATCACAAGCAAATAATTTCAATCATTACTTTCATACGGAGGTTTTGTGTGCATATTTCCTCATGTTTTTAATTGTTAACTTGATCTAGGTCACTACAAGTTGACACAGAATCCGACGTTTCCATGATAGCCTCCAAATCCTTCTCTGCTCTCTCCATTGCCTAACTCCAAGACCTTGTTACAGCTCTATCTTTTATCTTCATCTTTTTTGCCAGAAATTCATCCGATAAACCACCCTATAGCAATTCATTTATAAGATTCATTTTGCCAGCATTATTCACCATAGTCACAGTATTTTTTTCTGTTTCAACAGTACAGTCTCTATACTTTGCTCTCTCAAGTGTGAAAAGAAAGGTAATATACCAAGCATGTACAAAGAAAGGGTGTTCTGTAGAGTCTCATTCTCAACTTACCTGAGTCGTTTTGCATTGGATATACAGTGAAACAGGTAGCAGTGGAATTTGAAGGTCACTAAGATACATGTTTTGTGTGCAAAACATGGTCATTTACATGGAGAAAGTGTTATTCACACAAACATTGAGAAAAAAATCCTTTTTCTAAAATATGAAGCTGACAATTGCCCAATATGTAACAAATGTATCTGCTGCCGATCAGCAGACTGCAAACTGTCTAAATATAAATAGTAAATATTCTAAGTGGCAAATGCTGTGCTATGGCTTCAAATTCCTGAAATGTTAAGTGGAAAATGAAAAACGTTCTACTTTGCTGAGTACTGTCTGTGTTATTTTGTGTTCATATTTTAACCAAAAAATAAACCTTTAAGACATTCATGATGTGCTGACATGTTATATGTTTAGTACATTTAGTCCTGGCAACTTCATAGCTAATTTATTAAATAACATGTGATTTATGACATTTATTTTATACTACGGTCTGCATTTGTTATACAGTACATTTAGATTATGTTTTGTAACAATATATCTGAAATAGATGTGAACCACAAAGACCTGACAGAGTCATAGAAATAAAAAATCATGCATGCAGGTTCCTGACACCTTTGAAAAGTCTTGTGACCTTATTCAAGCAAGGCATTCTGTTGTAATGTTTAGTTGAGATTACCACAACAAGCAAAATGTTCTTGGACTTGAAATCCTGTTTGCATTCCACACATAATTCATTTTCATTAATCATTCTAGATACAGTGATCAGCAAATACAGAAACAGATCTCACTACTCATATTCATGTAAATAACATAGAAACAACAAAGTTCATGTAGGCAGATTTACTTGCTGGCATGAGTTGAAAAAAGATACATTTTTTGTCAGGTTAAAAGTATTGCATTAAAAAAACCAATGGCAGGTAGGAGTGTGTGGCAACTATATAGTACTAGCAGTCTCTACTGAATGTAAGGGCTACTATATCACAGACCGTATGCTTGCCTATGTATAAAACCACGTCAAACAATATTCAAGCAAGCATGTTTAACTGCTGGGATATTTTATCTCTGAATGATTCAGTCCATCTGTAACCTGCACTTGAAATTCAAAACACGATTCATGCACAAACAGTTCTCAGTTCGGTACGAGAAGCTCTGTCACTACTAGCAGAAGGTGAGATAGTGAAACTGTGCTTAAGGTTTTATGGCATGTTTTACATATCTGTCAAGCTCTTCCCAAGTTGGGTTCTTTGAGAAATAAAAATAACTAAAATGGAACTTAGAATCCAAAAATAGAGCTTCAGGGCTTTTGAACGCTGCTTAAGCTCACAACTGTAATATAGTATGTACTAAACAGCTCATACAATTGTGTATATAGTGTACTCTAGCATCTGGGTATCTGTCATGCTTGGATGAACAGAATGAGTCCTCCTAAATCTCCATTAAAGGGTTAAACCTAGTTAAACCTACTGAAAGATTATCTATCTGGATGTGTATCAATGTTATCATTTACTTTTTTTTATATATACAAAAAATGCTTTGTTATTGTTGGCTATGAAGACCATTATGTTTCACTCCTCTGCATTTTAATATGACCAACCCAGATTAGTTGTTAAAATTTAACAGCTTACTATGCTTTTCATGGAGCTGAGCCATTAATATAAAGTCTGATGAAAGGAAAAAAAATTCAGAGAGAGCCTTGCACAGAAGAGAAACGCTTTGTGTTCTTGACAAAGTAGCTCTGTGTTTCTTAGCTTTAAGAAAAGGTACAGTACACTTTTATTACATTTTTCATTTTATTTACAGTTTTACATTAAATATTAAAATAATTCTGTTTTGTGTATTTGTTTTATATAACTCTTAAATATTACCCAGCATTTTGCTTCTTTATATGTCTTTTATCCTAGTCAAAAAATCTATGGTATGAATGTCTTTTGCAGCCAGATAAACTTTTATGTAGTAATATAATTAATAAAACACTGAAGAAACAGAAGATTCACCACATTCCTAAATTTATCTGCATTTTCTTAAGTTTACAGTAACTACTTTTTAATTGTATTGATTATATCTTTCCTCAGGTATGTAACTGAAATAATAAAGAGAGATAGTGTGTGAAATCCAATAATTTATCTGCTATACCAGCCTTCTCATAATGTATACATTTCCTAGAGCACTGTCTCCCTGTCTCAATGCACATCTGGCAGCTTGTTGTTGTTCCAGCATGTAACAGGTTCCACCAGAAGATCTGTTTCACGACAGAATAATCCTTCTGGCTAAGACATTTAATATGGGTAAGATAAGCTTCAGAAGAGGATGGCATGACGTTGTAGAGGATAACAGTGCTGCCTTGCAGACTTTCTGCTTTGGTTCTTGGATTCTCTATGGAATCTGTATGTCTTCGTAGTGTCCACAAGGGTTTTCTATATGATATGTTTGGCTCACTGCAGCGCCCTGACTATTGCTTTTCACCTACTAGGAAAACCCCTGACCCTTGGGTTCAAATGCTCTGCTTCCTCTCCTGGACCTGAGCTATTGCTTCAGGTCTGTAACCCAGGAAAAAAAATCTCTCTTCAAATCTTACTAGTAGAAAAGGCATACTACCTCCATGATATCCTCAAAGCCTCATGGGGGATTTTTTAATGCAGCCTAATAACTAACACATGTATTAATCTATGCATCTGCTATCCCTGCTGTAATTAGCTGTCTAGCAGTTCCATGCATGTAGTTTAATCTTATATACCTGGTGCAGTCTAACTGGTCTCTGCCAAAGGTAATCAATACTGCAAACTCTTCTGACCCCACCTCACCAGGGTGGACAACCACCATCTCATTAGTCCCCATTCACTTTATCCACCATCTGCATTACAAGCTAATCTGGGATTATCTGGGTCACAAAGTGCACCATGGAACTGGGTCTCCACTCTGCATTACTTAGGCCTCGTGGTCAGATTCTTCAGATTCACATGTTCTCAGCCACCACTTCATTGAAAAGAGTTATGGCTATTCTGATCCAAGTCTCTAACAGCCTCAGCTTTGTCTTTTGTTACCTGTTTCTTTACCATGTCATCAACTTCATGCCTATTCTACTGTGCCTCATTTTGGTTACTATTTCAGTTTCAGTGGCACCAACTCATCTCTTTTTACCAAGAAGTGATTTTTCTGATTTGTAAATGACCAGACATACCTAGTACTGACTATGTTGTATTCTTATTAGTTCCTGAGTCATCTTAAACAAGTGTATTGTCATTTTATTTACATCCATCCACAACTTGTTTGATCCTCTTTTTTTGTACATGGGTTCAGATTGTTACTGCAATTTTGGCAATCATCTAAAATCAATGTTTACTCCACTGGAAGGCTAGTCCTGCCATGGTAGTTCTTGAACACCACACATGCACACTCACAACTATGGTCAATTTAGAGTGTCCAGTCCACCTACTGCATGTCTTTGGAATGTAGGAGGAAACCAGAGCACTCAGAGGAAACCCAAGAAAATGCAGGGATGACACGCAGACTCTGCACAGAAGGCCCCCTGCCGAGACTCGAACGAGGGAAACCCTTGCTGTGAGGCAGAACTGCTATCCTCTTTGACACTGATTTCAGCCTCATGTATACATGTAAATATCTATTATCTGTTTTGCCATACTACTACTGGCATGTCTGGATCAACTGACCTGACTTGTCCCCCAAGCTCTGTGACCTTCCATATGACATCATTGTATGCCTGCAATCTCTTGCACATCATCAAAGAAAACTCTTCTTCACAATGTTGTTCACTTTTTCTTGGCCTGCAGTAAGAACCATCATTGAGAATGCAGTAGTACTGCAGTTTAATTACTACTGGACAAGACTGACCTCTGAGTGACTCCATTCTTCCGAACTAGTATGCTCTGTCAGTCTTAATGTTTATCCAAAGGAAAAAAACAGACTCTTCAAACATCAAAATAAATGTAATCTCTGCATAGATTTTTGGCAAAAACCCTTCCTCGGTGTATCCATACCATATAAAAACAATCAATCAGTTAAATACTGATTTTAAAGAAAGTCACAAGACACAACCCAATCACAACAAAGTATCAACCAGCACATTGTAAATTAAAGATACAATGTCATATACATATAATAAAAATGTCCTATCATCTCAAACACATTTGTTTATATTTCAATACAGGTTTAATACTATTTGCAGCATTAATTCCTGGTACATGATCTGCTTGCAGGCAGGTAATCCAACCATATTCACTTACTTCAAGTTTATTATTTATATAACCCCCCTTGCATTTTTATGAATTACCCCCACAGACCTCCCCAGCACCATGATTCCACTTTCCTTTTACTCCCTCAGGGAGACTAGTGAGCCTTAAATTCTCCCTGCTTTGTCTCTTCCTCTGTTCATCAGCTTTAGTTTGGATACGATCATTTTTTTCAGGTTGCCTCCATGTGTTGCCACGGACCTAGTGTTTAGATCCAAAGATACTCTTTATCTACATCATTTTCCCTTCACCTGCAGCACATCCTTGGGGCAGTGCTGAGACCATATTCAGCATTGTAAGCTCCTTCGTTATACTGGTAAGCATGCAATGCATCTTGTCCACTTTTAAGATTAAGTAGGGGTCATCAGTTTTAATGTCCAGCAGACTCTTGTCATCTCTATCTCCTACATGCTACCCTTTTTCAAATCTAGGTCTAGGACCCTCTATCCCTACACATCCCACATTTCTGTAGTCTCAGACAAAAGATCTCCTAGCTGACGCAGCCATCTTATTCATGAGGTCTGCACTGTGCCCCCTCCATATCCTGTGAGAATTTGTTATTTCACAATTATCCTTCACGACTAGCTTTGTGTACAGTTTATAATCTTTATTGCATAGCATTCCTTAAGCCTGAATGTACTTTTTAAGCATCAAGTCATTTAAACTTGGTTTCCTGCAAACAATCCCCAAGCTGTTGTTGTCAGTTATTCTCCCAAACTGATTGATAACAGGTTTAATTATCAAGAGTGCAGTGCTACAGATTAATGGCACTGTACTCTCAAAAGGCATAATGTTTTAATGTCAAACATGTATTTCTACTTAGTTATTTAAAACTGTGTTTACATAATTTGGCATGTGTTATACCAGCAAACATTTGTCTCCACTAAACTGCAATTGATCATATCTGGAAAGTGAACCTGGCTGCAGTTATAAAAAACAAGGCCAGAAATTGTCACTAGAGTAAAATCCATTGTAAAATATATTCTCTGCCAATCAGTTAAGACTTGCTGGGCTGGGCTGGGCTAAAGGGCTTGTTTTGAAATATAGACATAATGATTTCATCAATTTATATTTTTGTCAGTGTTAAACAGTATCCAAGTGAACGAATGTGGGAGTCAAATTAAATACACCTAGGAAATAACAAGCTGGCAAACTGGCAAACTGGAAATATCTTTATACTCTTACAGTTTTAACTACAATTATTATTTTGTTCATTAAAAGTATGATATAAATTTGTGTTTGTGTTCAAACTGCTAAGTAGTTCTCATGTATATTTTAGTCTTTCCACCACTTGAAGCCACAAATATAAGTACATCTGGTATAACTAAAACAGTACTGCTGCCAATAAGGATACATATACATTTGTATTGTGGAGTATAAAGTGTAAGCATACTTGAAATGGACAGGTATATTTAAGGTATATTGCGCATCATAACACACACACTAATCAAAACACACAGCAGTTCCTACAACAAAAACTGTATTCTGTTTTATGACTTAGAGAACTACCATTGCTTCTCCACTTTTGTGTGGGAAATGCAGCATTCTAATCTGTCAGAATGGAGCTGCCTGGGACAGTATCCCAGATAACAAAATAGAGCAAGCAAGGAAGAAAATGTGTTGCCGGGCGAAGCGGTTTAATTGGAAATGTTGAATACACAAGGAAACTATAAATAGTATGTTGGTGGATGTGTATGTACACATATACAGTACATGCACACCATAGACTCGCATGTACACACACACACACACACACGCACGCACGCATGCACGCACACACACACACACACACACATGCGTGCACATGCATATGTACAAAATCTCCATGTAAATGTAATGAAAATTGCTTAGTTGATTTACAAGATGAGGTAAAGTTCAGATGCATAATCAGATCAGGCTGGAATTAAACAGTAGCAAAGGTTAACAAGGCTGAAATTGTGAATTCATAATCATAGTAAATTCTATAGATGCAGATGTAGGATAATAAACTGAAAACGGAGTTCAGAAAAACTTTATTTTTTATGTTTTCATTCTTTCTGGACTTTGCTACATTTGTTTTGTATACACTAATATAAATGCAAAAGGAAAACATGAACAAACCCTTGCTAGTTTTTTTTAATGCACTGCCTTTTTGATTAAATTTTTTTTTCTCTTTTATATGCAGCAATATTCCTTACTCTTTCCATGGTACTAAAACAGCCTATTACTCAGTGGAAAATGCAATATAAAATAAAGAGAGGCTGCAGTGACTTCTGCTGCTTGTACTGCATGCCCTACAGAAATTAAAAGTTTTACATGTATTGATAAGGAAAGAAAATCAAATCTTTTTCAATCTGCCATCAAGTAATTGAAGAGCATATATCATCATACCAGCTAAAACAGCATAACTCTTTAATCGAAAATGATGTTTCAGCTGTAAGACTGTAAAACAATAAATCAGTACATCACTCTGTAAGGAATTGTGCATCATGACCAGAAAACCTATGTGCATCGTGTGTGTGTGTGTGTGTGTGTGTGTGTGTGTGTGTGTGTGTGTGTGTGTGTGTGTGTGTGTGCGCGTGTGTGCTCGTGTGTGCGTGTGTGTGCGTGTGTGTGCGTGTGTGTGCGTGTGTGTGTGTGGTATTTAGATACAGGGAGAGATGGATAGATAGACAAATGGATAAACAGTTTATGCTCTCATATTATCTACATTCAGTGAGCACATTACATGCTTTACTCTCCTTTGCCCATAAACTTAGTAAAAACATATGAAACTCAAGCAACTTTGATTCATTCATTCATTTTTGCAGTATCAGCTTTATCCTGTGTAGAGTTGCATGGAAAAAGAATCTACATTGCCAAACAGCAGGTACAAGGCATGACAGACAATTGGGCCGATACTTAGCTCAAGTGACCCATGTACAAGTAGCAGCTGAAATGCTTCACAGTGTAATTTGATTGTGAGGATGAGGGAGTTGTCACCCAAGCCTCTGACAACAGCCCATGTTTGCTCATGTGGGGAAGCATATATGCAAAGGCTGAGTAAAAATAGATAGCCATTGTGGTGATGTGAGTGCTCATGTCACCATGGGGGGAGGGTGTTTATGTTCATGAATAAAATAATGCTGTCATTGCTAGGATGCCAGCAAGAACACAAAGCATCCTCATGGATTTTGGGTGACAGATCCTTAGACTCGTGATGGTTAGAAGGCACAGGATAGACATATCCTCTGGTTTGACTGTGTGTTACTCTTCATGGCACTTTACCACCATATGCTTTAAAATTATTTATATAAAGCGATATGGCTTTTGGATGTTTGTTTATATGATGTCACAGTAAACAAATAACTCAGTTTTATTTGCTATTTATTGTCTGTGTTGCAGAAGTGTGTAAATTTGACTACCCACCTATGAATATAATGCAGAGCAGTGTTGAGTTCTGTTTAGCGTAATGCATGGTATTTTCATTCCAGTCGCACTTGCAATTCATAACCAGCTCTTATAGTGACCAATGAGCAGCCATTCCTTAGAGTTTACAAGGCAAGGGGGAGGGAACAGAAGGATATTGACAGGCATTTTTTTCCATATCACACATGTAGGCACACAGAACTACAAGCAGCTTAAACCCTAGCAATTTCCTTAGTAGTGTGCCCTGAGAAAATCTACTGGGACACACTGAGAGCATCCAAATGGCACACAGAAGGCACCCCAGGCATAAAACAAACAAGAGAACCTTTTCCTCTGAGGTAACAATGCTATCCACTGTGCTGCATATGCATGGTGTACTTCTAATATAATCCCTTTTAAGTAACCAAATTGCATAGTACTGTTAGGAGAGTAGGACATCTTTTTTGTAAGAGGATAAGGTGTAAGCATTCTCATAGTATGTTCCATACATAGTTAGGTTTCCCAGGTTTCTCTACCCCCATCTCGGCCCTCTGATACCGTTTATCACCTAACTGCCTGCCATTGACAGTTCAACACCTCTCCTGATCATAGTGTTCCAAAGATATAGCCAGCAGTCTGATGACATGACTGCAGAGTCTGTCATTAACTTCTAGCCCAGAGTACTGCAGACAGACTGTTAATAGCACTGAACTCCAAAAACAGTTCACTACTTGGGTTCAGACTAATGAGGCCGTGCTTCCCTGTCATACCTATCTTATTTCTATCATTCCTTTTTTATTTCTCCAAGTCTTTTCAGTTTCTAATACCATGACAAGAATGGACCCCATTCCTAAGTCAAAGTACGATTAAAGTTCATGAAATTAGCATTGTTTCACTCTTTGATGTCAGCCAAAAGTGCTCTTCGCAGCACCCGCAATGTGCCCAGTAATGACTCCTTCTGCAGTTCATGTGGAGTTGCATGTATTGGTAGCATGCCTAAATAAGATTTTAGACTCTTTTTAATAAGACACACTGCTCCTACTACTATTGGAACTGTCTGGGTATCTTTTTTCCACATTGCTCTCTTTTCTGCCTGCAGATCCTGGTATTTTATGAATTTGTGTCTATCTGTACACAAGACACTGTAGTCACTGGGTGTGGCGATTTCAGTGATCAATGCTACTCTTGTCTTCTTTTCTTGGCCCACTATATCTGGTTTTCTAGCATCTGTCTTTTGAACTGTTGGTAATGGGTGGTCCCATGTGATGTAGGCTTCATCATTTTCTATGATGCTCTGTGGCTCATGTTTCCAGTGCTTTTCAGCCACTTCAAAACTATAATGTTTGCACAATTCCCAGTGCAACAGTCTTGCCACATTATTATGCCTTTCAGTATACAGTCATTCTGCCATTAGTATGTCACAACCAGCAACAAGGTGTGCGACTGTTTCCAGTTCGATTTTACAAAACCTACATTTGTCTGTTTCTTCCACATATTCAATGGACTTTGTAAACCAGCAGGTATGTAGCCCACTGTCTTGAACTGCCAATATTAACCTTTCGTCTCTTGGTTTGAATTTACCTCGCCTTAACCATTCCTGCATTTGCTCCTGATCAAAATGAGGTTCTTCCAGAAGTTTTATATACTTGCAACTATATATATGCATTTTCCACATTTCTTGCCTTTTCATCTGATCGTTCACCTTATATTCTTTCTTTTGTTTTTTGACACATTCAGTTGCTGCCTGATTTTTATCTACTTCTGGTTTGATTTCCATTCCTGCTTGATGGCAACATGCTTCTGCTAGATTAAGCAGGGAAGTCATCTTAGATTTATTCTCCTCATGTTTCAAAACTTTCACTATGTTTGGGTCTCATGAGGTCAGCAGATATGTATGGATTCTCACGACTGCAGATCTGTACATGTAATCAAATTCAAGGAGGCCCATCCCTCCTTCAGAATGGGGAATATATAATCTTGGTATGCACTGATTTTATAGATCATTTGATGAGCATGAAGCACCCTTCTTCTTTTAATATCTAATCTACCCAACACATTTTGGGGCCAATCAGTCACTCTAAAACTGTAAGTTAGGACAGGAAGAGCAAATTGGTTTATTGCTTGGGTTTTGGTTCTAGATGTCAATGCTGTTTTCAAGATTAATTTAAATTTTAAAATATTCCTTACTGAATTTTATTCACATTTGTTCATGTTTTATTGCTGATCCTTTATCAATTCCCAAGTATTTATACACCTCCTCTTGCTCAAGTTCTTTTATATCACATTCTTGTCCCAAACTGATGTTTTCCTGGTGCTGCAACTTTCCTGCTTTAAAGGTTGTTTTTGCACATTTATCAAGGCCAAATGACATTCTAATATCATCTGAAAAAGTTTTGACAACCTGCAGCTGTGATTTCAGTTCCTCATCTGATGAGCTATACAGTTTGAAATCATCAACAAACAGAAGATAAGAAATCTTTAGCCAAATTGTAGCCATGGCCTAAGCTGTTAAGTTAACAGCTTAATGGGTTAAGGGGAAGGCAGAACAGCAACGGTGACAGAGAGTCACCATGGAATATCCCCCTTTGAATTTTTATCCCTGGGATATTAATTTGTCCTTTATCATAGCTTAATTGCAAAGTGGTCTGCCACTATTTCATTGTTACTGTAATGTAGTCTTATCAGTGTAGGGTGTATCTTATACATTTTTAAGCAATCTTTTATCCATGGATATGGGATATGTTTTGTAGTCAATCCATGCCATACTTAGATTCTTCCCCTTTTTGCAATTCTCCACTATGACTTTATTTAACAACAAATGATCCTTTGTTCCATATGACTTTCTTTTATTGCCCTTTTGTTCTACTGCCATAATTGAGTTTTTTTCGAAATTACTATAAACTCTGTCAGCGTCAATTCCCGTGTATAGTTTATATGTCGTCAGAAAGCAAGTTATTGGTCTATAATTTTTGGGGTAGCCTGCAGGTTCACTCTTAAGTAGGAGCATTGTTTTACCTGTTGTTAGCCAGACTGGTGTCTGTTCAGGGTGCACATATAAATAGTTCTTACTTATGGCTAAATCCTCGTGCAAATATGTTAATACTTTTAACCAAAAGTTAGGTACTACATCTGGGCCTGGGGTTTTCCAGTTAGAGGTTTGTCTTGACATTGTTTTAATCTCTTTGGCTGTTACTTCATCCCATTTCATATCCTGTACCTTTAAACTTCTTATTCTTTCTTTTACTTCTTCTATCCATTTAGCCTCTTAGTTGTGTTCCTCAGGATCTTCATAGATACTTCTCCAAAATGCATCAATTTCTTCTTTTTTTTTTTCACGGTCTTTCAATTCCTTTTACCTTGTTTCCCAGTTCTCTATAAAACTTTTTTGGGTCATCACTAAATTGATTAATTTGTACTTTTCCTTTATATTTATCTGTGTATCTTCTAAGTTTTTCCACCAGTGCTGAAAGTTTTAATTTATTATTTGTGATATTGCATGATAGATCCTGGTCTGTTCTAATACTGTGTATGGTTTTTAGCACATCTATTTTTCTTAGTATTTTTGTTGATCTATTCCCTCTTCTATAGTCTTCTAACAGTGACACTTGTCTTAATTGCTTTATATTTTTCTCTGTTTGATACTTCCATGATGGTATTTGATTTCTCCCCTTCCTTTACCTCACTACCCTTTTGCTCTTGTGGTAGAACTTTATCAGTTATTAATTTAGCTGCACAGTAACATATCCTGTTTATTTCTCTATGGACAGTCCTAATTACTGTGTTCATTTGTTTTATCAGACTTCTGACTTTTGGGATTTTATTGACCTTCTGCAGTCTATTTCTTTCATTGACTTTAATATATCTATCTATGTCCATTAAATCAAGTAACTCTTCCCTTAGTTCATTTTCTTCCAGACTGAGGGCACACCCTTTGTTTTCCACTTCCTGCGGGCATTCTATAGAAAGTTCTATAGTATCTTCCTGTGGCACCTTATCTTCAGTTTTATTCTGTGCTATCCGTTGCTTTGTCACATGGGAACTCACTGGCCTATCACTCCTCAACATTGACTGCATCAGAGTTTCCAGAGTCTCCTGTTCCTTCCCTTGCTTAAGTGAGCATTTATACTGGCTTCCTGTGGAAGGCTCCAAAATATCTTGATATGGCACCTGACCAATTGCTTCCTGTTCCACTATTTCCCCTTTATATAGATTCATAGATTAGTACTAAGCTAACTGCCCTTGCAAGCCATTTTAAGCCTAGCCAATTATCCCTTGTGAGACTCAAACCCTGCACCTTGTGTTTGTAAGGCAAACACCTTAACCATTAGGCCACCCTCCCAACAATATCCATTGCTCTATCCTGTCGTGGTGCTTTCCACATTAGATTTTCTACACTGAATCCTTCACTTTGCAGGTGCTCCATAACCTCAATTTCTATTTCTTTAACTTCTTCATTACAGATCTTCTTTTCTGCTTTTCCTCTTTGTCTTCTTATTTTTTGTACTGTAAAGTTTTCCATGTCCGGATTCCTTTGCCTGTATTTCTCTTCAGATATCTTTGGTGCTGCTCTTTTTGAATTGATTAGTTTTGCTTTCTCCTTTGCATAAATATTACACCATATTAAATCTCTTTTTTCTTTCCCATGTCCATGTGTCTTCTTCAGATGTCTCCTGATCTTCCTGCTTCTCCTTACTTTGGGGACTCATTCCATCATGTTGTGATGCAGTCTGTATTAGACTTTCTACATTAAATCATTCACTTCGCAGACACTCCATAACTTCAACTTCTATTTCCTTAACTTCTACTTTACTAATCTTCTTTTCTGCATTCCATCTTTGTGATATTATTTTTTTTATTGTGAAATTTTCCATATCTGGATGCCTTTGCCTGTATTTCTCTTTGAATATCTTTGTGACTGCTTTCTCTATATTAGTTGACTTGGCTTTCTCATTTGCATAAATATTGCACCATATCAAATCTCTCTTTCTTTCCTGTGTCCATATATGTTTTTTATACTTTTCAAAAATGTCTAGGTTTTGTTGTTTACATTTTTGCACTTCCTCAGATGCTTCTTTTTCCAAACAGATCAAGGTTTCTTGATCTATATACTGTCTTTCAAAAATCTGTTGTATTAATGAACACAAATTTTTATTTGAAGCTTCTGACAGTTTTTCCTGTGAAAGTATTTTTCTTTCCTCTAATATATCTCTTAATCTCTTTGCGTTTCCTCTGTCTGGTAATTCTGGGCTTTTTGCATAATAGTAACAATACATAATTTCTTTCTTATCCTCAATAGTCCACTCTGTCGTCTTTATGGCTATTCTTTGGCCTGTCAGTTTTGGTGATTTTTGTAGACTGATACTTCTTTCTACAAAGTGGGGGGGGGCATCCTCCCCTTAGGCCTGCCCTGGCCCCATTGTAGGAATGTTTCTAGATTTTGAGGATTCTACACTGTCACTTTTTTCTAGTCCTGGCACCAGTGCACCTATCAGGATTGGGCACTTTTTTTATCCTGGGACTTGTGCACCCAGCTATCTTTTTTGTTTTTGACTTACTTCTGTCCATGATATATGCTATATAAATACAGTCTATATCAGTGTCACCTTGATGAGATTTTGTGAAAAACAGGGTCCACTTCTCGAAGGTACTCACCAAGACTTGAGGATGAATTCACTTTCAGCACTGCTACTCTCCTTTGCTTGCTGCCTTTTCATCTCTCCATTAGGACCCCACTAACTATCATTCCCCATGTGAGCAATGCAGTGTCCTTGTAGAGCTACAGTAATAGGTGGCACCTTACTGAGCACTGCACCCACAGTCTTGGAGAAGGTTTAAGTAGTCCAGATAGCTGTCTGCTGCCTGTGAACAAAAGGCAATGTTTTCCTTTCTGTATCTCACAGTTATATTAAGGTTATCCTCTCATTTACTGGCACAGACTACAGTAAACTGTCAGTTAACCAGAACTGTAACTCATCAACTGGCACACTGAAGCAACCAGCAAAAAATAATCAAAGAAATACAGTACAATTTTCATGTGTTGCACCCCCCCCCCACAGAAACATAACTTACGGTTTTAGAGTTTTAAAAAGGAAGATAGGAATAAATCCCCTCTCTCCCCAACCTGAGAACAAGTCAAACAAAACAAATCGTATAGGGTACAGTATTAGTCAGGCCTATTTTTAATATTAACTCTCAAGCAACCAGAAACTACAGTTATCCAGCATCTAGCAATCCCTTTGGGTGCCGGTTAACCGACAGTTTACTGTACAGATATATATGTACGGCACCCAGATGGGGACTTGTGAGGATACCTATAGCAGCCTGGGACCTCTTGTGAGGACCACCTTTAGATAAGAAGTGGGACCAGTCTGCTCAAGAAGTTGGATTACAGACCCATGATGTGTATGTTTTTAGAGGGAAGACCCAGTAAGTCTCATCCTTTTTCTAACTGCTGCATGAGCTCCATCTCCTTCCTCTGCAGTGAGATAGCATTCCATGCCCCATGAGACATTTTCCATTGCCAGGATCTAGTACATCCCACTGTTAACTGCTACTTGAATGTCATCATAGCCAACTCACACCCTTTGCTTGCATGTGGTGAGGCCACACAACTCCATGTATCTTTTTCTGACTCAGCTTGGCCAGGCTGCCTGGCTCACCTTATCACCAGATGCCCTCTTGCAACCACCAACCACAGCCTAGCTTCAAAGGTATCTTCTAGTTTTCGAATCGTGAGTGAGAATGTCTGAATCTTTGATTGAACCATCACAGTGAATCTTTTAAATGACTGTTTGTCTGGCCTCCCCTCTGAAACAAGGCCGTCAAGGGTGACCCTGCCAGAAATGTAAAGCTGGAGACAACATAGGTCTAAGCATCACAGGGGCACAAAATGTTAAAATCATGCTTGCTTAATCACCGGTTCATTAAACTGCATTCTTCTATAGCTAGTGGTTTCTTCCGTCTCGCTAATGAAAACAAATGCATGTACATATTGTTTGTATTGTGATGGCTGTTATGTTTGTACATTTGATGTGGCTGAACATATGCTGACCTGTTATGCAGTCACTCAAAATAAACCATATCCATTTGTAAGGTCAAAGTACTGTGGTGCAGATAAAAAAAATGCACTGACATAATGTAAGCATCCTGCAGTAGGCATTTCTGGTATGTAAATTTTAGACTAAAGTAGTTAATAAGTAATATAAGACAATATACAGGCAACCACTTGAAATGTCATGACCCAGTAAAGTAATTCCCGAAATACGGAGATTGAATGGCCAAAATATTGACTTACATATACTAAGTCTGAGATGCCATTTCTCAGAATATTCCCTTTTCTCAGAGGTATGGCAATCTTGGAGTTGGTATATATAAGTTCAGGGGGTGTGGGGGTTTTTACCCCACATGGGGTGTACAGCGGGCTTGCCCATCTCGGAAGAAAAGAAGTTTTAATGAGAAGAGTAATTTTCAAGATCCACTCTTTTTCAATTTTTCAGTCTTTTGTTCGTTTTTTCAGCTCTCAACATTTCAAGTGCCAACATTTCAATAGGGAGCCCAATGTAAAACCTCTGTATGTACTGTGTCAAACTTTCTCATCATCAGATCACAATGTATGAAAGTTAAGCAGTTTGCTTCACTCACGCTACCACTAGAGTCAACATAAATTAATTCAACTAATTATATACACTACAGTTCCTCTAACTTGCAAACTTTAATCCTCAGCTCCTTAGCAAGACCTAACCTCTGTTCAGCCTTTACAAAGGAGTACATTTTCATGTACTCCAGTAAATGTTTTTGTTGCATTGTGTACATGTAAATGTTGAGTACTTGCTTTTCAGTTTTATAGTGTTTTGTGTATACATACTTTGTAACTCTATACTGTTCTAATTGTCTTCTTACTGTGGTAGTGTACTATCTTTTCCATGCCCTGCTATACCTCACAAGCTGTGGCTGAAATGGGTGCACTACCCCTGTTAATGAATTTAAAATAAATAAATAAAAATATAGAGGCTTATGATCTGGAATCCAATCATAACCAGCTTGTTGTGTGCTTGAGACATACATGTCAAGAGATTCACATCTCAAGCAAAGCTCGATATGTCAATCTTAACATCCACCGCTATAACACATAATACTGGTTATTATCGGAGACCTGATCATAATTCTTCACAGTGCATGGAGCTCTGTCTGCTGCATGAACTGCTAGTTACAGGGGGGGGAGTATAGGTGTATGAAGTGTTTTACTGGTTTTCAAAGTCCCTAGTAGGAGACCAGATATTAATAGCGCCTGAGTGTCCTTAACAACATTTTTTGTTAAGCAACCTTGGTGTTGTTATGATCAGTCTTGCACTAGGGATGTCCTTAATGCTTATCTTTTTCCCAATTTCATGACACTTCATGCACTAACAGTAATATGTGATGGAGTAATTCATAAGTTCATTGGTACTTACTAGGCAATTAATCCATGATGATCTTTGGAAGCTTAGTTATACATTCTTATTAATGGTATTGGAATAGGTTTGAGGTGATGTTTTAACCCAGGACAGTTTGACCCCAGACGGTTTGACCCCACTGAAATGGCAAAGCAAGAAAAAAAATAGCCACAGATATTTTGACATAAAGAAGAAAAAATGTTATATACTGCTCATGCATCTACGTAGTTCCTGAGAAAATGTCAAAGAAAAAAAAAACAAGAAAAAAATAAATCATGAGGATATATAACTGTTTAAAACATTTGCATTTGAAATGCATGTAATAATATTATTAATGTTAATTTAAAATAATATTAATGTTTGCAATGTTGAATAATATTGATTTTAAAGTTAAGTAAAAAAACTGTTATTAATTAAATTAATTATATTTGCAAATTAAATAAAATGTTAAATCAATTAACATTTACATATAAAAAAGTTAAATAATATATTAAATTCCATTGTAAAAAAAATCATGATTGATATGTTAAGCAATTAAATGCATTTATAAAACTTTAAAAACTTTTTTTTATATAATTGGGGTCAAATACTCTGGGGTCAAATCTTCTGGGGTCAAACTGTCTACTAGCTACTCCCACAGACAATAAATGTAAATTTAAACATGAAAGTGTATACGGTTGAATTGGGCTGAATCATCTGGGGTTGAATCGTCCGGGGTCGAACCGTCTGTGGTCGAATAGTCCTGCTTCCTTTAGGAGACATGTTTCTAGTTTGCAAATTATGTGTGGTCTGCAGTGGATTTCTCTTATACTGAGTATGTGTAGGTAGAAATTAATGCTGTACAGATTCCTATGTTGTTGTAATGTTATACATACATTTTTTTTGTGGGGGGGTATTGTGAATGTTACTTGGTGAATAACAGTGTTCCCTTTGGATAGACCATGTAAACATCATATAAATGTAATTCTACTCTGGAACAACATACACAGAATATAGAAATATTCTTTGATAAGGCTCTCCAAGATATCAAAGAGATAATAAGAATTGTTTTCATTTGCTTCTTCCTGCTGATGTTTAATTTTGATGATTTTCTACAAATAAATTGTACCTTGATTATATGGTTACAAATAGGAGAACTGTTCTTTCTCATTAAAAACTAATTTTGGAATGTTTTGGACAATTATAACAGACAGGAAAGCACCAAGTTGTTCAAGCACTTTGCAAATCACAAAAATACACACAGACAAACCCCAAAACAACAAACAATGTTTAATTGCACAATTTTGTTTACATATACATATATTTATTTATTTTAATTTATGCCCTCTTTCTGGGAGCATGTTGATGCACTCTCTCATTTCAAAACTTTTTTCCCACCCATTTGTGCACCCCCTTTTGACCATCCGCTACTCACATGCACCATGTTTAGGCTATTTGATTTGTTCTGCTGGCAGGAGTAACTCTCTGTACTTTGTTCTCTGTGTGTTGCATATTGAACCTAGGTAGTGGGTGATAATGGGGTTAGGGTACCAGACGTCCTGTCTTATAACAAGTGTAAATAGCTAACAAGACTACTATAGCTTAAATAAATAAATATGTAGTGCAGTTGTAGGGTTATAGGTAAGTACTAGGCAATCAGTCTGCACACTATCACAAGCCCCTCCAATAACCATATTCAAAAGTTGCCTCCAGCCTCAAGGAGAACAATATAGTACAAACCAGGGGAGAATATGCGGTTCCCCATCCAATTACCTAAGTTCACCTTAGAGGTGGCAAATGCGATATTCTGCTTGACATGTACTGGAAGTTTGCTCCAGTGGTGAGAGATATGTCTGGATATGAATCTATCACGTCAGCATGTCTTGTTTATCTGTTGATGAAGGTTTAGTTCATTTAACCAAGTAAATGAGAAATATATCAGAAACCCAGTAGAGAGACAGGGATTTCAGTCTCTTCCTGAAACTAATATTTTTGAGATGACTCCTATTTTCAGTCAGGAACATCCAAGGTCTTTCCAATTGCATAATATATTAACACGCCACCTACTTCATGAAAAAATAAAACACTTAAAAAACAAAGCATGAATAAGGAACTGAAAATGACTGTCCACACCAAATTGATAGTTGAGCGCTTTCTTTCATTTTAATATAAACAAACTTCTTCAGAACTAACAAACAATCTCACATAACCCATTTAAATACAAAAAATGTTAATTGATAGCCCAGTCAGCTTTCATCAACTCAATTAATCATTGTTACAATGAATTTAAAAATATATATGCATATATCTGTTATCAAAAACATATATATATATATATATATATATATATATATAAAATAAAAAAAATAAATAAACTAATGAATGAATACTTTAGTAGTATAATCTATTTAAAAGGCACTTAACATCTAAAGTGTCATTTAAGCCAGGAGTTTGATCAGCTTTCAAAAAATACTTGCCATCTTAACTCTTTAATTTCAAGAGCATTATTAAATTATGTCACATAAGGTAATAAACCAATCCAATCCAGTACAAAAAATACTAATTTCTTAAAATTAGAACATTCTAAAGCATGCTTGGCTAGAGCATTATTTAAATTTTTGTTTTTGATAGCCAAGCAATGCTCATAAATTCTTTTATATAATGCTCTTATAGTTTTTCCAGCATACAAATTGTGGCAGGTGGTGCAAGATGCTAAATATACTATCCCACAACTTTTACAGTTAAATCTGCCTTTACTAATCACCATTTTTTGTATATGGGGAAAAAATATATTTTTAGAAGAATCAATAAACCTACATTGCCTACAGTCATAGCAGGGATATGTGCCCACTGGTCCTTTAAAGGCTTGGTGTGTTCTATATTCCCCCACCTCTAATGTATAGATTTCAAACTAGCTACTTTCTTGTAAATAAAGGTGAGGTGATCACCTAGAACCCTAGCTAAGTCACGATTCCCTAGAATAACTTTCCAATTATTAGAAATAACCTGCTTAATGCTATTAGAATCTAAATTAATGGGGACAGGAAAGGCGCAATCCATCTTTTTGTCTGTATTAACATTAACTTCCAGAGTAAACCCACTGGTTAAAATTGGTGGAAACTTGTCCATCCTGACTGAATCTGCTCCAAAATACTTTTTAACCTTTCATATGGATAACCTCTCTGAACAAATTAGTCTTAAAGAACAATCTCTTTTTGTTTGATGGCAAGATTTACCGTCAAACTTGTGGGGTGACCATGGGTGCAAAGGTAGCACCTGCCTTTGCCAATTTGGTGTTAAGTTGGTGGGAACTGTCCTTTCTGACCAAATTGGAACATTTAAATATGTCTCCTTATACAGGAGATATATAGATGATTTGATTTTTATTTGGAATGCGTCTGCTGATGAACTGCATCTATTTTTGGATGACATTAACAAACATGTGCTTGGGTTGAAGTTTGTACTGAGTGGAATTGGCACGAATGTGCACTTTTTGGATTTGGATATTGTTATGAAAACCAAAGAAAGGAGACTCACCAGTATGGTGTATAGGAAAGACACCTACACCAATAATTTTCTCCACTTTGAGAGTGGACACCCATTGTTCATGAAGTTGAATTTAGTCCGAGGACAAATTATACATCTCAGCAAACTCATTTCAGAGTATGACATTTTTATTTCTGAGGCAAACAAGCCTTTGTCTGTTTGTTCAGAGAGGTTATCCATATGAAAGGTTAAAAAGTATTTTGGAGCAGATTCTGTTGGTTAGGATGGACAAGTTTCCACCAATTTCAACCAGCGGGTTTACTCCAAAAGTTAATGTTAATACTGACAAAAAGATGGACTGTGCCTTTCCTGTCCCCATTAGTTTAGATTCTAATAATATTAAACATGTTATTTCTAATAATCGGAAAGTTATTTTAGAGAATTGTGACTTAGTTAGGGTTCTAGGTGTTCACCCCACCTTTATTTACAAGAAAGTAGCTAGTGTGGAATCTATATTAGAGGTGGGGGAATATAGAACACACCAAGCCTTTAAAGGACCAGTTGGCACGTATCCCTGCTATGATTGTAGGCAATGTAGGTTTATTGATTCTTCTAAAATATATTTTTCCCCATATTCACAAAATGGTGATTAGTAAAGGCAGATTTAACTGTAAAAGTTGTGGGATAGTATATTTAGCATCTTGCACTACCTGTCACAATTTTTATGTTGGAAAAACTATAAGAGCATTATATAAAAGAATTTATGAGCATTGCTTGGCTATCAAAAACAAAGATTTGAATAATGCTCTAGCCAAGCATGCCTTAGAATGTTCTAATTTTAAGAAATTTGTATTTTTTGTACTGGATTGGATTGATTTATTACCTTATGTGACAGAATTTATAATGCTCTTGAAATTAAAGAATTAAGATGGCACGTGATTTTGAAAGCTGATCAAACTCCTGGCTTAAATGGCACTTTAAATGTTATGTGCCTTTTAAATTACAGATTATACTGCTAAAGTATTCATTCATTAGTTTTAGATTTATTTTATTATATATATATGTTTTTGATAACATATACATATATATATATTTTTTTTTTTTTTTTTAATTCATTGTAACAATTGATTAATTGAGTTGATGAAAGCTGATTGGACTATCAATTAACGTTTTTGTATTTAAATGGGTTATGTGAGATTGTTAGCTCTGAAGAAGTTTGTTCATATTAAAATGAAAGAAAGCGCTCAACTGTTAATTTGGTGCGGACAGTCATTTTCAGTTCCTTATTCACGCTTTGTTTTTTAAGTGTTTGATTTTTTTGTGAAGTAGGTGGTGTGTTAATTTATCAGTTGTAGTTTATCACCTTTGGGACTGTTCATGGCTACTACTACTATGAATGGTGGACTGATTATGCCTTCTAACACAGCAGTGTCACTGGTTCGTGATACAGACAACAGTCTCAATGTTAGTACCTACAACGTTTTTGAGGATGTAGGCTTGGTTGCCAGCAGTTTGACTGAAGCCATTCAGAAAGCTCAGTCATTATTGGAGAGACTAGTGGCTTTTTCGAATCCATCTCATTCTTTTGCTTCCGTTTTGACTTCAAATTCGGATACCAGGAAGTTTTCCAGTAGTGACTCTACCATAACAGTGGAAGATGTGATGGATTATGGTGGTTCGTTTATCAACAGAGATTTGGTTAATCCCTTCGTTATGTTTGGAAACATTAATATAGCAGTGTGATTCCTATTGACAACATCACATTAGAAGGGAGAGCACCGAACTGTATGTCAAGCATTTTTCATTTGGAGAAGAAACTTTTTAAGTTATGCTCACTGGAATACGATAATTTTTATTTACAGACCTGTACAGAATGAAAACAAGTGTCGTTTGGTCTTAGGTATTATCGTTTTCCAAACGGCATTAAACAAACAGGCACAATTTTTTTGGAACCGGTTAATTTGTGCAACAATACAGGGATTGAAGCACTGAAGTTACTAGTTAAGCACAATTCAGTTCAGATTAGTTTATTGAAGCAGGAAATAAACAATCTGAATGATTCTGTTGTGAATGATGTTAACTTTAGTGCTTTTAAATCACTGTATGATAGCACTGAGCCAAAACTTCAAAGGCATATGGCCAGTTTAACTAACAGGAAACGCAATAAGTTAGCATGTGATTCTTTGGCTTATGCCAATAATACAGCCTTTGTGTTGAATTCTAAACCCGTTTCATCTATTAATGAAGGTACTAAGAGTAATGAACGAGGAGAAAAGTCTACTGGGATTAATAATTCTGATAGAGGTAACATAGTCAGAGTAATGAGAACGTAATTGATATCAGTGTGGTAAATGATGTAGAGGAAGGTACTAGCACTAATTCTAACACTTCTCATGGTCCCAACAATCCTTTTCCCTTGAAGTCACGAGAAGAAAACAACAATGGGGTGAAAACCAAAGGGAAGGGGAATATGGGGAACAAGATGAAGGGGAGATATCTGAAGCGATAGTCCCCTTATGTAGAATTTATAATTTAAGTGATTTAATTCTTAGTGAGGTTCAACAAAAGGTATTAGAAAAAGGCTTCTCTTTTGTTCCTCCAGTTAAGGCACCGTTAACCGATAGAATATTAGATTTTAAACTTTATGTCAGGAAATTAAATCTTAGTTATGCATTTGATGGACTGGAACAAAGAGTCAGTATTGATTGTAAGAAACCAAGTAATATTAATCCAGAACTGATACCTACATTAAATGATTTTGTGAATTATGTGAAAATGATATTAGGTCTGTTTGTAATAATTATAAAACAGCAGCAGTTAATAACAAAAATAAAAGATTTTATTGGGACAGGAGAGAAATGGAAACTTTGATAAATCTTAGAAATAGTTAGCAATATTGGTTTATAAAAGCCGATAAAGGGAACGAGTTGGTTATTATGAAGGTGTCTGATTATCAAATCCATATCAAAAATATGTTGCATGATAAATAGAATTACCAATTCATTAGTAAGGATATGGTTAGGAGAAATTTTTCTAGTATAGACAATCAGTTAATGGAATTGTTGAACAAAAATTACATTAATCTGGCCACATATGAATTTCTTTATGTTGAGGAGCCAGTATTAGATGTGTTGTTCAGAATTCCGAAAATGCATAAAGATTTAACCAACCTGCCCTTTAGACCAATAATTTCCACTAAGAAAAGCAAAACTGTTACTATTTCACATTATTTCGAGTATTTATTAAACCCATTAGTCATTAAAACTCCTTACTTTTTAAAAGACTCGTGGCAGTTTTGGGATTTATTAAAAAACTATACATTTATGGGTACAGAAACATTGTTCGTCACTATTGATGGTATATCTTTATATACCTCAATAGATCAGACTCTTGGTATAGAAGCTGTTAAAAAATGTTTTAGTTGAACACACTACTTATGGGGATGTGATGGTTCAGTTCATTTGTTTATTATTAGAACTGGTCTTAAAAACTATTTATTTTTGTTTGACAGCAAGATTTACCATCAAACTTGTGGGGTGGCCATGGATGCAAAGGTAGCACCTGCCTTTGCCAATTTGGTGTTAAGTTGGTGGGAACTGTCCTTTCTGACCAAATTGGAAGGCTGCAAATATGTCTCCTTATACAGGAGATATATAGATGATTTGATTTTTATCTGGAATGCATCTGCTGATGAACTAAATCTATTTTTGGATGACATTAAGAAACATGTGCTTGGGTTGAAGTTTGTACTGAGTGGGATTGGCACAAATGTGCACTTTTTGGATATGGATATTGTTATGAAAGTCGAAGAAAGGAGATTCACCAGTTCAGTGTATAGGAAAGACACCTACACCAATAATCTTCTCCACTTTGAGAGTGGACACCCATTTTTCATGAAGTTGAACTTAGTCCTAGGACAAATTATACGTCTCAGTAGACTCATTTCAGAGCATGACATTTTTATTTCTGAGGCAAACAGGCTTTTGTCTATGTTTGTCCAGAGAGGTTATCCATATGAAAGGTTAAAAAGTATTTTGGAGCAGATTCTGTTGGTCAGGATGTACAAGTTTCCACCAATTTTAACCAGTGGGTTTACTCCGAAAGTTAATGTTAATACAGACAAAAAGATGGACTGCGCCTTTCCTGTCCCAATTAGTTTAGCTCCTAATAGTATTAAACAGGTTATTTCTAATAATTGGAAAACTATTTTAGGGAATCGTGACTTAGTTAGGGTTCTAGGTGATCACCCCACCTTTATTTACAAGAAAGTAGCTAGTGTGAAATCTATATTAGAGGTGGGGGAATGTAGAACACACCAAGCCTTTAAAGGACCAGTTGGCACGTATCCCTGCTATGACTGTAGGCAATGTAGGTTTATTGATTCTTCTAAAAATATATTTTTCCCCATATTCAAAAAATGGTGATTAGTAAAGGCAGATTTAACTGTAAAAGTTATGGGATAGTATATTTATCATCTTGTACCACCTGCCACAATTTTTATGTTGGAAAAACTATAAGAGCATTATATAAAAGAATTTATTAGCATTGCTTGGCTATCAAAAAAAAAAGATTTGAATAATGCTCTAGGCAAGCATGCCTTAGAATGTTTTAATTTAAAAAAAATTGTATTTTTTGTACTGTATTGGATTGATTTATTACCTTATGTGACAGAATTTAGTAATGTTCTTGAAATTAAAGAGTTAAGATGGCAAGTGTTTTTGAAAGTTGATCAAACTCCTGGCTTAAATGGCTCTTTAAATGTTAAGTGCCTTTTAAATGACTATACTACTAAAGTATTCATTCATTCATTAGTTTATTTTAGATTTTTTATTATATATGTATATATATATATATATATATATATATATATATATATATATATATATATTCAATAACATATATATGTATATATATTTTTAAATTCATTTTAACAATTGATTAATTGAGTTGATGAAAGCTGATTGGGCTATCAATTAACATTTTTGCATTTTAATTCAGTTGCATAATACGTTTAGACAAATACATGACAAAAGGAGCGGTACACTCTATAATGTGCCTAATGATATATGAGTAAAATGGAACTAAGACTTATTTGGATCTACAGAAAATGACTTTGGAAAGTAGATGAGCCATACTGCAGATACACAGTGATCAAAAGATAAGGAAGTATTAATAAGAGTAACTGTAATCCTTATGGGAGTGCTTGATTGGAGGGGTGTGTCACTTATACAGTAGGAAAGAATATTTTGCTTACTAAATGTTACTTTGCTACATGTTTTCACATTTAATTTTATACTATAAAACAACTATTAACATGGTCTAACCCATACCGGAGCAATTCTAAGTGATGGATCAAATAACACCATCTAATTTAATTCACAGTTATTTGCATATGTTGATAACTGCAGACCAGGAATTTTGGCCTGAGAAATGGGTTTCAAACAGCAGAGAGCCCCGCAGTAAGCCCTGTGGTACACCTCTGGTAACTGCTTTACTTTAAGAAGTGGCACCTGCAATTCTAATCACATGGGTTCTGTCAGATAACCAGTTAGCTATCTACTGCATAACATAATGATTTATATTCAACTGTACAAGTCTGTTAATAATGCCCACATGGAGAATAGTGTTAAAGGCCTTGGGTGGGTCCAAATATGCTTTATGTACTGCATAGCTGCTATCCACTGTTTTGGTGACTTTTTCAAAGAAATAAATGCAATTAAAGAGGCAGGAACTCCCACTGACAAAACCAAAATGTTGAAAGTCCAGGGTTAAGAGATTTTCAATGTCCACATTAAAGAGGTCTGAGATAATATGTTCCATAGTTTTACACATGAGGAATGTGATGATAATGGGTCTATAGTTACCAGGGCCTGTTGTTGGATCACCCTTGTATACTGGCATTGCAGTAGCTGTCTTCCAGTCTTCAGGAGTATAACTAGTGGAGCGGTTTATGTTAAAGAGTTTAAGTAGGGGGTTCAGATAAGCTGTATTTGGCACTAATAATCAGGCATCTTTGTATGGTATCCAGGCTCTTGGATATGGTATTCTTAACTTTTGAAAGGGCTAGGAGGACTGTTCCAAAGCAATTAAAGGAGTCTCTGGAAATGGCAAATCTGTGGAATAGATAAAATTGTAAGTGCAGTAAAATTTGCACTGAATTTGTCAAACAAGATATTATCAATTTCCTTTGGGTCAGAGTGGGTGGTAATTTTTTGGACAAGCTCTGAAAATTGCTGGATGCTGGATTTTGACTTTTTTGCCATAGTTAAAGATTTGTAGTTATTTATGGTTTTACTGGCAGTTTTAAGTTCATACTCAGGGTGCTCCAGTTTCCTCCTACATTCCAAAGACATTCATTAGGTGGAGTGGACACTCTAAATTGGCCATAGGTGTGAGTGTGCATGCGAGTGAGTAGTACAGATGAATTACCACGGCAGGGCTAGCCACCCAATGGTATAAACCTTGGCTCACGATAATTGTCACTGTTGAAGTGACACCCGGACACCATGTGCAAAATGGAAAAAAGGGGTTGAGGATTGATAGATGGACTCTGCTTTGGGTTTCTTAATGGTTCCTTTAAGATTTTTATCACTTTGCATAAGTATATTAAGGTAGGTACAATGAGATAAGTAATTCCTTTCTTTTGTTATATAATTTACTCATACTAGTATTCAACCATAGGGGTTTGTTTCTAAATTTCTCATTACATATGGTGTTTATAATGATTACCTATCCACCCTGAAAAATATTTGTACCTTTTGTGCTATTCTAGTTTTCATTAAAGATCAAGTGTAAACTTTTTTTAACCATTTCTTTTTGTTATGATTATGCCATCAACATGTATAGTAGGCTTTCTTATTCTAAAATGTGTAGTATTTACTTTAGTTACTTCAGTGGACCTATATTTATTAAATGTAATAAACTGGTGTTTCTGTTTACTGTATGCTGAACAATTGACCAATTACTTCCTGATTCTGATTCGATGTTACTGGCATCTCCCACACAATTCTGTGTGCTATTTATCTATAGATTGTTAAGACACACAGTTGTTTTTTGCTATTATTATTATTATTATTATTATTATTATTATTATTATGCATAAATGGCAGCTGTAGTGGTGCAGTGGCTCTGGTTCGATTCTTGACTGGGGTACCTTCTGCGTGTAGTCTGTATGTTCTCCTTGCGCTTGCTTGGGTTTCCTTCAGGTGCTCCAGTTACCTCCCACATTCCAAAGACATGGGTGGACTGGACATTCTAAACTGGCCATAGATGCAAGTGTGTGTGTGTGTGTGTGTGTGTGTGTGTGTGTGTGTGTGTGTGTGTGTGTGTGTGTGTGTGTGTGTGTGTTTGTGTGAGTAGCATGAGTGAACTAGCATGGCAGGGCTAGCCACCAGGTGGTGTAAACCTTGGCTTGAAATGATTGTCACTGTTGAAGGTGACACCCCAACCCCATATGGAAAACGAGGTTGAGGATGGATGGCTCTATACTTATTGTATTTCTCAGAATTTTAAATGTATTCAGTCTTCTGCTAAGAGAATGTTATTTTGCATATTTTTTACAACAATCTAACCCAAGCTGCTATGACACAGGAAATGCATGTGTTATATGACCACTGGTCTGCTATTTAAGAAGATAAATAAAATAAATTCATCAGTTTAACCAGGAACTCTAAAAATAAAACTGGAGTAGCAGCTTTGAGTCAGAAATCATTTCATTTTTAATTTGATATCTCTGACTGTAATCCTCAAGGTTGATTCTTTTATGTGGTCAAAAATGCACCACTTGATAAACTGATAATGCTATTAAATATCTGTTTTTAGCATGTACTGTGGTTCAAATATGGCAGAATCACAGTAAGCATCAATTTAACATAGAAGACAACTGCAAAGTAGTCCATAATCCTCTGATATATGTATAAAATGAAGGGCCTACTTCACAACATTGACATTTCAGAATGTCAAACTGCAAATGATCAGAACCTTGTGATCTACACTCCAAAACATTGAAGTGTTTGTACTGAGATTGAGGTACAGTGGGGAATTTGCCCTTTTCCCCACTGCAGTGCAATCTAGATTAGTATATATAATTACGAGGGAGTGTAGTGGTATTTGTAATCAAATATATGAATATATATATATATATATATATATATATATATATATATATATATATGACATACTAACAAATCAACAACATGTCTTTTGTCTCATCCTCACTACTTTAACATCAGTCTACAATAAACTCTCAGTCAACCGGCACCCATGGGTATTGGTAGATGCTGGATAAGTGTAGTTTCTGGTTGCTTAAAAGTTACTATTAAAAATAGACCTGAACAAATACTGTACCCTATACTATACCATGCCATACCATACCATAAACACTGTATTGATTTGATTTTAATATTGAAATACAGTAATTAAAAGCCTGGTTGGAATAATAATATTTTAAACTTATATTTCCACAAGAAAGTGTGGCATGCAGAAAGGTTTTCAGTGGCATACTGAGTGGATTGGAAATAAATGAATTCAATAAAGAGAGAGAGCGTGAATGCATGTATGAAAGCAGAAGTAACTGTGTGTGAGAGACTGGAGAGATGTATGAAAGCTGAAAAGAGTGTGTGTGAGAGATCGGAGAGAGAATGTGCAATCTGATGCAAACTGAGTATGGAGCAAGTGTTAACATTTTAGCGATTTGACTTGTTTGGTTTGACTTGTTCTCAGGTTTGGGAGAGAGGGAATTTATTTGTATATTCCTTTTTAAAATTCTAAACTCTAAAAAACGAAAGATATGTTTCTGCTGGGGGGAAAACAGAAAGTTCAACACATGAAAAACTGAATTGTTCATACTGTACTGTATTTCTTCAATTTTTTTCTGGTTGCTTGAAAGTTCTGGTTGCTTGAAGTCCAGTTAACTGAGAGTTTAGTGTATTCATTACCTGTTTGTTGGGGGGTGCAGTGGTGCAGAGGTTAATGTTGCCTCACAGCAAGAGGTTTTCCGGTTTGATTCTCAGCTGGGATGCCTTCTGTGCCGAGTCTGTATGTCCTCCCTGCATTCGTGTAGCTTTCCTCCAGCTGTTCCGATTTCTTCCCACATTCCCAAGAAATGTGTTTGGAGCATTTATCCAAGGTCCTCCACTGAAAATAGGGTCTGTTCTAGTCAGGCTTTCCCAGTCAACAAATGTCAAATAAATAAATTTAATAAGATATGCATAGAAAAGATTATGCTGACTTGAGCTCTGTTCTTTGACATCAGATATGTCTTTGAGATTGTCAAACTCATCATTCTCCTGGACACAATCACAACATTTATTTGCAAAGAAATAAAAGGTAAAACAACATTAGCCCTTTCACGACTGCTCCTGTCGCTTCATCAGAACTTTGTCTGATGAAGCGACAGGAGCAGTCGTAGAAGCGCTAACATTGTGGTTGTGTAAGTTTGATGCAGTTCCTTTTTTCAGTTGGTCTTGTTATTCTGCACCTCTCTGCACCCTGAGTCATTTAGTTTATTTTTATTCTCCTGGACACACTTTCCTAGCCCCTAGAAGTAACAAAGTGGTTAAGAGGCAACTTATACAGTAGCATATTTCAAAAGGTACAGGGTTTGATCCTGACCTCCAGCCAATGCCTTTGTGGAGTTTACATGTTCTCCCTATGTCTTTTTGGGATTCCTCCCACCTCCCAAAAACATGCTAGGTGTTTCCATGTTATAGAGTTGTGGACAGAAGAACATACTCTAGATGGTGCCTGTTGGGGGAAGCCTTGTATAGGCCAACTGTTCTGGATATCATTTGTGGTGTGCAACATCTTCTAGATTGGAAAACATGATTCAGAGACTGCGTGTTGTGTCAGGGCTAGCTACTCAATAGTATAAAAATTGTTTTTAGGTGATTCAATTAATGTTGCCAAATGGGCATGGGTATTTGCCGGTTGTGAGTGGATTGAGTACCTGGCCTACTCTGACCTATACCAGGGATCCATGCTAATGGTGAGAGGGGCATATGTGGACCTACTGGCTAGTGTGTGCTTGCCATAAAACCCAGCAGCCAAAGGTCAATAAGCTACTGGATAGTTGGTCTCCAGTTGCCCAGCTAGGGTTACCCGGGACAGATCTGTTGAGCAAAACTTGGATGTAAAACCAATCAGCCTGCCAAACATGAACTAAGGATTGCAACACTCAGTATAGATTCACTGACAGGATACAGCTTGGAAGTGGATAACATGTCGTAAGGAGGAGGCTGGACATCCTCAGTATCAAGGAGGCAAGATGGAAGGGCAGTGAGGCAAAGCCACCTGGCTTCAGATCCAGAATCTACAACTCAGGGAGATGACAGGCTAGAAATGATGTGGGAATTATGGTGATGAAGAGGCTTCAAAAGGCAGTGAGGGATTTTATCAGCATTAGTGGCAGACGCATACCATAATCTCAGCCTGCAGCCCACAGCAGGGTTGTAATAGTGAAGAAAAGTGTGCGTTCAGACAGCAGTTGTAGGACCTATTGGATCAAGCAGGGCAACATGAGTTTGTGTTGATAATGAGGGACCTGAATACAAATATACGGATGACAGAACAGGAAATGAGGACTGTATGGGTTCACATGGGTGAGGCAGTGGGAATAAAGAAGGAGAGGCCATTCAAGACAGCTGTCTGGCAAATGGCTTGATGGTGACCAACACATGGTTCAGGGACAATCACAAGATTACATACAACAGTGACTAACATGTAACTTAGATAGACTTCCTCCTAGCAAGGAAAGAGCACTGGGGTAGAATCAGCGATTGCAAACTCATCCCCAGTTAAACAGTCAACCCACAGCATAAACAACTGGTTGCCACAATCAGCTGCAAGCAGTGATCAGAGAAGACTCTAAGCTCAACAATGACCAGGCTGAAGACCTGGAAGTTGTCTGGAGAGTAACCACAAGAGTTTAATGAAATACCCAGGGCTGTAATACCTCAGGAAGAAGAGGAAATAGGTGGAGCTGAAGAAGAATGGCAGTGTCCCAAAACAGCATTCATGAGGACTATAAAAGAGATATGTGGGGGGCAGAGCCTAATGGCTAACTGAAAGCAGCTTGATTTTGAGCTCTTCATACTCATACTAGAAAATACAGGAAAAACTAAATATATTTAAAAAAATGTTGGTAAATATTGAAGATGAAGTATTTTATAACAAAGCTACCAATTTTGAAGAAAAAATTCTGAAATTTTCCTGCCAAATACTACAGAGGACATTCCAAACTGTTTGAAGATGAGTAACTCCAAGAATTCACACTCAGACTCTATTATAAAAAAAGAGATGCAACAGATATCTGCTACTTTGCTGGACTTATCGCTAAAAATGGACAGATTTACTGAAAATCTAGAAAGTCTTAAGGATAACTGCCAAAAACAAACAGAAGTTTTTAAAGAAATCTTACAGCAGCAACAAATAAAAATATCGGACATTGAGACTTCCTTAAGTGATGTTGATGGGAGGTTAAAAGAAAGTGAACTACATACTCAATTTCTGCTACAACAGAACACTCGGTTAATAAACAAAGTAGATGATATTGAGAATAGAGAAAGAAGAACAAACATAAGGATTTTTGGTCTTCCAGAGAAATCCGAAGGTGACGACATTATCTCATTCTTGAACTCTTGGTTTCCTGAAGTTCTTGGTCTAAAAGAAGGCTTATCTTATTGGATAGAAAGGGCACACAGAGCTATCGGTAAGACACTTTCAATTTTTCTAAATCAGCTCCAAGATCCATAGTAGTTAAATTTATTTCTTTCATGGACAAAGAGCTTATACTGAGATCTGCATGGAGGAAAAGTCCTGTTATGTATAAACAGTCATTATTAAGATTTGATAATGATTATTCAACAAGAGTTCTGGATATAAGGAAGAAAACATGGCCATTAGTAAAACTTTTAAAACAACATAAAATCAAAGTGCAGCTCTCTTATCCAGCCAAAATAAGAATCCAATATAACAATGACATGAGAACATTCAGCAGCATAGAGGAAGCCACATCTTTCATAAAGAATAATAACATAATTCCACTACCTGAAGAAATGGACTGGTTAAATTCATCTTCTTTAAAAAGGGCTCCAGGAAAAAATATCTGGTCGGAGGCAAGGGAAAAAAAGAAACAAAAGACTGACAAAAAGAACACTGATGATACTATTTCTCTCAAAGTGTCAACTAAGGTATGATTATAATATATCAAAACTAAACTCTTTATTACATAAGTATAAAGCAGTTTTTTCTTTTCTTTCTTAGTTGTTTAGTTTAATATAATACTTAAATTTTAGTACTAATTAATAACTTACTAAAGCCCTGAAGTATATATTTATTTTTGACTACTTAGTTGATAAATTAAGGCGCTCTCAATGCCTGAATAAATATTATCATTTTTAGTAATTACATTTATGTTATTTAAAAGTGCACATTTAAAATTCATTGATTTAATTTGATGTAGAGTATTGTGATAAAAATGTTATACAATAGAATCACTCATGAACATTTTAGATGTATTCAGTATATTACTGTATTATTTGAAAGTAAAAAAAACATCCACGAGCCTTCTGCTCAGTTATTTTTAGTTTTCTCATCTGAAAAGTTGTTCACCGCTTCATACATAGCACGCGATATATTTAACCGTACATAGATGTAATTTAAGTTACTGGCCAGAAGATGGCGTGTAAATACACACTATTGCAGAGTTTTCCTCTTTAACACTGCTGTTTCTTCTCTATACAAGTAATTGGTTACTAGAATAGTGCGCTATCATTGCCTGAATAAATATTGTTGTTCTTGGTGAATGCATTTATGTAGCTTAGAGGTACACATTTAGAATTTGTTAATTTGAATTAATGTAAAGTATATTAATGAAAATATTATAAAATGGAACCACTCGTGAACATTTTGAGATGTATCCAGAACATTATTGTATTATCTGAGGGTGAACAGTATCCATGAGCCTTCTGCTCGGCTTTTTCAGTTTTTTTTGTCTGAAAAGTTGTTCACCGTTCACATTCATAAGCACGCGATACCTCCTAGCATGTTTAGATGTAATTTAAGTTACTGACCACAAGATGGCGCATAAACACGCACTATCGCAGAGTCCTTTTCCTTAACACTGCTGTTTTGATTACAGTAAAGGAAGCGTTTGCTTCAATTATTTTCACGTTTCATAAATATTCTTTCATATTTTATTAAAAATTTTATGTTTTACTATCAAACTCAGCTAATATCTCATGCAAGTATAGCGCTAGATCTGCTTTGAAGAAAGCGCTATTATAACAAGAAAGATAGTGAATCATTTGAATACTGTTGTGTCTTAGTGGTGAGTGTCTGGTAAAAGTATAATACATGCGCTCTGTGAACATTCTAACTGACACTGTGTTAGATAAATGATTAGTTATGAGGCAAAAGTGCTATTGCACCATTATTAAGGTAGATTCCTCTTGTAAGTATAATTCTAATTTTGATCACTTTCTTTTTTGTCTTATAGTTTAACATATAAGTTGAGACCTTTTACTAGTTACCAGACGCTCACTACATTTGTGATAAGCAGAAGAAAATTTCTGATATGTGTGATCTTTAACTTGAACTTAATAGAGAAAATCTTATGAATAATAACTTACTAATAACAGAACTACAAAAGGGTCACATATAAGTAATTTAAGAGTGAAACCTCTTACACATTTTATTAATTCTAGATTGTGGAATTATCAAAGTTATAAAACTGACATTAACTGAAGAATGAGAAAATGCTTTTATGTAAAGCATTATAAATGTTGTTTTAATTCTAACTGTTATTATATTAAATCTTATAAATGAATATTATTATCTGCAAGTATTTTAATTGGTTTTGATAAGTGGTTAGCTATATATCAATTAACTTTACTATATTGATGTAATACCTTATATAGATCTAAAAATATGTAAAAAAATCCTTTTTATTTTAAACAGTATCTATCTATCATACTCACTCCACTTCTTTTTATTATTAATAACAATGTTAAATGTCACTAATGGACATTAATGACCTGACATTTGCTAAATATATTATCTACAATTGGTAATTTGCAAAAAAAAACATAATATTAATGAAAAATGAACATCTAATATATTGTTAAAGTAATTAATAAATGTCTTATTTGAAATTGTTTGCAATTGGAAATAATATCTCATTTTAGAATCTAATTTGTAATGAACAAAACTTTACAGACTAGACATATATGTTATTTACATAATAAGTGCATCATGTCCTCTGGTTTAAGTTTTCTTTTTTTTTTTTTCTTAATGAGGAGCTCAGTTTAAAGCAACATTTCCTCATTAATGCAACTATTATTATTGAGGGTAAATCTGTTTGAACTTTTAAGTCCAAACAGATTTGAGGTGCTAGACACTTCATGTTTGGGATTTAGAAAGGCAAAATCATTAATTGTTTATTCAAAATATGTTAACGCAATGTTTTTCAACTTTTTCATTTTCCAGTGGTCCAACTTGAAATTTTTTTTAAGCATAAATAGAAATAAATATATTCATTTCAAAATAACTTCTAAAAGAAAGGATAAATCTAACACTCAAAACATTAATTTCCAAGGTAAAACAAAATGTCAAGAACAAACAATCCAAAAGTACAAATAAATACTTATAAAAATGACTGACACAACTTTATTATCTATAAATATTAATGGTTTAAATAATCCTATAAAAAGGTCGAATTTTCTAAGATATTTGAAATTACAAAAAGCACAAATCATATTTATACAAGAATCTCACTTTAAAATAGATGATAATTTCACATGGAAATCTAGTGACTATTTAATTCTTTCTCACTCCCTATACAAAAAAAAAACAAGAGGGGTTATAATTTTATGGAAAAGAAGTGTAGTTATTCCTCAGATCATTTACAAACACGAAGATAAAGAAGGGTTAATATCAATTGTAATAATAAAATATCAAAATAGAATTTGGACTTTAATAAATATTTACTGGATTCCTGGGATAGGATTGTCTACAGTTAAACAACACATAGAATTAATTAACAAAATAAAGGTATGATAATAATGGGGGGAGATTTCAATTGTATTCTAGATAACTTTGAAACAACTAATAAAAGAAAGTTACGTCTCACACCCGTAAGTAAATGCTTCAAGAGATGGTTAGAAAGCTTAAATCTGATAGATACATTTAATTTTAAAGATTCTAACTCATTAAGTTATACACATAGCGATTATCGCTTTAATACTAAAACAAGAATAGATAAAAAATTTGTCTCCTCTGATCTAAACAGTAGGATAACAAAATTTTCTATTATTCCATGTCCCCTCTCAGACCATAATGCCTTAATTCTTAAAGTACAAATTGATTTCAAAAGACCAAACATTGTAACTAGAATACCAGCTTACATCCTTAAATTAAAAGAGTTTAAACCTTGGCTAGATTCAGAAATCAAATATTTTTTGGAAACAAATCCTATTAAAGATACAAATAATATAATAACTTGGGATACACTTAAAGCTTTTTTGTATGGCAAGATTATACGATGGTTTAAAAATAAAACAAAGGAATGGGAATCTGAATTACACAACATACAAAAACGAATAAAATAAATACAAGTTCTTATGATGTAGTAGATTCTCAGGAAAAAAAAAAGAAATTATAGATTTAAATAAAAAATACAATGAATTCCTCACTCATAAAACAAATCTAGCTTTGGAAAAACTAAAATTTGCCTCAATTTCAACTTCTCCAAAACACTTACATAATCTAGCAATGAGAATTAAAAAGCAGAACTTAGAAAATAACATCATAAATATAATACATGAAGGAAAAGGGAAAAAAAGGTCTCTGATGTGAATGATATTCTTGAAGCTTTTAAGTTCTATTATGCTAAGCATTATGGAAATAAAGATAATAATATTTAATTTTCAGATCTGAAATTTAATAGTTCCTTAATAAAAAAACTACCTGACCAATTAAAAGTAGAAATGGACAAGCATATCTCCATAAAAGAAATAAAAGATATAATTAAAGTAAGTAAAAACAACAAATCACCAGGAATGGATGGAATAATAATGGAATTATATAAAATTCTTCCAAATTCAGCAATTTCTCTACTTCATAACATGCTAAATGATATTCAGACTCAAATTATTACTCCACCATCTTGGAAATATTCACTAGTTACCCCTATAAAAAAAGATAAAAAAGATCCATCCCAATGTAGCTCATATAGACCTATCTTTCTGCTTAATAACGATTATAAAATCTTCATGTCTATCTTAGTAAATAGAATTAAGAAATCCCTGACTCAAGTCATAAATGAAGACCAAACAGGCTTTATATTTGGAAGACACACATATGACAATATTCAGAGAATTTTAACCATTATAGAAGCTTTGAACAGAGACAATTCAGAAGCTCTTATAATCACATTAGATATAGAGAAAGCATTTGATTCGGTAAACTGGAAATATCTATTTAAAATCTTGGAACGTTTTGAATTCCCATCAAACTTTATAAATTTAATAAAGAATATATATAAAGATAACCTGGCTTATGTAAAGTTAGGCCCATTTACCTTGGAAGCTTTTAAAATAACTAAAGGCTCTAAGCAAGGTTGCCCTATGTCTCCCATACTGTTTGCCCTGGCGATAGAATTATTTGTGTCTGCAATACGAAGTGATCTAAAAATAGAAGGAATTAATTTTTACAATAAATTTAATTCTAAAATCATGTTATTTGCTGACGATATATTGCTGACTTTAAAACCAAACGAAGAGTCCATACAAGAATTAGAGAAACAAGTAGAAGATTTTTTTTCCATTTCGGGTCTTTGTTTCAATAAATCCAAATCAAAACATATACTTCTAAATAAAATAGATGACTTACATCTGAATAAATATCAAATAATTGGAGAAAAGGTTTCTTCACTAGAATATCTAGGAATTCTTATATCTGAGAACATAGATACTACCATGACTTTAAATTATAATAAAATCCAAAATTTAATTCAAAAACAAGTTAATAGCTGGAATAAATTAATGTTAAATTTGGAAGATAGGTTACAGTTAATAAAAATGATATTACTACCACAAATAAACTATATAGCATTAGCAATCCCTATTTTACCAGATAAAAAAGTTAAAAAACAATACAGAAACTTTTAATGGATTTTCTTTGGTATCCAAAAAAGAATAGAATTGCTTTCTCACATCATATTAGACCCTCGGACTTGGGAGGAATTAAATTTCCAGACATAGAAACGTATATTAAAGCTTACATCATTAAAATTATACTAAATTGGGTAAATCCAAATTATTCATCTGCATGGAAAATTTTACATATAACTTTTTTCTTAAATGAAAACAAAATATTAAAAAATATGGATTTGGAGAATTATAATAACATATTTTGGCATGTACTATGTAATAGCTTACAAAATAAAACAACAAAGCCCACTAATTTACCATATTTGAATAATATTTATAATCTATTTAGAAAATTTATAATTACAAATCCAGACATAAAATTATGGTTCGAACTCTTAATACCATTTAAAACAACAAAGAATTTTAAAGAAAAAATTCAAGAAAAAATATTCATTAATTGGGAATCCAATAACTTTATTTACTGGTTTCAATGTTTAAATAAGCTCAGTACTTTAACCACCCAGCAAGTAATAAATGAGTTTAGTATATTTGAAATAGACAGAACAGAACTCCATAAAATATTACAATATGCAAGTGATTTATGTAGAATTATTAATGATTCAAACTTTAATACTATACCTAAGTTCATAATATATATGCAAGAATTGATTTATGGAAATCATAATAAGCTAATTTCTATATCTAAATTATACAAAATTTTAATAGTGTATAAAACCAAAATAGGTCAAAATGTTGTGAACACTTTAACAAAAGGCTTGACAATAAATCTATCACTTGAGGGTATGAATGACCTTTTGTTGTCAGTTAAGCTAACCTCAAACTTTCAGATATGGAGAATCTTCACATGGAAATTTTTACATAGAGCCTTTTATACACCATATAAAATAGTCAAATTTGACCCTATCCAAAAGCCCATATGCTGGAGATGTACTTTAAACTGCGAGGCAGATTGGATACATATATTTTATGATTGCATTAAAAAATTCTGGAAAGATATTAATAGATTTCTTCAAAGCCATTTATAATGATAAATTTGTTCTAACTAAATCTTTAATTTTTCTGAATGTAGATGACTCAGTAACTATGAGTAAAAGTGATCAATATCTTCTATGGTCTATTCTGGCTGTAGCCAGAAAATGTATAACAAGAAAATGGAAATCCACAGTCCCTCCAAGTTATGAAGACTTCATATCTCTATTAAAGGAATCTGCACAAAAAGAAATAAAAGTCAAAGAAGAAAGAATTTTTCCCAGACGTTGGACAGACAATCCTTGGAATAAAATCTTAATACTTATAGACACATTACAAAAGGATAGAATTTCTTCTACATGAAATTGAAATGTCATAAACTAAGATGGACTTATGTGAATATATGCTAGTAAAGGCTATATTCGTTCTATGGGATTATTCCTTTTTATAACTTTGTTGGTTAATTCTTTTCATTGGACCACTTGTAAATATTGTACATATTGTTATAGTTATTAACTATTTTCTTTTATTTTGAATTGTAATTTAAATTTACTGTATCATAATTTGTTTACAAACAAAAAAAATAAAAATTATTTAGAAAAAAAAGAAGAGATATGTGGCTGAGCCAGGGATGGAAGTAAGTTATATAAAGAAAGCTGGTAGTGAAATGTGAAGTTCAGGAAATCATCAAAAAAGGAGTGCAGGAAAATGTAAGAGATAGAAAACACAGACCAGGCTAAAAAGGAATATTGGTTGCATAACAAAAAGGCTAAGAGAGTAGTTGCAATAGCAAAGAATAAGGCATCAGAGGCACTCTACCTGCATATGGAAAGTGACCCATTAGATGGCACAAAGAAACACTGTCAGGTTCCAAGGCAAAGACAAAAAGATAAAGAAGATAGTGGCCAGACTCCCTTCATAAAGGATTCCAGCAGCAACCTATCTAACACCTCCCAGGATATCAACAACAGATGAAAGGACCACTTCCTGTAACTTCTTTAATGAAGAAAACTCCCACAAAAACTGTAGTGCCTCAGATGCAGCTTATGATGAAAGAGGAAAAAGAGCCCACCCTAGACGAATAAGAACAGCGCTAAGGAAAATGATGTCAGGGAAAGCAGCAGGCTCAGTTGAGGTCACAGCAGATATGATCAAGATATTGGGTGACTTAGGGAAGAACTGGTTCCATAGCATAGTCATAGCAGTATGGACAGAAAACCATATCCCAGATGACTGACAAATACACTTTCTAGACTCTAGTGCCAGTGTTGAACAAATGAGGTATTTACAACTGTGGGAATTATAGAGGTGTCAGACTGCTGTCATACTGCATAAAAGGGTAACTCATAAATGAAGATGCAGAGTTGTAGAATGTAAGATGGGTGATGAGCAGCTCAGATTCAGATTAGTATCCATCACAACTGACCTAATGTTTGCAATGAGACAGATAGTTGAGAAGAAGTTAGAGATGAGGAAACAGTCCAACTGGGAATTCTTAGACTTGGAGAAAGCATATGACAAGGTCCCAAGAAAGCTGATTTGGGCAGTTTGGTGATACTTCAAAGACACAGAAACATTAGTAGAATTATTGCAGGCTATGTACAAGGGTGCAATGGCACAAGTACGAACAGTGTTCGAACTCAAAGAGGAATTGCCAGTGGGAGTGGGTATGCATCAGGGTTCATCTCTGAGCCCTCTGCTATTCATACTGGTGATGGATTACACTAACAAAAAGACTAAAGGTGACAGATCACTAAAGCTGCTGTATGCAGATGATGAGGCATTACGGGCAGACTCTGAACAAGAACTTCAGCAAAGGGTAGAGGGATGCAATGCTATACTGAAGGCATATGGAATGAAACTGAGTACAGATGTCCTGGTAGCAAGCAGGAGAAAACAAAAGAAGCTGAAAATTGAGATAGAAGCGGAAAATAGTGAAACAGTTTGGAGGGGTAGATGACGTGAAGGGAAGTCTGGATGAGGAGATCAAAGCTAGACTAACTGGAGTTTCAGCCAAATGGCACAGCGTGTCAGGGATCGTGTATCACAGAAGAATGTCAAAGAAGCTGAAAAGTAAGGTGTACAAAACTGTGGTGCAACCAGTACTACTGTATGGTACATAAGACTGGGCAGTGAAGACTGAGAAGTTGAGAAAGTTACAGGTGATGGAGATGAAGTGCCTGAGATGGGTGGTAGGACACACACTGCGGGGCAGATGAAGAAATAAGGACACCAGAGCAGAAGCCCAAGTAGCTGCAGTTGCAGAAAGATCAACATGAACAGGTTATGGTGTTTCAGGTACATATGTAGGAAAGCTGAAAACAATCTGGTGAAGAAGATTTAGGACAAACAGGAAGAAGGTAAGAGGAAATGAGGGTATCAGGCAAACAGATGATGGACTGTGTGAGAGAAGCATGTTGAAGAAGGTAAGAGAGTGGAATTTAACCAAGATAGATGTCGATATTTAACGAGCCACCCTTACCCCGTGTAGAAAATGGAAAAAGGGGGATGGATTATGATGATGATATAAATTCAGATTTTGAAGTCTGCTTTCATAGTGCTCCCAGGGTTTAGTAACGTGACCATTACTGTTTCCATTATTTATTAATGATCATCCTTGGGATCTTCCAAATGTCAGCTGCATGTTTTATGCAGTTGATATTGTGATCACTAAGGTTCATTAGTCTTTTAAAATCCTTGACAAAAATTCTTTACCCTTATTTGGAACTAGTTGAGCTGCAACTGTCTAACTATAAATACAAATTAAGATTTCAGCAGTGATTCAAGGCACCCCATGAGGATATAGTACTTTAGTGAACATACCCAAGGACCTAGTGGTATAAACATTCATACAGATGGACATCAATTTACATTCAAGTATTATTCTGAAATACTTGTAAGCAATGTACCTCATGAACTGAAAGCTGCATCTGAAAGTGTGCACCTTCTAACAGGGAGTCTAAAAAAGCAATAATATTCAGTGTTCCTATCCGCAAAACTGTGTGCTCTCTACCAGTAATTACCTTAAACTTTGGCCAAAACACTGCACTACTAAAACTGGTAAAAAAAATAAAATACAAAGATTCATTTACTTGTCAGATAACTGTTAGCACCACCGTTTAACATCATCAGAAGCAAAACAGATACCTACATGTAACTGCCAGAGATGTTACTCTACCCAATTCTTTACTTTTTAAACTTATGTTTCCATTATTGACCTCCTTTAAAATAAAACATTAATGATCAGACACATTTCTTATTCTCTGCGTAATCAAGAGGACATAGAATTAAGCAGACCAGCCCTTAACCTAGTTACAATAGAAAGGACATTTTTTTTTCACAATTGCTACTTCTAGCTAGAATACTATCTTACAAAACATTTGGATAACAACGTAAGTCTAGGAATGTAGGAACAGCTTATAAATGCTCACACTTCCTGTACAGTGATTAACGGTCTAGCTTACATACAAGTACTGTTCTCCTCTAGTTAGCATGCTTCATAAAAATTAATAAAAATCATATTTTTATTGCCTGAAAACACTTATTTGTAAACATATGTTTAGCATATTTTCATTACTTCTTCATTTCTTTTGTTTCCTACTGGCTGATTTGTAAATGCAGCCTCTACCCTTTTTTCACCTATTGTACTATTTTTAAAAAGTAGTGTAATTGCATTTCTGTTCAGATTATTTCTTATGCATGCATCTGTGTCTAATGTATGGCTATCTGTGCATCTAATGTGTCTGTAAAATTTTACATTTAATGTGTTTGCCTAATGGCCTGAGCTGTGACTGACAGTAATGATTGGATTACCCCCCCCCCCCCGGAAAAACTGCAAAATAAATTTCAGGAAAAAAATTCTAAACAAGATTTTTCAATAAAAAGAACACTCCCTGTTTTGTTTTGTTTTTTTAATTCAGGAATTCATATGCACATTCATATTGCATATGATAGATACTGAAAGGAGAGCTGTGGGAATATGACCTGATCAGTTTACTTATATATATATATATATATATATATATATATATATATATATATATATATATATATATATATATATATATATATATATATATAAACAAACAGTAGCCTTATCTACAATATAGAAGAATATGAGCAGGTCACTGATCTTAACTTGCTTATTATGTGTTTGAGACATGGTTACCAAGAAATTCACCTTGAGAACAAAGCTGAAAAGTATTATCTTGGCATCCATGTTGAGAACACATAATTAAGGATTATGATCACATACCTGATATATTTCTTTGTAGCGCATGGAGCTTTATCTGCTCCATGTACTTCTAGTTACAGAAAAGAAAGTGCTAAGTGTTTTGTCAGCTTTCAAAGCTGTAGAGTACTTAGTGAGTGCTGTCAGAAAGACAGTGTAACTCAGTGTCTCATGTTTGCACTCACTTTCCATGCCTCTCAGTTGTCCAAATTTCCCAGAATGTCCAGATTTTGCCTTATATTTTTGGTCTTTTCTTCATAAAATCTGTGTTTGTTTGGCAAATCGCTTGATATACATTTCAGTTTTAAACTTCCTATGCTTCAGACAATGTAGGTGAACTCAGATCTTGTTATTCTAGTTTATAAGAGGAAGTCAGGGACCTGTTACTGGCAGAGACAGCAGGGAGAAACAAATTGTCACTGTCATTTGCTGGTCAGTGCTGGCAGATTTGACTGCCTAGAGCAAGACCCAACCTAAAAAAGCTAAAAAGGGGTTTCTTAACATTTGTTAAGATCAGGCCTCACTCTGCAGTACAGCTTAACTGAGTTGTCTTTTTCAAGATATTGGAGGGTAATCACTGTGCTCAATGCACAAAATACTAATTGTACTGCTCATACACATGTGATCCTGCAATAAACTTGGTTGTTGCTTGGTAATATTTCTGGTGATTAACATATCGCTCTGCTGAGATCACGTCTGTGGTTCTGGAGAGAGGTTATACATGGGCATCTCACCTTTTAAGGGCCAGCATAAGGACTACAGTGTGGTGCATCTGTTAGTCTAAAATGATCTTTCATAATGTAAATTGGAGCCAAGAATGAGTGAATGAAACAGAAGTACAAAATGTCTTTCCCCCAGGCAAATAAAAGAGTTTGACAACCTTTTGAGGAGTCACTGAGCTTGTGGTAGTCAGGGCCTGTGCAAACAACTTGCTGTATAGTGACAAACACTTAGTGCAGAGCTTGTGCAGGCTTAACATTGTGTGGAAATGCTCCATGGCCTGTGGATTATTCTCCTAATGGCAGTCAGCAGTGCCATAATAAGTGGCACACACACACACACACACACACACACACACACACACACACACACACACACACACACACACAAACACACAGGGTAGGCATGGAAACAAAACAAACAAAAAATGGCAGCATGCTGCCATACTCTACATCACTTTGCTCAGTCTCCCACTAACTGTATATTTTCATTTTGTTACAATGAGAAGTCACTGTCTCAAAATATGGCCAATTATTGCAGTTTGGTTGTTAGTTGGAAGACTTGCAGATAAAGAAGCAAGCGGGGTCCACTTAGTCCCGGGCTTGCAAATAAGATATTTCAGGGAAAATAGCCAGCTCAATAGCAGCCATGGAGGAAAAAAGAGGACGAGAAGAAGAAGCGAGGTTTGCAAGTTTGTTCGTTTTCATTCTGTTACTCTTTCTGATTTTTTAGGTTCTGTAACTTTTTCGTTGGCAGCAGCTGTATATCAGAATGGTGATTGCAAAAACCTGGGTCCTCAAAAAGCACTTTGAGGGCTTCCCAAAGCACAGTGATTTTGAGCTGAAGGAGGAAGAGGTACCAGATCCTAAGGATGGAGGTAAGAAATGTATTTCTCTAAGTTGTTATTTCTTTTCAGTTGGTTATGCCATCCAGATGTTTTTTATCACATCTCTTACAGCTTTGATGTATAGTTTCTAGCACTGTTCTACTTTATGTGTGAATTTTCATATACACTTATTTATACTTACATATAAATAAACTAAAGAAGCACAGCACCAACTGTCAAACAGAAAAATATTCATTGTGAAGGCTAAAACACCAGCAAGCAAGTCTATATATGTGTTTGTGTGTGTGTGTGTGTGTGTGTGTGTGTGTGTGTGTGTGTGTGTGTGTGTGTGTGTGTGTGTGTGTATATATATATATATATATATATATATATACATACACATATATATATATATATATATATATATATATATATCTATAAAATGTGTGTGTGTGTGTGTGTGTGTATATATATATATATATATATATATATATATATATGTGTATATATACATATATATATATATATATATTTGTGTGTGTGTGTGTGTGTTTATATATATATATATATATATATATATATATATATATATATATATATATATATATTTGTGTGTGTATGCTGAAATTAGTTGACATTAGCATTAGTCGACCTCTGTTTAGTTGACAAAATTTAGTCAACTGTGCAAAATGTTGATAGGGGTGGAACAGCACAGAATTATCTGGGTTGAAGAATACATCCTTTACGCAACACTGTGTGATCTTAGAGTTATTATATATAACTAGCAGGTGTATGGGGGGCTTCAGGAAGCCTTGCCCCCTGTAAAAAAACAATGACTTTACTTACTTTTTTAAATTTTAATTTTGCATCTATTAATGTATATGTATCTTTTCTGCTTTAATAGATGCATTTTTTTATTATGAATGTAATCTAATTACCAAATGTATGTGAAATTGTTAATATACTTAATGTCTGTTTATGTTTATTATGAATGTCTGTTTAAGATGTTCATAATATGTTGGAACTTTTCTCCCCAGACCAATGCTGGAAAGGTTTTTTTGACAAACAGATAGCAATCTCTCATTTGACAACCACGTGGCCAAAGTGGTTAGAAAAACATTTTATATTGCCCACCTAATCATGAAGGGATTCACATCTAGATCAGGGGAGGTCATCTTCCCTCTTTACTCATCCCTCATCAAGCCCATAATTGAGTACAATGCCCCTTTTGGGATGTACCTTACCAGACACCTGCAGCAACTGGAAAGACCCCAAAAGTACCTCACCAAGAGGATCAAAGGGCTAAAACAGATGCCATATGCTGCCCGGTTAAAGAAACTCCAGCTCTACTCAGTGGCATACTGCCTGCTCAGAGGCGATCTGTGCCTGACGTATAAAGCCATGTCCAACCCAGAATTAATGGACATGCTGCACCTCAGAAAATCCAAATCCCATAGAGCTACGCGCTCGACAGACTTGAACCTCAGCACTGAAATAAATAGGACATCCTGGAGGGAAAGATTCATAACCCAGAGGCTCCCTTCACTCTGGAATAAAATCCCAGTCCAGGTTAGGCAGCGTCCCTCACTGACTCTCTTCAAGAGGAATCTTGATGAGTGGATGGGAGATCGTAGGTTTACCCCGGGTATCACTTCTGTGTCACTGTTAGACAGAGGCACAGTATACTAACCTCGAAAAAGGGCATAGCAAAATTAATTTAAAATGGGTGGCGAAAGCCAAGCACACTCTGGTTAGGCTTATAAATGCCCTAGGGCAGATAGCCTAGTATGAACCTATAGTCAGACAAACATGGCAAACAAAATTAAAAATATATAAATAAATACACATTGTAATACAAGGGGCATGTTGGATGTGCCCCAAAATTCAGTAAAAAATACAACTGTTATAGTGATGTTCACCCTTAAGACCCTAGTTATAACAAGCTTGTTATAACGAACTTCATGCACATAACATTGTTAATAGTGAATCTTTCACTGCCACAAAGATGTCAACCAGCATAGAGCAACACTAGACACATTTTGACCACCTTAAAGCTGTCAGACACTTCTTGCTGCCTGAAAAATATCAAAAGCAGAAGTTTGGCAAACAGAGGTGTCTGACAGCTTTTAAAAATGTTGAGTGGTACACTTCATTTCTGGTTGTGTGCTGTATGCAATGTGAGGTGTGCTACACTTTTTAAACTTGTTAGACATTTCATACTGTTACACATTTTTAACTGGTAATACATTGGGACTCATAAAACTACCCATATACTACAAAGAATTATGAGCAGGACTCTGATCATAACTTCCGTGTGTTCTCAAAAACGGATTCAGAGAAATTAAACCTCTGTTAGCTTCCCTGCTGAGATGAATTTATTGGTGTCTGGTTAAGAAACAGATATGGTTATGGTTACCAACCTGAGCGTGATCTTGTTTGCTGTTAATAATAGTAATAACAGTGTTACATAAGTAATGGAGGTAGGTGATAGATGGTTGACATTGCCAAGGCCAGTGATAATGTGGAGCTCAGGCATTTTTGGTATTTTCAAAAATTACTATTTATGAAAAACCTCTGAGTGGTTTAAAAAAACATGTACAAAAACATGGGTCAAACCTTTAGTAAATGGGAGGTTTGGAGAAAAAGATTCATATGTTAAATGGTGTTAAATCAAGATTATGCCCTTAGTCCTGTGTTATGTAGTTTAGTCATTCAGTTGCTGTAAAGATGAAATAGACAGATAAAGGGAAGGCATGAAAGACAGAGAAATACATCAAATGCACTGATGTTATAAGTTATGCAGGTGATTTGATCAGTAAAAGAAGAAAGCTTTTTATTCATATTATAGGAACAGGAAGTAAATTGCTGAAAACAGAATAACTGGCTATTGATAATGAGAAAAGAAAGCTGGTAGGAGATGAGAGATGACTAGAGAGTGTACACTTCCTGAATGTGACATCGAGATCTTAGGAATTCAGTATGGTCTCAAAGGGTTTGTTATCAAAGCATGGAGGAATATGCTTGACAAGACAAAGATGATAACAAATATGTCAAAAGGGAAGTGAATGCCATTTTAGGGGAAAACATTTATTGAATCCAAATTGATTGGATGGAGACAGGGAGTTATTTTGTTAGAGTGTATCCAACCTTGGATGAATTCAAAATTAAATTTATTGGGAATACTTTTCTGTTGTGTGGGGATCATAGTTTCACCTCATAAGAAGAATGTTTTTTATTCAGAAAACAGAAATGAGGAAGACCGGCATTTTTTCTTTGTATTTTCACAGTTGTTCAGCACTGATAAGAAAATGAGTGAAAAGATGGTTAATTAGATTTTTTTTTATTTATAGGTATTAAAGAACTATATGTTGCAGGAGTTAGAGGGGAAGATAAAGAAGAGAATAAATAAGGGATGGATAAATGAATACTATAAATTTGAGAAAGAGGAGAGCAGTATAATGTGATAGTCAAAACGTATTATTTTACACCTGTTTCATAAAGATAATAAAAGATAAGGGATACAATTGTCAGGAGAAAAGAAGGATCAAAGTAAAAATCTGTTATGTGGGAATTTGAGTTTGAAATTTTCATGGCAAGCTTCTTGTGAAAACAGGAATTAAGAATAATCATAATCAGAGATGAATAGGGTATGATGAAAGGATATGAAGAAGAAGAAGTAATTTTTTTATTATTTTCTGGAAAGATAAAAATGTTCAAGGAACCTGACAGAAACTAAATTATTGCTTGCAATTATTGAATATTAATACCATTAATGGTAAGGTGCACATATGTTTACAAGAAAAAAGAAGAGAGTCGATACAGTTGTAAAAAGTGCATGGGTTGTATGCAGTCAAATATGTACTAATTAATAACTTATGAAACAGCAACAAAGCTATTTGAAAATTCAGAAAAGTGTTTACATTTTATAACAAAAGAGCGATTATATTTTTTATGAATATCTACATTAATAAATGGTAAATAATGAGTGAGTAAGTTTTTTCCTGATCTGATGAAGTCTGTAAGATGAAAACACTAATCCAAATAAAGTTCCTTTAAATAAATATTGACTCAAGATGACGTTTCAAAGATCTGAGAGATTTTGTATGAAAACTTTGGAACTTCTGGATAGAAGCTAAGGTTCACTGTCCTTCCAGGACCACAGCCTGCTCTTGAGCTATTCCCTTTAGCATTTGTACCATCGGTGTGGGATAATTTTATTCTGTATTTGGTGAACAGGTGTAAGTTACTGTTTGCAGATGTATGATTTTAGTAAAGATATCCTATCCTTTAACAAACACCATGGAAACTTTTGCATCCAGTTGTGTTACAGCTAACTTAAGCAGGTAGGATTTTGGTTTACTGTCTCTTCTGAAGGACAGCACCTCACAAATGCAACTACCCCACTAATGTTTGTTGCATTTTGATGAATCCAATAAGCTGGTGTGGACATACAGCAAACACCATTCTGATAAGCCTGACATCAAAGGTAGATGTATTACCCGCTTGATCCAAGCTTGCCTACAGCTATAACTCTGTTACATATACTATGTACAGAAGCCATTTGCTTGCTGTTAATGCCTGAAACCCAAACCCTGGACTGCTAACACGTAACAGCATGTCCTACACTGTAAAGTCTGTATTTAGTCTTTCCAGAACTTCTGACTAAAAAGGTGAGATATACCTAGTTACTTTACAATAGGGAGATGATAAATGAAAAAGAAAGGAGAGCTACATCTCATTACCCGTCAGCCTGATATAAGAATGTAGGAAGAATGCTAGGCAAGGGATCGCAGAAGTCATAAGTGGCCTGGCCATAGATTCCTTTAAATAAACATGCTTAAACATTCTTGCCACCCTTTACAAGTTCTTAATAGTGCCCACCTCTCAAATCAAGCAGGGCCATACATGATAACCCCAGTGAGAATTTACATCTGCTCATCCAATCAGGAGGACTGGCCTTAAAGGCAGGCAGGCTAGTAGTCTTCTTGACCTGTAGTGCAGACTTATTCCATAGGCTGGGAATACATGGAGTTAAGTACCTATCTGTCCAGCAAGACTTGTTTATTTCTTGGCACAAATTTAAGTCTCTAGTATGGTATATGTTTTCCAAAGTAAATAGAGGTCAAATAAGATTGGGTCTTTCATGGCTCAAAAAGCAAGACACAGATCACCTCAAGACAGCCAGAAGGCTAGTGAGTATAAAGAGATCTGTGGTAATCTATCAGGATAGTTGATGGATTTAAGGTCTTTACATTTTTTCATTGAAAATTACTGGACCCTTCTATTCAGTGACGGGTCTGATAAGGGAGGAGTACAGCAGTAAGATGGCCTCTTTAGATCTTGAAGATATTCCCTTAGAAATTAACTGAACCAAATAGAAGAATTTCCTGACTATAGTGGTAACATGATGATCAGATGATTGTCAGCTGTTATCCTGTCCAGTAGAGTTGCTGTATTGTGAGCAAAACTTTTGAGTAGCATGCAGATTAGATACTGTTTCTAAACAGATTGCTGCTACACACTCACTGCGCAGCTCTGCTTCCCTTGAAACAACTAACTTAACAAGCATATTGCTCTAAAGTGTTGTATTGTATACTTAAGCATTAATAATTACACATTTCTGTAAATATTGAACCGTGATGTTATCTGACACAACAGCAACACCAGTGCTCCTAATCTGGCATACCTTTCTGCAATATCCACTGTTAGACCCTTTCAAAGTCTTTGAGAGCACACATTTTCCCTGAAATGCATGGTTTTTTTCACCATTTATAAATAGGGTCTGTTTGCCAGAAACTGAGATGACCACAATAGAGGGTGATGGAGAAATTAACAAACAACAGGGGTGAGATAATGTCTACAATGTGATATTTTTGCCTTCAGTATTATTATTTATTAACATTCATTTAGCAGGAAAGTCCAACTTGAAACATAGCCAATTTTAAGTGGAGGCCCAGGGAGAAGCACTCCAGCTGCGTGTCTTTGTAATGTGGGAGAAAACCAGAGTACCCAGAAGAAACCCACACGAATGCAGGGAGGACATGCAGATTCCACACAGAAGGTACTCCATCCAAGGATCAAACCAGAGAACCTCTTGTTGTGAGGCGACAATGCTACCACTGCACCACTGCACCATCTCAGTACTTAACCAGCATAGAGAGAGCAACAATTGTAATAATTGTGTAAGCAGGGACTTAATGGATCCATTTCTGATCATAGCCTTGGCAGCATACTGTACACTTTATATTGTGTCAGGCTGCAGAACTTTTAAAGCTTTGGTATTATCAAATTCTAAGTAGAGTATATAGTGAGTTCTCTGGACTTTGTTCAGATGGGTGTATGTTTGAAGAACAAAAGTTCACTACTTCGAACTTCAAAAGTACACCTACACTAACGCGAAAGTGCACTTTCACGAAAGTGCACTTTCGCGAACCCGCTAGACCAAACAGGCTAGCAGTCACGGACATTAGGGTTTGGGCACCGGTTAAGGTAATGGGATAGTTAGTAAGGCTGTCCCCTTACCTTGACCTGTGCCCTAACCCTAAGGTCCGTGATTATCGCACCACAGTGGAGACATTCCAAACTGGGCTATGTCCTCCACTGTGGTGCGATAGTCACGGACCTTAGGGTTAGGGCACGGGTTAGAGTAAGGGGATAGTTAGTAGGGCTATCTCCTTACCTTGACCTGTGCCCTAACCCTAAGGTCCATGACTGTCGCACCACAGTGGAGGACATAGCCCGTTTTTCAATGTCCTCCATTGTGGTGTGGTAGGTCCGGTCTAGTGAGCTTAAGCGAAACTGCACTTTCGTTAAAGTACCCTTTCGCTTAAGTGGGGATGTACTTTCCCATTTCAAAAAAGTGAATTTTCATTGTAGGAAAGTACACCCGGTCAGATACAGGCAAACCACAAAGTCCACCAAAAGGTAAATATGAGTTGCACAATGAATACAAATGAAATGTTGCACAATGAATACAAATATAATGTCACAAATAGAACACTAGTTTATGAGAAAGTATATGTCAATACACAATCACTGCAAAATGGCATTTCAGTATTTGCACATATCCATTCACTGTATTGCATAAATAAAGAATTAGAATTGTGCCATCACTGTCAAGCACTTCATAAATACAATTTAATCAAACCAAAGGGGTAACAGGCCACACAGTTAACCCATTCAGTAAAAACTGCAAGCAAGACCCAGTCCAGCTAGTGTTTTCGCTAAGTAATACCTTAAATCTCCTGTAGTGGCTCCCATGGGATCTATACAAATGACCCTTTAAGGACATGCCAGTGTTTCAGCTACATGCCTTCTCAATGTCCTTGTATAAAGGGTCATAGTTCCCATATAACTAATGATAGTAAGTTTTTGTATTAGCATAGGTCATTTTTGCTCATAATTTTGTAGCCGTACCTAGGTCTAATTTTATAAAGAAAGTCAAAAACTGAAGAGGAGCAAGGCTGTGCCTGATGATCAAAACTCACGGAAATCACAGCATTATGTATAAATTCTAGCGGCGGAGGAATATGATGGGTACTTTTGATTCAGCCGTGTTGATTGGTTATTCTTCTGCTTGGATACTTTGAAGATATACTGTTAAGAATAAGGGGTCATGTGCTACTGGCTGGAAACATAGTTCTAAAACAGGGTGACAGAAAATTACAGCAGGTCGTCAAGGACAATAATATCTATCTCCACATCTCTCACTGGAATAGTTTACCACTTTGTGGGACAAAGCAATATGAGAACAGTTAGTTGAATAATATTTTTACTGAACAGTTTGTTCTGAAAAGCACCTACAAGCTGCCCCTTGATTTCACAGAAAGCAGAACATCCCTGATTTTTGCTTAATATTTCTGAACTGTTTCTCGTAACATTCTTTTCAAATACAGTTAAATAATTTCCATAGTATTTGTATATGACATCTTAAACAACTATGTACACTATTTACACCAGCCTGACGCTATAACAGAGCTCAATATATACAATTATTTATAGGTATAACAATTCAGTTATCAGAGTGTATCTGTTCAGTTATTGTAAAGTGTCAATCAATGGTAAGACTTTTTTTCCATGGATTGTTAATAAATGGCTTAGGATGAATCCTTAATTCTTAAATTTTTAATTTCCAACAATGCTGTGGTCTTCAGTAGGCTGAAGAAGTCTTCCAAAGTCAGTATTGTGTTTGTATTCCATCTTCTTGTTGTACACTTCCTTGAGATTGCAAGTATTGTCCAAACTAGATACATATTTGACTCATTCAAATGAGGACCTTTGTACACATTTAATAATACTAGAGCTTTAGATAAGTTAAACAAGTCATTAAATAAAGCTTGTAAAAAGTTATTAATACCATTTCAAAATGGCTTAATTTTAACACAGTCGAAAAAAAATGTGATTTCAATCTGCACTGTGTATTTGCTCACACCTCCAACATATTCCCTTTGTGGAAGAATTAATTTTAGTAATTCTAGCTGAAGTTAAGAATGCTCTGTGCAAGCATTTCCAATTAAAAACTTTCCAGTATTGTGTAAAGGACCTATGTTTTATTGATGATAAAATATTTGATTTAATTTCTTCAGTTATATAATTCCAATATGAGGATTTGGGTGTTGTTTTATAATTTATCAATATCTTGTAAAATTTTGAAATACTATTTTGCATGTCATAATCAATATATATGATTTCATATAGGTATTTTGTAAGTTTAGGTATTTCTTTAAATGAAGAATTACTAATTATTCTGCATAAATCTTGGGAATACGTCAGAATGCTTTGCATAGTTAGCCAATCTTGTTGCAGAATTTTGTGTGTTGTTTCTATTGTTTGCATATCCAGAACTTTTAGTTCTTTGATACATTAAAACCAACAAACAAATCCTTTCTGTTCCTAGGAATGAATTATTTATCTGTATATTTTATGTGGATAGCGCTTTGTAACTATGAATGGTGTTAAAAGATCAAACCAGATTTTTAAATCTATATTTGCATTAATAATTTTCCTAAATGAATCAATGTAATAATTAATCATACAAATTTTAGTGGGCTTAGTTATGTTATATTGCATACTAATACATAATATGTGCCATGGCGAATTGTTTTTATCTGTTATTTGAATTTTTTTTGTAAATCAAATTCATTTATTGATATTACAGTTAGTAACTCTTTCCAATTTGCAGAATAATTTGGACTTATCCAATCTGAGATTGTTTTAGATATTGATGCTTTTATATATGTTTCTATATCAGGAAAGTTTAATCCTCCCTGTTTCCGTGGTCTGATATGATATATTAAAGCTATTCTGTTTCTTTTGGGAAACCATAAACATTTTATTAGGCATGAGTTTATTTCTTTGTGTATATTCCTTTCTAGTAACAGTTGTATTGCCAAAGCTATATACAGAATCTTGGGTAGTAAAAACATTTTTATTAACTGTAGACTATCATCAAATGTTAATATTATTTTGTTCTACTTTTCCACAGAGATTTTAATTGTATTGATGATATTATTGTAGTTTGTTGAGACTAATTCATTATTATCCTTGCATAACTCAATTCCTAGATATTTTAAGGCAGATTCTTGTTTCCCTACAATGTGATTCCCCTTCGTCTGCAATTCTTTTTATTCCCTCGTAACATTCTGGTACCAAACTGTAATGTCCACTGGTTCTCCAGTTCTCGAGTTCTGTGTGCTGGTGGTTCCATTCCAAAAGTTGCAGATTTAGTCTGTGGTGCACATATAATTATCTCTCCTCCACATTTTTACTTTTTTTTGTACAGCCATAAGCTGATTCCTGGTATACTGCACTGCAGTCCCATGATACAGCGCCTTGCTTACATAGAATTTTGCATTTATAATGAAATTTACACTGTATACTTAAGCAGTCATAATTATGAATTTTTGTAAATATTGTTTAAGGTTTTACTGTTTTATTAACTGTCCTTTTTTGCCTATGTACTATACATGCAAACTTTTGTCAAATGCCTTGACAGCATTACTTTTTTTCCTTTGTATACTTAATTGCATTTATTATTTGTTATTGCCCTTATCACTGTGGCCCAGGGTGTAGCTGAAAATGATCCATCAACTAGCTATCTTACCTGGAAAACAAAGCATAAATAAATAATTTATAAACATAGAAGAGTATATTTAAAATCTACCCCTGATTTTGGTTCCTTTTCCACACTCCATTATTTTTGACTGTGTCCATGATTTTTACCCTAAGAGGTAGGGAGCTCACAGCGTATTTTTTAGCTGTCCTGATTATGTGCCATATCTTTGGTCTCTTCTTCAGCTCTGTGGTTTTCTGGCAAATCTTTGAGTATTGCTGTCATTAAATAATGAGGGGCATTTGAGCTTCAGGCTTTCATATTGCAATTACTGCATGATGGCACTAATAGTTTATTTCTAAATTCTGCTATTTAAATATTGTTACTACACATTTGACTGATCAAATGCAAGTTGTATTTCTCATGGTAATGTATTTCAATGTATTTCAGCTTGTTTTAGGAAATAACACAACTCAGGTAAAATGGGTACAAAGGACATTTCTGTTTGACCAAGTAAAAGAAATCCTGCAAACGTAAGATATTTCAGCTTGTTTCCAACAGTGATGCACTAAAACAGCATCCCTGTTAATAACAACACTAGGTGCATTGGACATATTAACTTGACCACATAGATAACATATTGCCTATATTAATGCATTTCAACTTGCGTCCAAGACAGTACACAAATGCAGCACCCATCAATAACGGTGATACTGGAGACAGTGGCTATTTTTGTTTAACTCATTACAGCCGAGTGCACCTCCAGGCATTTCTCTAGTTACCTCCTACTGCACCTCTAGGAATCAAATATTGCTTGGTCATATTTACATTAATAATTCCAAAACCATGCTACATACAATTTATCAGAATATTTTATCTTGAAGCATACATGATGACAAACATGATTGTATTGACATTTGACCTCTGTCATTGAGTATTTGTTAGAGTTGTAAAGTGACAACTTCATTTTCTAAAGGCTCAAGCCACACCCACTGGGAGTTAAACATACACACTTAAAAGAGCTGTACTATAGAGAATGAGTTAACCACAAATGCAAATAGTACTGCTTGCAGTAATGTCTTTCAGTTTTCTTAATGACCCAAACCCCACTATTACTACAGTTTAACTTGCTGGACATGACTGACCTACCAAATGAGATGAGGACTGTTTGTAGTAATGCATTTCAGATTTTATGCTTAATAACAGAGATGGTATCCATTCTCCCACGGCAGTCACAACTGCTCTCTACTATATGTATTTTGCTAACTGCTCTGAATACCTTGGGTAACCACTGTAGATATGGGCATGCCTAGTTTCCCTAATGTTGTGTGTCTGTAGCACTCATGGTGCTTCTCTTCTCTCTGTTTCAGGGTTCTGCATCAATAGTGTGCTAATTTCTCCTGTGTCAGATTTCTTTGGTCCTGTTATTTCTGTTTACCTCTGAGATTCTAAAGTTCGCAATGTGCTGAACATTGACATTACCAGTCCCTGGTGTGAATGCCCTATATTGTACTGGAAAGACTGAATGTATGAGGCTTTGAGAGACCTTGCGGAAGGGGAAACAACATAATTACATCTCTTGCTGATAAGAGGGAATGCATTTTATACAGCTAGATTGCTGGCTGCTATTTGTGATATCAATGTGTTTCAGCATCAGGGTTTGTATGGGAGGCAGAGCTGTAGATGTTACCTGATGTAGCACTAGTCGCAGATAGAAAATCTTAAATATATTCTTGTAATGGACCAAGCCAGTAAAAGTGAGTTAAACTCACAGTAGAGGAGGTCTGCCAGACGTGAGTGTACAATGTACACTCAGTAATATGTTCTGTTGCATTAATTAAACAAATGCAGGGCAGAGGCAATGTCAGGGATTAAAAAACTTTATTTTTCTTACGGCAGGAATGTAAATTGGGATAGTAGGTGTACACAGCACACAGTAAGATAACATTTGGGCATGAAAATGTGGTGTTGAGTTTTCTCTTCTCGGAGGTCAAGGGTGCTCTTTCTGTAATGACTTCTCTCTAAATTATGACACAATTAAAGCTGCATGTTTTGTTTTGTTTTGTTTTGACCATCTATCATTTGTAGGAATCAGAGATAACCCAGCAACACATAGCAGGAAATAAAATCATAGACCCTTTTTTAATTAAAACTATGTCTCAATGAGACTTTTTTTTTGTGTGTGTGTGTGTGCAAAATTATCCAGAATATGTCAACTTCTGTTCTGGGAAATTTTTTGAGCTGTATTGCATACAATGCTTTACTGTGAGAGGGTGAACATAATTTAGTGAATTTAAAGTACCTGACTCCTACTGTGGTAAACATTGAAGACAAAGTAGATCCATCCCTGAAAGAGTTTATTTTTTATGTACCATGCTTAAATTGGTAAAAATAGTGCAAGTAGGAAACCAGGATAAAAAATAAAAGTAAATGTACACTGAGAACAGATGTAAACATGTCCGATCCTTTTAAATCTGGGTCGCAGCATTATTTTTAGTATTCCGCTGTAATGTAAATGCACCAAACATCAACAATTATATTTCTGTGTTACAGAAGTGTTGCTGGAAGCTGTCTATCTCAGTGTTGATCCCTATATGAGGTAAGAAACAGTTGTTTTTCTGGGGCACCTTCTCTGACTTTTGTTTAATTCTCTGCTATGAATACATACTCAGAAATGTCATAATCCATTTTTAATTGGAAAGTAATATAGAGTGCAATGCACTTACTGTTTACTTGATGGAGTATTTTATTCTTGGTAAAGACGTTGTAAATGAAGTTGTGATGTTTTAAGATTTATTGGCATGGTATTGCAAGAGTGGACCATTTAAATGGGCTATGGGTCATAGTACCGTATTGGTAAAATGTGATTAAAACTGTGGATTAATTGTTCACTGTACTTCATATCACAACAGAGCATTCTAATTGCCAAAAGCTGAAGATCCAGTCCACTATTGCTGTGTTTTAGACCACGTGTTAAAAATAGCAGGGAAAAGTTAAACTTACTTCACATTTTCATATATGAGGGAAAGTGACAGTTGATAAAACATCCACAAATTGCATGTATCAGCAGCTGCACTGCTTACTTATCAGGTAGGTATGTTTTCTGTGAATTTATAGTCGTTTCTTTGATGCAAGATTGCTTGCATCATAGTTATTCAAATATAAACACTCAAGACAGTAATTTGTTCATTTGCAGTTGCTTATTCTATAAAGGGGTGATATGCTGATGCATAAAGTATAATGTCCTTCAATGTCTGAAAAAGAGCAAAGCAGATTGTTCATGTCCCTCAATGATCAGTCGTTCTCTAAAGAGCAATGACTTCAAAAAAGTAAAGGGTTTCACCATATGGAGATCGTAGGATGGCCTGCCTCATGAATAAAACATTCTGGTACTGTTTTTACTTGTGGTATTTTTGCTTGTACCTGTATCAGCTTGAATGCATGTGTACCCTGGTTGCAGCAGGTAACACTGGCCGGGTAACTGTAATATGAGCTCATTAGTTTCTGGGACTTGTAGCATTTTTGTGATACATTGTGGCATTTCTGTGTTGCATGTCTGTGCTACCTAATGCACTTCTTTGATCATTTGTAATGCTCTTCATAATAAGAAGATTCCTTGTATTTCTTGGTAGTCTACAGCATCCTCAGTCATGTTGACTTAAAACAGTCATTTTCCTTCCAGCATGTATTGTGTTTTATCAGAATACAGACGTTTGTTTTGCCTCTCTCAAGAGGTAGTCCTTTCAATACCTCTCCAGCACTGGCTACTGGTCTTCTTACTGGTTCGGAACTGGTTCACCACTTTCATTCTTTTCTTTTGTGCATTTTAGGATAGATTGATAATGTGTGATAGGGGGTCTTTTAAGTGAAGCTGTTTTATCAAGATGGGTTTTACAGTTCCATTGCAACACTCTTGCAGTTTCATTTTTGTAGAGCTCTAATAGCATTTATGTTTCATTTGATGTCAGTCTGTTTTACTTTTAGTCATCTTCCTTAAGAGGAGTATTGTGTCATTTCTTGAATTTTCTAGAATTATTGAAACAAACACTGGACTGTGGAAATGCCTCAATAAAACACCAAATTGCAGTAAACAGGTAATAGAAACCCCTCAAGCCGTAACACTTTACTTTCAAGTAGAACCGCAAATTTATTAACACAAAAGATTAGCACTTTCATCTCTTCACCATGAAGAAAATAATATTTTATATATATATATATATATATATATATATATATATATATTATGTAAACAACATATAATATATATGTATATATATTTATATATCTATCTATATATACATATATATATATATATATATATATATATATATATATATATATACATATATATATATATATATATATATATATATCCACATATATAAAGAAAACAAGTCCCCGCCCAAAAAAAATCACCTCACCAAATCTTTAAATTTTAAAACACTGATTAAAGAAGCCTGTCCATGTAAACCTGGTCAATGCATCACATTAAGCCTAAGTTGCCACACCAACTCTCTCTTTTTTCAACTAACAGAGGCCATGCCCCACCTCTGTTTCTAACTTTAAGGGCTTCTAATACAAACAATTTAAAAATATGATTCTCAAATTCAGCACAATGTTTAGACAGAGCACTTGTGTCCTTAATTTTAATATCCCTCAAGTGCTCATAAATATGGCTCCTAAATTTTCTTTCTGTTTTCCTAATATAGAAACATGTGTAAGACATACACAAAGCACAATATACCACTTTCTCTGTATTACACAAAAACGTACCAGCTCATTTACATTTATTACCATTAATTGTAATTTCACCCATCTCCAAAATGTGCAAACAATAGGAACAAAAAACACATTTCTTCATCCATCCATCTACAACGGACCCAATATTTTTCTCAAACAAATCCTTTAAATTATTACCCCTCTGGTAAATAATAACTGGTCCATCACTAATTTTACCCCTAATCTCCCTGTCATATTTCAGCACCTGCCAGTTCTTCATCAAGACATCATGTATTTTCCTACTTGAGCTATTAACTGTAGAAATGAAGGCACTTTTATATTTATTTATATCACTGTTACAGTCACTGCCCCCATTCCATGATATAGGATTACCAGAGAAAGTATATTTCCAATCATGGCCCCAGTGTTCAGAGTACCTTGGGGTCCTGTGCCACCCACCTGGGAAACAACATTACCCAGAACAGGCTTATAGAACCCCCTTTCCCTTTTATTCCCAACTTCAAGCATAAGCTTGTTAACCAACCTGGGGGAGTAACCATGCCTTAAAAACATACCCTTCAGTACATCATATTCAGCCAGAAATAAATCAAATGTTGATACCATTCTGGCTGCACATACAAATTGTCCCTTTAGGCCAGCCCACTTCTGTTTAAATGGGTGGGCACTGGAAAAGTGAAGAAAACTGTTTGAGTAGGTTTCTTTCCTAAATACTGAAGAAATAAACCTACCATTAACCTGATCCTTACAAAGCAAAACATCCAAAAATTAGATCCTGTCCTCATTCACACAGTGGGTGAACCTCACAAAATGTATTGTTTCAATATATTCTAAAAATAATTCAATCTCATCTTTTGGGCCTTCCCATAAAAGAAATAAATCATCCAAAAATATTGTACTGGAAAACCTAGAATCAAACAAGTATAGCTTCTCCCGCTGAAGCATTACAACATTAGCATTCAGTCTCCCACATGCTCAACCCATTGCAACACCCTCCTTTTGTAAAAACAATCCCTTCTCAAAGTGATAAAATTATTCCTCAAAACCATTTCCAACAGGTGTTCATACAAATTAATCTCCAATTGTGGGACCTCTTTAGCAAGCAGGTAGTTACAAAACCACTCCACCCCAAGTCTCTGTGGGAAGACCGAATATAAATCCTTTATGTCGACTGTTATAAAAATGTATTTATCCTTGTATGCTGCTTGATCCAGTTTATCCAAAAATGCCCATGAGTCCTTAAAAATAACGGGCTCTGCCATCACATAACCCTTCAACTTAATATAAAGACATTTCACTAGTGGATGTGTAATAGAACCTCTAGCATCCACTATTGGGCACATAGGGGGTTGTTCAATGCTTTTATGCAATTTGGGAATCCCAAAAACAGTAGTGATAATGGGGGAGTGAATTGATAAATAGTTAAGTTCACTCAATGAAATACTACCCTCAATAAAGAAATCATTCAATATACCCCTAACTAATCTATAAGCCCCATTTAACTGATTCAATGAACTGGGCTCATAAGTTATGCCGGTAAGAATCACCCTAATTTTTGCAACATAATTACACCTATCCAGTATTACAAGCCCTCCCCCTTTGTTGGGCTTCATAATTCTGATGGACCTATTACAGCTCAAACTTTTTACACTCATCCTTTCAGACTGGTTAACATTACTAAATGCTGGTAAATTATACACATGAATATTCCGTATGTCAGTCTCACATAATTTTTCAAACAGTTCCAGTGAGGGATGTAATGGAGGATTAAAAGTGCTAGGAAATGCTAAAGGGTTAGTAACACTATGCACATTATAAAACATAATTTAAAAATTAAGTTTCCTAACATATTGTTTCAAATTGATTAAAGTATTAGCCACATCCATAGACGTACTTGGAATGAAGGTGAAACCTTTTGCAAACAAATCACAACTGTGTTCTATCAACATATTCCGATATCCCCAGCTCCTCCTGTTGTTCGAACCACCCCTCCTGTATGGTCTCAGTGGTTGTTGGAACTTCGCCTGCTGAGCAAATTGGTTCTGACCTCGTTGCTGATTTCTCAGCCACTCTCAGTGCCTCAGTGGGGGAAATTAGTCTGTCCCTAAAAACCTTCACCATCCACATTCACATCATTTAATACTGCATTCTCCCCAACAAATCCACTTTGATCCACTGGCTGCAATTGTTGCCCAATAAAATTATTTTTTTGGTGCTGTATCTTACCTACTTCTAGAATTACTTAAAACTTGTCTCTGTTACCCTGGTAGCCCCAAAAACAGTTGGGAAATAAACAACATGCAGATTATAGTTCTGAGGCTGCTGCACAGTGATATTATAACCTCCTCATGCCATAATGGTTTGCAGGGTCATTCCACAGTGACCTGAAAATTGTAATTGATTTGTATGTATAACAGTGCCAGAGTATCCTCAATGCAGAACTCACAGAGCAAATGATTTACTTTCAACAGCCTTGGCATTGGCAGTGCTAAACATTTTAGTTTAGATAATAGGTTGCAACAATACTTACAAGTGTGAAGTACCACAAAAATTGAATTGCAAGAGGTCTGTTTCAAACCATATTCCTGGCAATTGGAACTCCTGCAACAGGAAGATTTCTTTTAATTAAATGTCAGAAAACATATATTACTCAGTAGCTTTTCTTTTATAGACTGGCAAGCTGATTTACTGTAGCTGATTAATAGTTCTAGTTACAGTTTATTTCCTAATACTTTACATACACATGGAAAGCATTCTGGGTAACCAAAACTCCATACTTCTTTAGAGAAACAGCTACTTATTTAGATTATGATTTCACTAATAGAGCATCAGATGTGTTAACGTTTCAAGGATGGGTGTTCAACCAGTGAGAAATAGCTAACAATTTGTTTTATTAGGATGTAAGACTCCCTTACTGACACATATAGCATGGGAAATGGTAGCTTATTCACTAATGCAAGGAGTGAGGAATTGTGAGTATGCTCTTTCATGATGTCATATCAGGTGTTTTCGCTTTCAAGAAAATTTTCAAGGGAAGGTGCTTATGAATTAAATTAATTGTGAAAATAATACACTAAATGCCACAAATACTGTACAATTGGATATGGTATATGGTAAGGAGATTACTCCAATTACTAAGAGGTGTTATTTGCATTTGCTAAAGAAAATGTGACGGTACACTTTAAGGTCTGTAAAAAGGTGAGAAAGACAGTATCTTAGAAAAGCCTAGTGCTGTTAAGTAAAAGGAACTATCCTGAAAAAGAGTTTTCTTCCATGTTTACTGATGTGGTTCATTTGCAGGAACCCATTATAGGGATTTCACAGACTGTCAAAAAAAAAAAAAAAACTAATGAAAAGCAACTTGCCCAAGTCAGTACATGGAAGTATAAAACCCAAGCCTGTGAGTAGATGTAGGATAGCCAAAGTAAGACACTTGCATTAGCCTTCAGCACTGAAGAAACTATTAGGTTCACTTGGAGCTCGCCTTCATCAGGATTCCAAATGTGTTCATGTAGAGCTGGTAGCTCTCTTCCACAAAAGAGCTTATGTTAGCACCATCTCAACCCAGACTTGCATTATGACCATTCATAGTACTTCTTCCTTCATAACAAACAGTGCCTCTTGACTACCACATCTTTGTAGAAGAATATTTCCACAGTGAGCAGTGTGGCTTCTAGACTACAAGGGCACTGCACATTGAGTATACTTATATTAGTGGTTGAGGGCAGTTAAAAAAAACTCCTCATCCCTACTTTATTTTTAAAAAGAGCTCATCACACGCTAAATTTATTCCTCAGAGAGTTGTAATACAGTTTTTCTAAGTATTAGCTTTACAAAATACAATTCCACTTAAGAGGAAAGTCTTTTAAAGAGAATACAAAGATACCTTATTCTTAAACCAAAGATATCATCACATAATGAAACTGTGAGCAGATCAATACACCTGTAAATGTGGCTGCAATGTCTGGCATTCATCCTTCTCCATTGTTCCATGATTTAATAATCCTTTAACTTGATAAGTAGTCCAACCCCTACTAAAAATAATTTCAGAACCTGTCTAATATGACTTCTTAAACTTTGACTCTTAGATTCCAGCTCCTTTTCAAAAATGTATTTATTTATTTATTTATTATAAGGCAGACAAGCTATATAGTCCACCAGCAATTAATATATATTTGTTGCTGTTTTTGCCAAGCAAACCATGACAGAGAGCTTTCCTGCATTAATGACCCAGTAAATGAAAATAATGTCATTTATTGCTTACATCTCTGTATTTCTCACAGGCTGAGCCTGAAGTTTATCAAAATTGATCAGTGCACTACCCTGGTAAACAAAATAAATAAATAAATATGTCTAATATTTTGTGAGTATTTACAAAGTATTTTCAGAAAATATAAGTGGACAACAGAGAGCCCAGTGCTTTAAACCTAGTTCCTTAGGAGTATATTCTCCCATTACCATTCAGTCTTTTAGATCAGGAAATGGAAGACAGTTTGGTGTCAACAGTCACCCTGTAAAAATACCAGGATGCAACATCATTCCTGCTGAAGTTTACAAGTAGTGGGGTGATGATTTTATTGATAGTTTGTGACTTTGACCAACAAAATCCTGATTTCTGGCACTTTTCCTTTATCTTGGAGGAAGGCTATTATTGTGGTAATCTATAAGCCAGGCAGGGATCCCTCCTGGGTGGTGTCTTACAGACTATTATCCATTTTAAAGTATGATTATAACATTTTTATGACAATTTTAACAGATAGTCTTGCTAGTGCATTCCCCAGGATTATATACTTGGAGCAAATGTGCTTCTTTCAAGGAGAATGAACTTTGCTCACCTTAATAGGGCATCATGGATTTTATGGCATGCTTTCACCGCTAAGCAATTGCTATTGGTAGGAAGTCTGGATGCTGAGAAAGCCTTTGATACAGAAACATGGAACTTGTCTCTTGGAGGCATTGCTTTCTATGAAGATCCCTACCTTGTAAACTTGATTACCCAGCTTTATAAGAGATTTATAGCAAGACCAAAGCTAAATTAAAGCCTGTCACTGCCAATACAAATTTCAAGGGGAATCAGAAGGGGTTACCCTTTCCCCACTTCTTATTTGAAGTATATATGAAGCCCCTGGCTGCTTGCTCAAGGAATGAGAAGTTAACAAGTTTTCTTCTTTGGGAATGAAGCATATTTTGCCCTTATATACGGAAGACTTACTAGTTTACCTTAATAGCTCAGAAAAAGAGCTACAGTTTCTTTTTAGGGGACTGGAGAGGTTTGGTAAAGAATACTGTGGGCAAAACAAAATCAATTAAAATAAATTACAACCCTTCACCTCAACTGAGGGCAGAGTTTCCTTTAGAAAGTGAATATAGAATGATATATTTGGTCCTTCATATGACAAGCCCACTGACAGAAAGCATTTACACTGAAATATTAGGAAAAGACACAACTTATACCATAGATAAAAATACATTTACTAAGATAGTAATCATTGAATACAAACTATAGCATAATATATTCTCCATCTGATTTTATATGCTTCCTAGTGGTTTCCACTGCTTCGATTATTGTGCTTTTGGACTAAGATTAACTAGTATCTCAACTAGTTTGTGTGGCAAGTAAAAAAAACAGAATTCAGTGGAAGCACCTTATGTTTATGCCTTCACAAGATGGTCTAGGATAGCCACTTTTACCATGTGCTGCTGTAGCTCAACTGAAAATATTTGTAGCGTTAATAAGTCCTACTAAATCAATGATTTGGGGTACAAGTTTCTTAAATGACCCTGTTAAAGTATTGAATGAACTACTGCACAACAGACAAGTTCACTAGAATCATCCGCCAAAAGTCTGGACTTGCTACTCATAGGTTCATAGGTTCATAGTTTGGTACTAGGCTATCGGCCCCAGGGCCTATACAAGCCTAGCCATAACAATTCCTTTGCTATTTCTTCCCACACTATTTACTTCCCTGGACTGCTGTCTAGCAGGGTGACTGACTGACTTGATCACCGGGGTGTATTTCCTTTCTCCTGTGATGGCTTGAATGGCATCGGATTTCACTTTTTTTTTGTTTGTTTTTTCAATTACAAATACTCAGTATTGGTAACCTTGGGATATGGTCTTAACTTTTCATATGAGTTGCTTTTAAGGTCTAACTTTCTGGGAATAATTGAGGGTAAATAGAAGCGTCTCGCTTTGGGGAGTTTAGGGACAGATTCCATTCTTCCTCACATGCTCTGGAATGTTACACTATATTTTCTCATAATTTTATAGGGAATAAATTGTCTAAGGTTATCAAGCAGGACTGGCCAACAAGTGTGTTTTGGTTAGTTGAGATCAGGTCTGAGAGGCTCAGCCCCTCTGCAGCCATAAGCTTTTGCACAAAATTTTAATCACACCCATTGAGAAATTAGTGGGTAAGTACAGGTCCTCTGGGAAAGAGCCTTAAATAGCTCAGTCTCCAGCCTGAATTGGTCCAAATTGATATTAGTGTCAAGATATGCAATAAATTCAGTTTTTTTGTTTGTTTGTTTTTTTTGTTTGTTTGTTTTTTTGATAGAGATAGTAGTTTAAATATGTTTATATCCCTGCAGGGATAGCAAGAATGTTTCCAGGTTAGCAGTCTGGAGATGTTTAACATAGGACATTGGAGTTTGGGTTCATATTTTTATGGATGTTCCTACTTGTTTAACTTTAATACCTTTAATATAGTGGGTCTATATTAGAACATCGAAGTTTCAGAACTTCGAATATTCTAATATCGACCCCTAGTAACCGAAAACTGATAACATCGAAAATTCAGAACAGTGAATTTTTTCCTAGGGAAAACATTTGCTGTTCCAAAACACATACACACAACACAAACACACCAAACAAACAGCAATCTAAACACATACACCTAAAATCTTACATCTAACCCTACACTAAACTGTACATACACCACTATCTACCCACTTACCTTAATCCAAACCCTAACCCTGAGGTCCGTCACTATCACGCACACACCTCACCCGTGCCCTAACCCTAACTCACCTACCCCACCCTAACCCTCACGTCCACACATTCGCACACTTACCCAACCTGCGCCCTAACCCTAACTCACCTAACCCGCCCTGACCCTCACGTCCACACAATCACACACTTACCTGAACCCGACCCGTAACTTTCCACCACAGTGCTGAAAATAGCGAAGCGACAGGAACGGACAACCAAATTCTTTCCCTAGGAAAGAATTTGGTTTTGTGAAACTTTGCTATTTTCAGCTTTCGCTTATTAGGGGTCGATATTAGAACATTCGAAGTTCTGAAACTTCGATGTTCTAATATAGACCCAATATAGCATATTTGTGGCACTATGTGACAAGTACATGAGAACATTATACATGTGGAATTTCTGTTGGGCTTATGTGCACCAGTCTACAATCTTCACTAAACTTAGTTAACCTGTTTCTGATTGTAGTATTACTAAAAACTGCAAGTCCACAATTCCTCCAGACTTTGATGAATTAATTGCACTTCTGAATGTCTTAACAGCTAAGGAATTAAGTATACAGGACCAGCAAGTTAAGCAGAGAGTCAAGGAGAAATAGACCAAGACGATGGTTTGTGCATATTTCAGAGCACAACATTGTTACGTAAAGGTTTTGTTAAAACATTTGCACGTTGCACCTCCTCATATCATACAACAATGTTAATTATTTTTGGATTGGTATAGTTCTTTCTGTCATAAATGAGTGTTTTCGGGAATTAAGAGTTGTTTAAAAAAGCACCTTTACTGAATTATCACTTGTGACATAGGCAACCTTAATATCTATATAAAAGTAAACAAACCATATTAACAAGTTCACATTTACAAACACTGCACATCACATATTTGTGTAAACAAATGTCAATAAATAATAAATAAATAAACATACCCTTCTATACAATATACTTAATCCAGCATTACATAAATGTTTCAATTCCTGGCTTTTCTTAAACTTCATTTGTCCTCCAAAATATTTTTTCTGCATGTACTGTTCCCACAAGTTCCATTTTTTCTGTGTAATTTGCTCCTACCCTTTTCTACTCTGTTATAGTACTCACTACTTCAAGTACAGTTGGTTTAGTCTTTGATTTCCATTTTATAGTAACTGCTTTTGGCAGCCACCATAATTAAACGTAACAAGGCAATACTATGTCTAAGCAATTCATATCCTGTATCCCAACTCAAAAAAATAAGTTCCTTAGTTACACTCATTGACTTGCCCAGTATTCCTGAAAGAGTACTCATAGGTTCATAGGTTCATAGGTAGGTACCAGGCAATTCGCCCTAGGGCCTATTTAAGCATAGCCAAATGGTACCCTGGCTTTTGCCACCCAAGAAAATTAGGGTTTTTTGCGTAGGATGTAGGGATTTTTCAATTTCTGTCAACTCATTACACTCTGAAAACATATGCTCCCAGGTACCTCTTTATTCCCCATCATACCTCCAACATTTGCCATCTAACTAAGGACAAATTTTTTTGAGTCTGCTTTGAGGTATAAAAGTACACGTACAAGCACTTCCATAGGTTCATAGGTTCATAAGTTGGTACTAGGCTATCAGCCCTAGGGCCTATACAAGCCTAGCCAAAACAATTCCCTGGCTATTTCTTCACACAATAATTACTTCCTTGGACCCCTGTCTAGCAGGATGACTGACGTGAATCCCAGGGTGAATTTCCTATCTCCCATCCAATCATCAAGGTTCCTTTTGAAGAGGGCCAAAGAGGCACTCTGCTTGACATGTATGGGCAGTCTATTCCAGAGTCTGGGGAGTCTATAGGTCAGGAACCTATCCCTCCAGCATGTTTTGTTCATTGTGATGACAAGGTTTAGATCCCTGGAGCATGTGGCTCTGAGGGATTGGGATTTCTTTAAGTGTAGCATGTCCAACAGCTCTGGGTTTGACATGGCCTTGTATGTTAAGCAGAGATTGCCTCTGACTAGACAATATACGACAGAGTGTAGCTGGATTTTTTTTAGACAGTCAGCATAGGGCATCTGCTTTAGGCCTGTGATTCTTTAAGTGAGGTATTTCTACGGCCTTTCCAGTTGTTGCAGATGTCTTGAGAGGTACATACCAAACAGGGCATTGTATTCTATAATGGGTCTGATGAGGATGAGTACAGTGGGACAATGAACTCCTTTTTTCTGCAAAAATCCTAAATCGTCTAGACTTTGTTGCATATTTGGGAGGCATACAGTTATCCTCCCATTATTTCTTTGCCAATTGTTTATCTAATCTCTCTTCCCAATTTTTTCTGACCTCCTCTGATTGAGTCCTATAATTATCGTGCACTATGTTATATATCCTACTAATTATCTCACTTGTAACAGTAGCTTCTGTTCCAGATTCAACTAAGAACTCAATTAGTGCAGGTCTTTCACTAAGGATTATCCTATGCCTTTTCGTTTGCCTATACTCTGATATCAATTCCTGTTGCCTCTAGCTTGTAGTCCAAATGTCTTTTTTGCCTCTTCCCATCCTATACCCTTTCACCTTCTAATCATTTGTTCCAAATACCCTTGTTTCTTTGTTAGCTTCTTCCAATAAATTCTAGCCCCCTCTTGCCTATTCTCGATACCCCTAATTACAGTCATCCTATTGACAGAATCTCCTTTCTCCATTCCCATGTTGGCTTAGTTCTTAGTATACTTTTGCCTACTTTATGAATATAATATTCTGTATGACTTTTTGTTGTTCTCCTTAAGGATATGCATCCAAAATCCCACTCTATCCTTATTTCTTAATCCCCCCCACTTCATCATCATCCCCTTCCACTTTGGATTGCCTATTTCTGTTATATATACCAGTCTTAACTGTGCAGATCAGCTTCTTCTACTGGAAGGCTTGACTTATCCCACTTGACTCATGCCCTCCTCCTCACCCAGATAAAATTCTTCACATCGTTATTAATTAGTATTAACAACTTCTTCTCTGGTTGATGAAAATATGCTTGAACTGTGTATAAAACTAAAGGGGCTAAAAACATTTTTACTGCTTGTATCTTGCTATCCATATCCATAGCCAAGGGCTTCCAATTTCTCAGTTTTTGTATTATCTTTTGTTCAGTCTCTACCCATATATCCTTAGTTGTCATAACAGAATCCTTTTTAATACATACTGCTAAATACTTCAATGTATCATGTCTCCATAAATACGGGTACTCCTGAATCAATTTATGTGTAATTGCATAGCTTACAGCTTTAGCCTTTGTTTTATCTTCATTAATTTTATACCTCAAAAAAAAACTTGGCACTGTCTCAGAATTGCCCAGGACACCAAGGTGTTCTTTTCTGGTTTTATCAGGTACAAAGTAATGTCATCTCCAAATAAAGCCAACTTTTCATCATTATCATATCAATTATATCCTTAAATGTTTGAGTCCTTTATTTTCTTTGCCAGTTGTTCTAAACATAACGCAAATAAAATAGGGGGAAGAGGACACCCCTGCCTGGTTCCTTTCTTCAGACACAGCTTATTAAAGAAGAACTCTATCACTTTGATTTTTGCCTCAGTTCCCTCTTATATCACCCTAATTAACCTTATTGTTGTATCAGGGAATACAGATGCTTCCATTGCCCTACTCATTTACTGCCTGCTTACTTTATTGAATGCTTTCTCCACATCAAAACCCACCAAAAACAGTGGCATTTTCTTACATTCTGGTTCCTTCTGAATCATCATTGTTCTGTTAATGTGGTCAAATCCACAGAATAACACTGATCCATATCTATACATTTTGACAACACCTTTGCCATCCTTTTAGCCACTATAGACATAAACACTTTCTCATCATGCAAGAAATCCAAGCAGGCACAGGACACGCAAGGCATAAAACCAAACAATTTATTTAGTAAGAAATATGTAAGCAGTTTCGCATAGCACTCCTACGCTTCATCAGACATAAAATTCTTTCTCAAGACTAAACATTTTAAACACTGTTAAACCAATCACTGCTAGCAACCTTTTTCCCTCCAATTAAATAATTAGTGGAAACCAAGTGATTTAAAGTGACCTAATACTTTAGCAAAATAAGTACTTTTTTAGTTTGTTCCAACCTCAACTTATATAATAAATTTCAGATATAATAAATAAGACATATATTACAGATGTCTAAACAATATAATATGCACCATACATAAACCATTTCATCATGCTGTTGCAAATATACTGATGGTTTGGAAAATTTAATGCAGAACTGTGTCAACAAAAGCTGAAGCAGTCCTGCCATTGACATAGTTAACTAAATATACATCTTATATAAAATTTACAATAAAAAACTTGAACTGCTACATGAACACTCTTCAGTCTATTAAGATGTTCAAAAAATAAAGACATAAACAAACAAAAGATATATATAAATAAAACCAAGCATCATAGCTAAATACTGCTAACATAAAATGTGTGTGTGTGTGTGTGTGTGTGTGTGTGTGTGTGTGTGTGTGTGTGTGTGTGTGTGTGTGTGTGTGTGTGTGTATGTGTGTGCATGTGTGTATGTATATGTATATGTGTGTATATATATATATATATATATATATATATATATATATATAATAAAAACAGAAATATATGCATGAATACATAAATAGTATATGTGAAATATGTGCCTATATATATATATATATATATATATATATATATATATATATATATATATATATAAGCAGACACACCTATAACTACCATAAAAAGATGTATATCTAGCAGGCAAGGCAAACAGAGTGTATTAAAAAGTTGGTGGGGGGAGAAGGTTAGCACATATGACTAAACCTTCTATTCCATAAAAAGGGTTTCAGTGACAAAGCTTCATTCAAACCCATGCTCTTGTCAGCTTGTAACAAAACAATCCATTTTTGCTCAATCATTTCAAGTGTGTTCCTGTCATTCCCTAGCCTTATAGTGCTTGGCAAGATCTCTATGATGAAAAATACAAATCTATGGATGGTACCTTCTTCAACAAAATGTTTGGGCACAGCACTTCTGGTGTCCACAATGTTGCTATTAACCAGTGGCATATTCCTTTCTGAAAAATAAGGTAGTAGAAGTTTGTTACATTATAGTCGTTTTGTGGATGATATATTTTTTATCTGGAGAGGTTCCACAGAACTACTTGAGCAGTTTGTTTCTTTTTTAATGAGAGTACCTTTTTCTTGATATTTAGTACACGTACATCTCTATGAGATTTTTTTAGATGTTAAGCTAACAAGAGAAGAGCATGTTCTGCACACTCAGGTTTATAGGAAAGAATATAGGAAGAACAGCCTCTTATGTTCTAGCATGCATCCTTCCTATAGACCATTTGTAAATATGTATTCAAAAATATTTTTAAAGGACAGGCTCTATGTACGTTTAGACTTACCACCAAAGATAGTACAGTGTTCCATCAAGTAGCCTTATTAAAGAAAGAGTTAAGGGATAGAGGATAAACTGAGGCTGAATGTGATGAACATTTACAAATGGTCTATAGGAAAAGGGAAGGTAGAGGTAAACCTTATTTTTCAGAAAGGAATATGCCACTGGTTAATAGGATGGATGGTTATCGTACCTTATACCTCTGACAATAAGAAAGTTATGGATATTATATGTAAGAACTGGCATGTCCTAACAGCAAATAGAGGGATACAGCAAGTTGAGGGGACATATCCAAAAGTTACTTATAAAAATTTGAAGTCATTAAAATGTAGGCTTTGTCACAGAACTGGCATGGCAACCAGTAAAACTACTTCTAAGAGGCAAGGAACATTTGGTTGTAGACATTGCCATTTTTGCAAGTATATTGCCAATAAGAACGTTTTTATACATCCTGATACAAATAAAGAATATATTTTTAGGCATTATGCTGATTGTTCAACTGCTAATGTTATATATTTAGCCCAGTGTGTTCAATGTTTTAAGTTCAATGTTGGCATGACTACTCGACCCTTGAGGGATAGGATTAGGGGACATATATATTGCGGCAACACTGGAGACACCAGAAGTGCTGTGGCCAAACATATTGTTGAAGAAGGTACCATCCATAGATTTGTATTTTTCATTATAGAGATCTTGCCAAGCACTATAAGGCTGGGGAATACTAGAAACACACTTGAAAAGATTGAGCACAAATTGCTTGTTTTGTACAAGTTGACAAGGGCATGGGTTTGAATGAAGCTTTGTCCCTGAAACGCTTCTTAAGGGATAGAAAGCTTAGTCATATATGTTAACACCCCCTTTTTTTAATACACTATGTTTGCCTTGCCTGTTAGATATAAATCTTTTTATAGTAGTTATAGGTGTGTCTGCTTATATATATGCACATACTTTGTATATACTATTTATTTACTTATTCATGCAAATATTTTCTTTTTTATTGTGTTTTATATATACACACACACACACACACACACACACACACACACACACACACACACACACACACACACACACACACACACACATTTTTATGTTAGCAGTATTTAGCTATAATGCTTGGTTTTATTTATATAATTTTTTGTTTGTTTATGTCTTTGTTTTTTGAACATCTTAATAGACTGAAGTGTGTTCATGTAGCAGTTTGAGTTTTTTTATTTTAAATTTCATATAAGGTGTATACTTAGTCAACTATGTGGATGGCAGGGCTGCTTCCGCTTTTGTTGACACAGTTCTGCATTACATTTTCCAAAACATTAGTATACTTGCAACAGCATGATGAAATGGTTTATGCATGATGCATATTATAGCAATAACCCACGCCTAGGTGTGGGTAATGCGGGATTTACCCACGGTTGGCGTGGTCGCCCTCGGGACCAAACAAAGACAACCGTGGGTAAATCCCACATTACCCACACCCAAAAGTGGATTATTGCTATTATACTATGACATTATTTAAGAAAAGAAATAATTACTTTTCTTAAATAATGGCATTGTATAATGCCTCTTTGCTGCCCTTCCGCAGCTGTCTGGTATCTGCGGCAGTTCTGATGTACTGCGCATGCCTATGCAGTACATCAGAGCTGTGGCCAAAAGCAACAGAGAAAGCAAGATCTCCGTTGCTTTGTACTGTTTCGCTATGTTAAATGGGTTTAACATAGCGAGACAGCTTTAAAATAAGCAACGGAGATGTCCATTGCTTATTTTAAAGCTGTCTCGCCATGTTAAACCCATTTAACATATAAACAGTAGCAATGGAGATCCTGCTTTCTCCGTTGTTTTTTTTTTTTAAACCTGTCTCGCTATGTTAAATGGGTTTAACATAGCGAGACAGCTTTAAAATAAGTAACGAAGATCTCCGTTGCTTATTTTAAAGCTGTCTCACTATGTTAAACCCATTTAGCATAGCGAGACAGGTTTAAAAAAAAAGCAACGGAGAAAGCAAGATCTCCGTTGCTTTTTACACACTGTGTCGCTATGTTAAAGGAGTTTAACATAGCGAGACAGATTTTAAAAAAGCAATGGAGATCTCCGTTGCTTTTTTTAAACCTGTGTCGCTATGTTAAACTCTTTTAACATAGCGAGACAGTGTTTTAAAAGAGACTTATACTAATGGAAAAAGTCCGGGTGACCGGACCTTTTTCCATTAGTATAAGTCGATTTACAACGTGCACACTGGCCAATCAGCGTGCACATTTTGGAATATTAATGGGGGGTCATGGTATAATATATTGTTTAGACATCTGCAATATATGTCTTATTTATTATATATGAAATCTATTATATAAGTTGCGGTTGGAACATACTAAAAATGTACTTATTTTGCTAAAGTGTTAGGCCACTTTAAATCACTTGGTTTCCACTAATTATTTAATTGTAGGGAAAAAGATTGCTAGCACTAGCAATGATTGTTTTAACAGTGTTTAAAATGTATAGGCTTATGATAGAATGTTATGTCTGATGAAGCATAGGAGTACTATGTGAAAGCACTTACATGTTTCTTACTAAATAGTTTTATGCCATGCATGTCCTTTGCCTTCTTGGATTTCTTGCATTATATTTTTGGAGCTTGATCTGGACTTTATCTGGTGCAGTTGTTTTGTTTTTGCCTGTGACTTTATCATCATGGTTTAAATTGAAATGGGCCTGTATGAAGCTATATTTGATGGGTCTTTACCATCTTTAGGTATTACTGCTGCCACAGGTTTTTCCAGGATGTTGGCGCTGTCCCTACCTTTAAAATATCATACTTTTAAACAAAACCTTCCACATCTTTATCACATTTTTCCATCCTAGCTTCCAAACTGTAACCCAGATACCATCTCTTTCTGGAGACTTTCTTGCAGATTGGTTATACATCACCATTTTTATTTCATCTCCTCCTATCTTATTAGTTGTTGAGCCTTATCTACCTCTAATCTTGGCATATTTAAATCTTCCATAAATGATTCCGTTTGTGCTTTTTCTTGATTTCCCCATTTCTCTACTTTATACAAATTTTCATAAAATTTTCAAAATATCTTTAATACCTCTATAGGATTTCTGGTTAATTTTTTTGTTGTTGTTATAGGCTCCTTAAGTTTGGCAACAACCCTTTCTACTTTAAGTTGCCTAAGTTGTTGTGCTCTCGTATTATTGTCACAAGAAACAGTTTCTTAACAACTGTTTGTCTTTTCGGCTTTTCCCGGTAAGGAGTCGCCACAACGGAACTCCGGTCTGCTAATGATTGGCAGTAGATTTTTATGGTGCCGAGTTGCCAGCCCGATGCCCAACCTTCAGTGAAGGCACACCCATTCATGCATGTCTTTCAGAGGCCACTCGACCGTGGGGAGGACATGCAGATTCCACACAGAAGGCACTCCCCGCACACTAGCTGAGAATCGAATGGGAGAACCTCTTGCTGTGAGGCAACAACGCAACCGCTGTACCACCGCGGCAGGTTAGAAACAGTTTCTTAACAACAATCTTTATAAATTCATGCATATAATCCAGGTACGCCCTTATTTTCACTTTAGCATTCTGCAGTTATACCTCTTCTTGTAAAGTGAGAGCCCCCTATTCTGCAATACTTTAATCTTTATTTGTCCCTCTAAATAATTTGTGTTATTTCTTAACTATTTCTCTTTTTCTTTTATTTCTTCCTATATTTAAAATCTATTTTCATTTTATCCCACTCATTAGCTGTAACTTTTGGAGTACTTTCTATCTTCCCTAATAACTCACAAATAATTTCCACTACCCATTCCTTAAATTCCTCTTTTATAACAGGTAGGTGGGAAAGTACCCATGCCTAATTTTTACTTCATTGTCCAGTATTTGTATTTTAGTTATTACTGGCACATGATCTGAAAAAGTTATTGGATGCATGTTCCTGTGAAATATAAGTTCTATCTAGTCTAGCTCAGTTACTGTACTTTGGGGAATAATGTGTAAATTCTCTCTGAGTTCCTACCACTGAATTCATGTCTTCCATACCAAATATCTTCATAACTATCTTCAGAACTCTACCCTCTATTGTTATTTTTCCCTTCTAGGCCCTCAAATACATCCTCATTGTTGCTAATCAAATGCCAGTCCCTGCCTCTAAGTAATATTGCCAGTAGTTCCTTAATACCGCAAACATGTCATCATTATCATGTTTTTTCTCTTCTGTCAGTATTGGAGCCCCTCTAGCAGTTACTATAATTACTCCCCTTTTCCTTTGTCCCTGATATTCTGTGAATATCCATCATGAAATCCTTTCTGTACCAAATTTGAATGCTCAGTTCTTTCCAGATGTATCTCCTGTAGCAGTGCTAGTTTCACTCCATTTTATTAACATAATTCTTTCCTTTTTATCTATACCTGTGAGACCATTCATATTCCAAAATAATATGGAAAGTGTCACCATTACGATAAGAAATCATTATTCCCACCTATCACAGTATTTTTAAATGTCTGTTACCAGCTTTTGTGATACATGTACTGACTAATGTTTGGCAGGTTGGTCCTTTATACAATTTTTATCATCTCCATTTAAACCTATGTCACATTCTATAAGACTTTTGTTTTAATGAAAATCCTCAAAAAACACACACAACACCCCTATAATCTGTAAGCTTAATACAAATACACAAATCTATGTGGATTTTCAAATAATGGAGTTTAACCCTCCTAATAGGAACATTTGTCACAGATAGCTACAAATACAGGCCTTATCTACCTAAAGTTGTGGTTATCCATGCTGCAATACATGCTACCGTCTGTTTTCCTACTTACACTAATGGGCGTCTTTATCTTAATTCCCCTCTCAGATATGAAAAACAACTTGCATGCTTTCAAAAGCATTTACTTTTAGCCTTTCAGAAACCATTGCTTTGGCTTTTTATATTACCCTATAATCAGCTTGTTTCCGTGTTACAGTTTTGTCAGGATTAAACCTTTCTGCTGGTAGGATTGTATCTTTACTAATTCAAATCTTGGCTTGTTTCTCATGGCCAGGTTTGAAGCATAGTCATAATTTACCCTTTCAATTAACAAATCATGCAATTGAATACCAGTCCAGTTGCTTATTTGTGCCTTCAAAAAATTAATACAGTCTGTTCCTTCCAGTTTCTCTGGTACAGCAGAAAATCTCAGGTTTCCCTACATACTCTGTTTTCTAATTCTACCATTTTTTGAAACATCTCTTCTTGTGCAGTTTCATACTCAGTCAGCCTTTGTTTCATTTTGACCTCTGATTATTTGCAGTTTTATCAGCTCATCTGAATATCTGTTTAAAGCGTCTTTATTTTTTTCCAGCCTTTCATTATTTGAGTTGATATACTTTTTCAGTGTTTAATTTATTTTAATCACCTCTGAGTGCACTTGATTATTTTTCTTCTAAATTCCTGGAAGCCATCTCTTGTACCAAAACTATGGCTTGAATTGCTTTCTGCTGAACAGCTGCAAGATTCTTCCCAGTCACTGTTTTCTCTTCACCTATTCTAACCAGTAACTGAATTCATTAAAGGTAGCAGACTGGCCATTGTCTTTCAGTTTCTTTTTTCACAACCAGAGAGCTAAAGTTAAGCTGTTAATCAGTATGCCACCATCTTGGAAAAAAACGTTGGAATTATCAATTGTTATCCAAGTTTTACAGCATGTAAAGTTATATTGTTCAACAGAAGTTGTGCAATTGAAAGATTTAACAAAAGATGGATAACAGCTTTTGATGACAGTGAAATGTGCAAGGATAGTCCTAATTAAAAAAGAGGGGTAACTGAAAAAAATATAATAAATGACAGCATTAAATCATTAATATAGAAAATTAATTTACTCACTTTAGGATCTAATAACTGGTGGGTAAGTGTCCTAAATTATGTGAATGTTGATTGTTATTTTGTTAGAATGGAGGAAGTTTGATTATTTTTGAGTCAGGTAAGTAGCATTAGGTTTGGTGTGTGTGTGTGTGTGTGTGTGTGTGTGTGTGTGTGTGTGTGTGTGTGTGTGTGTGTGTGTGTGTGTGTGTGTGTGTGTGTGTGTGTGTGTGTGTGTGTGTGTGTGTGTGTGCGTGCGTGCATGTGTGTGTGTGTTCAACTGTCTGTTACTGTTACAGAAAAGAATTGTAAATGAATGTGTAGCACTAGTGTCTGGGGCAGGGGAATTTAGCTTTTTTTAATGAAGAGGCAGTAGCATTCTTTCTAGGGGAGGTTGTTGTGACTTGGCAGATTTTGTTTAATAATGTTTCCAGGGTTTTAGAGTTTTTCTTAAAGGCAGTGACTACTACTAGAAGTACGTATTTTGTCTGGCCAAATAGCGTACCTTAGTCTATGGTGTGTTTTGCAGGAAAGGAGAGGAAGTGGGAGATCTTATGGGCAGAGAATAGAAGGTATTTGAATTTTTGATGTGTTTTATTTCTATGTGCTATTGAAAATTTAAAATTTGGTCCAGTCATATCTCCAAATACCTAGTTTCTTTGGGGACATAATTTGTAGTCTTCAATTTCAATTGTTTTTTTTCTGGATTTTATTGCTCTGTTTTTACTGGTCCACCACCTTCATTTAATTCAGATTTTGATATTTCTTAAGTCCTGAAAGAGTCTTCCATGGAATAAGATAACAAAGCTGGAGGATGTACTAACTATAATAGTATATCTTTGAGGAACAGAGTTAGAGCACAACCAGCTCTTTCTCACATTCTCTGTAGAACTGAATTAACTTTATAAGCGTACCTGCTACATTTTTTTTGTGTTGGTACTATGGGCATGTCATTTTATTGTACAATAGTTTGCTTAATTCTGAACTAAAAGAATAATAATCTGTGTAGATGGACTGATAACTTTCCTAAAGCTTTTCTGAAATCCACATGTACAGAACATGCCACATTACCTCTTTGTACAACTGTAGTAATTCTGTGAAGTATGCCATATAGATGCATCATATTCTGGTTGGATTGATGTATTGAAATCAAAAGAAGACACATTTTTAGTGAACCTACTCTGTAGCTAGATGTGGTTTAAAATTGACCACTTTTTAAATTTTACAATACTCTTACAGCTACAGTTAGACTTTCGTCATTTCTTAGCATGTATGAATATCTTTAACAAGGCTTCATCCATTCTTCACTGCTATTTAAACTCGTGACTTTTCACTAGGAATTCATAAATACCCAGATATTTTAGCAAAATATGATGATGATGTCATTCGGAATCTGGAATGAAAACATTGTTAGTTCTGTCCAAAACTGCTTTGATATATTTGGTCTGTATAAAATAAAAAATAAAAAACAGGCTGTATGGTCCTTAATAAGACAATAACAGAGCAACTAGTACTCTTTTTTTTATATGTGCTAACTGTGTGCATTTAGTTCTTAAACAAAATGTTGATATCACCTGTTTATTCTCTCTTTTTAGGCCTTACAGCAAAATGTACATGAAAGAAGGGGATGTAATGATTGGCTCTCAGATTGGCAGGTAGTATTGTCTTTTTTGTTTTACACTCCTCCTCCTCACATGCATTTTAAAACTGATAATGCACTGGTGCAATCTGTATTAATGTGAAGTAGCTACATGTGGAAATATAGGGCAATACTTTCTAAATTTTTAATCTCTGTTGATTTATTTCTTTGCAAATAGTCTTTATGTGAGACAATTTTCTGAACTGCTGTCTAGAAAAGTATAAGTTCCAGTCTGATGGAATCATGCTTTAAATAATGCTCACAGAATATAAAATCAAACAATAAGCAATATGCCTATTAAGAAATATGGAGCGTCATTGAAGGGCGTAATCAACAAAACAATGAAATTTGGAGGGAGATCTGCCTAGCATTTAATGTGTTAAATCATAAAATTGTTTTTGTAATATGCAAATCTGCATTATAATGCCATTTTTATATTTATTAATTACTAGTTTTCTTTTTCAAATAGAGATTTTTGTTACAAGTTAATAGTTGTTGATTATAACAAAATGTAGCATTAAGCTTTTGGAGATGAATGACATCTCTATTGTTTAACATTTGGCTGCCGTAGAAAACAATGATATAGTTATGTAGCCGTTCAGCACCAGCTGATGCAAAAATTTCCATCTTACAGCTTTCTTTCACCACCCACTGTTGTGTGCTACAAGTACTCCTGTTGTCTTAAGAGAAGTAAATCATTATATTAGGTAATTAAAGAGCAGCATCACAGGGTGTAGGCACACCCCAGCATGTCCCCACATCCCAGAGAGCAAGTAATGTACCACCTGATATATTATTAGTGAGGAATGGACACTGAAGTTCCTCAGAGTAATTATCTACCTCATAAATTATATGTAGAGTGTAGGAGACCTAAGGAATACCATCAACTTGACCACCTTTTATCTTGCAGGAGAGCTGGCAACAATTTTTCACTGTCAGCTAGATCAAAAAAGTGTTGAGAATAATATGGCCTTGGCTTTACTTTTATAAGACATAAAGTCCTTACAAAAATCATGGTTAAACCTGATTGCTGTAAAACATTTGCCAAGATCTTGAAGGTTATGGCCAGATAACTTAGTAATATGTCTATAGGGTTTCAAACACAGATCTAGCTGGGGTCAGAGAATAGTGCATCATTAACCTTGTTTTAATTTTGGTACTTTTCTTATTTTTTAATTTGAATCTTTGTGGAAATCCCATTTATTAAAGTATCAAGTTACAAACATTTAAAATTGATTAACATCAGGTGTTGATTTTGGTCCCACAACCACTGACCACAGGCCTTTGTATACCCTATAGCTGCCTTTGCCACAAATACCATCACATTAAACCTTTGTTGGATGAATGCCTTTTTTCCATTGGTGAAAGCCTTACCCCTGTTTGACTGTGCAGTTGGTTCATGTTGAGGGGTGAGCAGGCATGAAGAAGTATCATAATGTAGCTGTTTGTGCTGTTTCATAAGTTCTACATATGCAGCTATGTGCTAGGAAGTTTCATCCCTCATGCAGGGAACAGCTATGGCACACTTCTTTTACTCATCCACCTAATAAACAAACAGATGTCTATCTGTCATGGTTCTGGTTTCAGTACCAAAGTTTACACTGTAGACATACCTCAGCATGCCCCCACACCTTCCCCCAAAGGAGATGAACAGGCAAATCTTCATTCTTCCTTCTTTTTCCATCATTGTGTATGCCAACATCCAGGTTGTTACTATAACTCTGGTCATCTGGGTCCAGTTTAGAGCTTTTAGCAACCACCGGAAGACAACAGCTTCACCGAAAGGATAAAACAAATTGACTGAAACATTGATCATTCTGACCTTATCTTTACTCTTTCAGTAATCCCAATTTTTACCAAAGAATGCTTTCTCACTATATTGACAGTGTGTGCAGAATACATGAAGAGATTCCTAGTTCTGGAAGTCTCCAGTCAAAGTGTCTTCAGTACATGCTACTGACAGGTTATTACAAGTACAGACAAAAATCATTGAAATAGTCTGATCAGCTTTATCATTTATAAACTGTTAAAAATAATCATCCAGATAATAAACAGGCTCATTTGTAATTGTTGGCTAATTATTTTAAAACTGCAAGACTCACTGCAAAGGTTAATTCTTCACTAGACTAAGTCAGCAATTATCTCTGCAGCCTTCTTTAGTCTACCCAATATATTTGTGGAGCTTCTTTCTGGTTATTGAGTTACATTTTTTGTAAATATTACAATCTGAATATCAAGTCTAGAATTAAAGTAGCCTTTCCATTCCCTATTAAGCAAGATCTTGGAGCTGATGATGTACTGCATGGTAATCTTTCATTAATGCTCTGCATTCCTGCAATAGTGATCCTTATGAAGAACATAGTATAATTATCAGTATACAAAAGTCGATGTTTGAATAACAGGATAATTGGTGCTTCCCCCATTATCTTTATAATTAAGTGTATTGGACTTTGTATAAGGCTGTCTTTATAAAATATTAGGCTTAATGTATTTTTGTGTGATCTGTTATATTGCAATCTGTTAGCATGTTAGTGTGCTCCATTATTTGCCTTATTTTGTGTCTGTGTGTTATTACGTTGCAGATTTTAACCAATACTGTTTTGGGCTGCTTCTTTATTTACCTCCTTAGCTTGAAGTTTCTGCAGGTGCATTTGTTTGACATATTTATTTGCTACCTTATAGGCACCAAAAAAGAAACTTATTTTATGCTGCAAGACAGAATTCTTATGTTTATAGGAATATCAGATTCCTGGACTGTTGAAAAAGATCCAGCTAGTGGTGTGATATATGCTTACAATTATTTCCCATTCATACTACAAATACAGCATTCTTTGTATTTTTCAAACATCTATTGTTATGGTGAGTATATTCATATAGGTGTACTTTTCCACTATCAGCTTATTTCCTTGCCCTGTGGATTGGCTACTGCACCCAGGGTATTAACAAAGTGCCTGGGTCCAGTAATTTCTCATTGCACAAAAAGTGCAATGGCATCTGTCTGTTCCTGGATGACTGACTTATGCAAGTACTATTCTAGGAGGAGGTGGAGAGGGCTATGAAATTCACTATGGAGTGCTTTGAAAACCTAGGATTTTCCTTTAACACCTCCCAGTCAACTTTTACCCCATCCAGAAGAGTGATACTGCTCACTTGATTCTAACAAGTAGAAGGCCTAACTCTATACTTCTTAATTGTCCAGATATTTCCCAGACTGTCCAGATGTTTTGCCTCATAATTTTGGTCTGGTCCTCATAAATGTTTAATTTTCTGGCAAATGATTGGCAAATCCTTGAGGGTAGAAACCAGAAAATAATGACACGTATTTGAGTTTTTCAGAATATGCATGCTAATGGAAAACCTGGCATTCTATTAACTTTCTAAGTTTGTAAGAGAAATATTTAAAGTTGTCCCGATTTTTTCTGCCTTTGTCCCCCCATTCCTTATGGCTTTTGTTGAGAATTTTTCACTCTAAGAGGTTAAGAGGTATGTCTAACTCCCTCAAGATAGACTGCACGGTATTTTTAAACCATAAAACACAAAACAGTGGTCAGTCAGGGAATTCTGAGGGCACTTTGATTCATGTCCTCCATAATTCTATTGGTCCCTCTGCAATGATGCATATGAGGTGACTCAAGTGGTATCTGAGAAACGGCAGATGCAAAACACTGCCTGTTACTAGAGGAGCTGATCCCTATGCTGCCTTGTAATACAAGCAGTATAATATGGTGGTCCAACTAATTTGGACAAAAGCAAGGGTGCCTTTTATGCAGAAACTCCATGGTGAATCCTAACCACTTGTGTGTGTGTCAAGCCTATTCTTTATTATAAAATGCCAGACAGTTCCTGAACTACTGCTATGTACAAATTTAGGATCTGGGGACAACCATTATGTAATGAGTGTTAATATCAGGATTTTAAATTCTACCTGAATTAAAAAAAAAGTGTTTAAAGCACTATTATAATTTGACATCCACATGAGAGGTAGGAATACCTGTCCTCCAAGATATTCAGTGTCCATTACCCTATAAATGTTATATATTAATGACATTAAAAATGAACAACTTGCCATTAAAATTCATGCTGCATCTGTTTAATAGCTTTATCTGCAAGAAGAAAGCTTTAAAGACATTTTTTTATCTACCTGCCCCAATATAATTCCCTAACTCTTTATGCAGAGATGTCACAACATCATGGCAATGCAACACTTTATAGATGTGAAGTAAAACTGGTAAAAAAAGTCAGAATACAATTGTCTAGCATGGTTAAATCCAGGATGTTGGAGGAGATAAATTAAGGGGGTAAATCAAAGGTTGTGGTAAAGTAAAATGTATAAAAATCTGTGGTTTAGCATAGCATGTACAGGCAAGAGGGAACATAGACAAATGTGAACTGTATGATAGCGGATGTTCAGATTTCTCATCTGCTGAAAGTTAGAATAATGGCTTTGGGAGAGGTTGATAAAGAGGATCATTCTTATGAGGGACTTCTGTCTTCTGAAGTAGAATGGAGCCTTTTACTTTCAAAAGTGTGGGGAAGAGGAAAGCAAATGAAGTTGAAAGTATGAATCAATGATTTCACTACTAGTACAAGAAAACCCTAGTTAGGGTAATGTAGGATAGAATACTTGGCATGACATCACACAGAAGAGGTATACATATGGATCTTTGAGCAGTACTGGCTAAAACCCAAACATGTTACTGTCTCATTCAGTATTCCATACACTAGTGAGGGATTATTTGGGGCCAACAGCAGGAAGACTGTTGAGACTGAGGCCAGTGGCATGAGAGATTGGATATCAACAAAAGAGGAAACTTATGTTTGTGAGAGAGCTAAATATATTCTTTAGCATGCGTCAGAGGAATGACTATGCCGAAAAGTTAAAAAAAAATCAAAAGAAGAATATCTCTGTTGTTCATGGGAGTGGTGAGAAAAGCAGTAAAGAGAAGAGAACTTGGACTTTAAATGAAGAATGGAGTCAGGTGATATAGGCAAATATAAATACAAACAAGTAAGCTGAATAAAAGGAACTAGGTGGTCAGAATGGAATGAATCTAACAGAAGGAATAAAGAAGGTAAGGTTGCTCTGTGGAAAAATACAGAACAAAAATAAAAAATACAGAGAGGTTACTTAGGTACATGAAGAAGGCAGGAGCAGAGATGAGCAAACTCTTGAAAGAAGATAAAGATTGTAAGAAGGAAGGTAAACAGAGATTCTGAAAAATATTTTACTTTCATTGGTCTTTTACAATGTGAAATAAAACAAAAAGTGAAATACAGCCTATCAGGCTCTAACACACACACACACACACACACACACACACACACACACACACACACACACACACACACACACACACAAAAAGCATACAAATAATAACAGTCTGACCATGCAAAACTAATTCACCATATTTTTATTATTTTCCTATAAAGAGAATAAGTCAATTTTTCTTGTCTGTGATGGTAGAGAGAAGGCAAATGTTGACTGGTGAGAAGAATGAGGTGGGTAAAAAAGAAACTACATACAGTACACTTTTTTTGGGAGTGTACTGAGCTGGCAGACTTTTGGGATTCCCTGTAGACCGCTCTGTCAGACATGCTGGGTGAGCAGATTGGACTGACTTGGGAGATGATTTTTTTTTGAGATATGCTACAGAATTAGAATTCCCTAGACAAAGTAAAGCCTTGCTGAGTCTAATTATGGTGGCTGCCAAAAAAGCATTTACTAGAAAATGGAAATCAAAGTCTAGACCAACTTTACTAGAAGTAGTGAATACAGTAACAGAGATAAAACAGCCGTAATTGGGGTCTTTAGAAAAGGGAAGGAGCAATCTACATAGGAAAAAAATGGGAACAATTGATGCAGAGCAGGAATGAGGTTTAAGGGGCAGGATTTGAATGAGCCATATAATGCTTAACCGACAATGACTGGATGATTTATAAGTGATGTACAATGTTTACAACTGCAGTTGTTTCAATGGTGTCTTTGGTATAAATGGTTTGCAACTAAAGTGATATAATTTTGTATGTTTTCCTTTTATATAAATGCAGGCTTGGCTTTGTCATATGTGTGAAATTAATAAAGATGTTTGAAAAAAAAAGACAGAAGAGAGAGAGAGAGAGAAAGGCAGAGATTATCAGTGGACTACAGGCACATGGTTTGGGAGTGAGTTAAGTGAAAGGAAGAAGTGGGAGATGAAACCATGAAAGAGAAAACAACAGTTAGGCAGTTGGCACTGAAGAATGTGTGTAGAGAGCAATGCATGTCAGAAAGATAAGAGACCCCCCCCCCATGTAGAAGCAGCTATCCAATGAGGGCAGAAGGGGTTAGACAGGGGGGTCAGTATCTGCAAGTCTGGGGGGGGGTGGGAAATGGGTTGAAAGGTCAAAAACAGTGAAGAGTACAGGAGGGTTGGGAACATGTGAAGGGCAGGAGGGGAGGCAAGAAGTCCTAATAGTGGATAGTAGTAGAGTAATGGAAGTGCAGGAGAAAAGGCTGAAGATGGGCTAGTGGCATGAAGCGGGATATCTGGGAGATTTGCTCATTCCTTCTCAGCTTTTATTCTTCTTCTTCTGTACTCATCCCTTTCCCCTCATTTTGATTTCTTTTTAATCACCATTAAATCTGTCTATCATGATTACTGGCTAGGACTATGTACCATGCCTTATTTCAAAGTCTTATACAGTTTCAAGTATATATTTTTACTTAGCTATCTCTTTCTTTTTTGACTTACTTTAAATTGTTAGCTATTTCTTGTTTCTTTGTATATATCATATTCTTGATTTTTTTGAACTTTTCTTTCTTGGCCTCCACTGAAAAGTAACACTTTCCTGCCCTTTGGGACCTTCCTGGTTAACAAAGGCAATAAAATAAAATAATTAATAAAAATAAAAGAGCCACTGTGACAGAGAAGATGGTTTTGGTGATTTGTGGCTAAGTTAGCAAGGGGTTAAGAGGTGAGATGGGGAGACTAAATTACAATGAAACGGGTACTGAGCCTTAGTAAGATGTGGTAGAAGGTCATCAAGCTGGTCACAAAGGGAAAAGGGTGGATGCACATTGTGTGGATGTAGGCACTAATGATCATTCAGAGGAAACAACTGAGGTAGTAACAGCCAAGGCCAGGGAGGTGGAAGAGAGTGACAAGGGTAGAGGGATGGAGATAGCATTCTTAGATGTGATACTGATGCTAGCAGCCAGCATTCTAATAACAGAGAACAAGAAGAAAAAGAAGACTGAGTATCTGAAGCAGTGGACAAGGGAGAAGGACTGAGGACTGGTGGAAGAATAGTGACACTCTCTGTGCCAGGACTAGGGCCCATCTTTTCCCAAAAGGGATATGGAATAGTGGTTATCAGAGTTCAGACAGAAAGGTACACATTGAGGATGATCCATTTAAACTGAGATAGAAGGGGTGGAACATCATGGAAGCATAAAGTGGAGTACATACTTAGGCAGTAGAAAGAAGGAAAAATATTCACATCTGGCAGATTAATGATGGTGACATGGAGTATGGCTTTATGGTATTACTGTGCAGGTAATGATATATTGAAGGAAAAGACAAACACAGCTGGTATCAGAGAAACATGTGCCAGTCACAAGGGGGTGGGATATGTAAGTGTCTTTGTACAGGCTAGTTAGGAGTGACCGAAAAGGGAGTAATAGAGGTGGAATAGTGATTGCCACACAGGATGATATCAAATGTGAGGTGAGATTAAGAATGTGATGCCCCTGCACTGGCCCAGTAAACAAGGAGCCTCAATGCTCACCACTGGCAACAGTAGGGGCTGTACACAATTGAAGGATGACAAGCGCACACAGTAAAGTGCAATTTCCCTTAAGAGCACACAGAGATCACAGTCAGTCTGAGGCTGGTTTCTCCCTCTTTCTCCAGATCCCTAATAAGACTCCCCTCTGGCACAGCTATAGGGTTGAGATCTCAGCCGAGCTGCCAAGCTCACCCTCTCTGTCCAACCAGTGCTTAGTGTCCCTGCCCAAGCAGCTGACACACACACACACACACACACACACACACACACACACACACACACACACACACACACTTTGTTATTTGATTGATATCCAAACACACACCTGTGAAAGGCTAGCAGGCTGGCACAGGTTTACTAGCTATGGCTCCTTTAGCCCAGACTATAAGCTAGTGCCAGCTGCTACAAACCACCCTTATTAGCTCCTATAAGGCCCTTACAAAGGGTGTTTAATCCTACTGTGTAATGCTACTAGTAATCCAAATGGTAGTTTTGACCAAGTGCCAGGCTATTAGGAGTGGCCTGTACAGTGTCACCAAATACGTATGCAAGTACTCTAAGAGCTTAAATATGTCTCACAAATATCAGCCACAAAGATAGGTTTAAATATAGTACTTCTCACCTCACAGACTAGTAACCAAACCAGAAGCTGAAAAAACAGTGAAAACTGTTTATTGGAACACCAGCAACAGAAACAAAAAAGTTTAGCGCTTTCATCCATCAAGACATCATCAGAACAATAGGTTTAAATAAATTTAATAATAAAGAACAAGACAATACTCAGTCAATCAACACAGTAACTTCAGAGGTCAAAAGCAAAGGAAATATTTCAAAACAACATTGCAGGACAGTCCCAAATGTATACAAAAAACATATAGACTAATATTTACTATATTCCTATCTATATCTAAAAGAAATATTATGCCCTAAATAACTTACTTACATAGCAAAGCAAGTGCAGATGTGATGATGAGTGGATGTTTCCAGGTCAAAGACAAAATATAAAATGCACAGTCTCTCTCCGGGAGAGTTCTTAAATTAATATCAAATATTAATGCTGGGTTAGCTTGGATGACATGATCCTTTGTCACCTGACTTCAGTTCCCAGACTAAACAGAAACTTAACAGAATTTAGCAGCTGTCTGTGAGAATACATAGCCTTCAGAGGTTTTCAGATCTTGAAAGTCATAAAACAATGAAATCCTTTTATATTTTAGACTTAGTAATTACTTTTCTCTAAGATAATACAAAAAACCTTTTAGCTCTAGACATTGTGTCTGCTACTGAACAGAAACAGAGAGATAACATCCTTTGTTTATGGCCCAGCTATAAAGTAACTTAGCCTTAACTATTCTTAAGTTTTGTAAGTTAATCTTATATGTTCCAGCAGGGTATGATGTGGTTACGTTCTTGAAGCTCAGTGCATAACATACAGTTCTGTATAAATCATGCCAATATTCACAAATGACATAGAATTATTTACAAAATTCCAGATAGCTGGGCTAGCAGCGTCACATTGCCCCCCCCCCCCCGAAAACTCAAGCTAGTTTTTCAAGTGACCCTTGAGAAACATCGCTTGAGAGGGTTGAGCCTATCTGGGAATACCTTACCTTGTCTTGAGAGCCTGTCCGTGTTGGCATTGCTAACCCCACTGTGGTACTGCACTGTCATATCATATACTTGCAACCCTAGGCTCAACCTTAGTAACATGGCATTTTGCTGGCTGGCTTGATGTAGCCATATTAAAGGATTGTGGTCTGTAACTACAGTGAATTTCCTTCCATGCAGATAAGGCTGACGTTTCTGTGGTGCCCACACTATGGCTAGACATTCTTTTTCTACGGCTGCATATCATTCCTCTCTGGGTTGGAGCCTAAGACTAAGATATACCACTGGATGCTCTTCTACCTCTTAAGAAATCTGGCTAAGTACAGCTCCCACCCCATGGTTCGAAACATCCACCTGCACAACAAATTATTTGTTGTAATCTGGACTGGCTAACACAGGGGTCCTCCCAAAGCTTCTTTAAGCTTCTGGAATGCCTCCTGACATGCTATGGTCCACACTACCTTATCTGGCCTGTTCTTCCTTGTCAGGTCTATGAGGGGAGCCCTATGGTACTATAACTGGGAACAAACTTTCTGTAGTACTGTGCTGTACCTAAGAATGGCCTCACCTGCTTTTTGGTAACAGGGGCAGGCCATGCCTGAATGGCTTCCACTTTGGCAGGTTCTGGCCTGATCTTACCACTCCTCACTCTATGTCCCAGGTAGGAGACCTCTGCCATACCCACCTGACATTTGCTGGGCTTAGTGGTCAACCCTGCCCTCTGTAGTCTGCCCAGCACCTCTCTGACATGCTGAAGGTCCTTGTGCCTGGAATGACTGTAGATAGCAATATCATCTAGGTAAGCAAGGGCAAAATCTGCTGCTCCTGCTAGGATACAATCTACCAGCCTCTGGAAAGTCACTGGGGTATTTTTCATCCCAAAGGGCATCTTCATGAGCTCATACAAGCCAAAAGGAGTCACAAAGGTTGACCTGTCTCTAGCACTGGGAGTCAAGGGCACTTGTCAGTAATCCTTGGTAAGATCAATAATGGTAAGATACTTAGCCCCACCCAGCTGCTCTAGAGATTCATCTGTCCTAGGCATGGGGTAAGCATCTTACTCTGTGTGACTATTTAATTTTCCATAGTCCACACAGAACCTGGTGCTGCCATCCTTCTTTGGTACCAGCACCATTGGGGAGGCCCAAAAACTGCTGGACTCCTGAATTACCCCAAGTTCCAACATTTCATGTATCTTCTCCCTCAGAGTCTGTTTAACTCTCTCAGGCAACCTATAAGTGGCCTACTTAATAGGCATTTGGGGGATGTATTCACATGGTGTTGCACCAGGTGGGTGCACCCTAGTTTCCCAGTGAACATGCCCCCAAACCTCTGTAACACTGCTCAGATTTCATTAATCTGGGTAGAGGATAGCTGCTAGGACATTGCTATCCATTCACTGAGGTGTCAGTCCGAGCCTCATTGAGGAGATCGGTCACCAGATCCCCCTCAGACTCCTCCTGCCATCCACTGCAAATACTAAGCACAAGGGCCTCCCTATCACAGTAAGGTTTCATCATCTGAACATGGTACAGTTTGTGCCACTGCCTTCTGCCTAGCAGTTCTACCATGCAGTTAACATCACTGGCTTTCCTTACCACTTTGTAGGGTCCCTCCCAAGCTGCCTGCAGCTTGTTGTGTCTGACAGGAATGGGAAACATAAACTGCTGCCCTACAGCATACTCCCTAGCTCATGAATTCCTGTCAGACCAGACCTTTTTCTGCTGTTGGGCTTCTGCCAGTTTCTCCTGGGCCAAGCCCATGAGTTCCCTGAGCCTTGTCCTAAGGTATAGGACATGTGTCACAACAGTCTCCTTGTGGGATTTACACTCAACTTCCCACTCATCTCAAATCAAATCTAGAGGCCCCCTCACCCTATGCCCATACAGCAACTCAAAGGGTGAGAAACCTATGGATTCATGGGGAACCTCTCTGTAAGCAAACAACAGATGGGGAAATATTTGTCCCACTCCCTCTTAAACTGGTCTGCAAATGCCTGTAGCATCATCTTGAGTGTAGAGTTTAACCTCTCAACAAGACCATTAGTCTGGGGATGGTAGAGGGTGGTGTTTAGATGCTTCACCCTACAGTTCTTCCACAGACAAGCCAGTAGGTCTGACATGAAATTGGCACCTCTGTCAGTCAGTATTTCTTTTGGAAAACCTACCCTGCTAAAAATTTCAAACAAAGCATTTGCCACCTTTTCTGCCTCAAAGGAGGACAGAGCAACCGTCTCGGAGTATCTGGTAGCATAATCTACTACCACTAGAATGTACTTTTTCCCTGTGGAATGTGGGGTACTCAAAGGCCCCACAATATCCATAGCTAAATGGCTCCTCAATGACAGGCAAAGGCATCAAAGGAGCTTTCACATTGTCTCCTGCCTTGCCTACCTTTTGTCACTGCTCACAGGTCCCACAGCACCCTGTTACATCTATGGAAACCCCAGGCCAATAAAAGTTCTGCATAATACATCTCTTTGTATGTTTTATGCCCATATGACCTGCAAAGGGAATATCATGGACTATGGCTAGAAGTGCCAGATAGTAGGCTCTGCACACTACCAACTGCTGTATTTTCTCACCCTCCAACCTTCCCTCAGGGGTCCACTCTCTATACAGTAACCCTTTATCCCAGTATACAGATCCCCCTTCCCTTGAGAATCAGGTGCCTCACTAGCAACCTCCCTCAGGCTTTGTAAGGTAGGGTCTGAGAGCTGAGCCTGTCTCAACTCGCTCTTTGTAACCCTTCCCAGCTTTCCTTCCACAGAAAGCCTGGCATCCTCCTTTCACAGGAAGTCTGGCATCCACTGACAGCATTGCCTCACTGTCAGCCTGGATACTACTACTACTCACTTTTGCCCTTGCAGTCACTCTGTCCATGGGAACATCAGTACCCCCAAGCAGCTGTGGCTCACCATCAGTCTCACTTCTACAGGGTAGCTCCCTCCCTGAAGTAATCACCTCACCAGTCCTGGCTGCACATGTGCGGTCTGTCTTGGTCTCCCCCAGGCTACCAGACTCACATTCTTGTCTCCAAGCCTGACTGAGTGTAACTGCATGCACACAGGGTACTGCATTATCAGAATTATACCCTATCAGGACATCTGTAGGGATATCCTCAAACATACCTACTTGCTTGCTTCCTTTTCCTCCCTCCCATCAAGGTGAACCCTAGCCAAAGGTATTTGGAATAGGGTCCCTCCTAAAGCTCTGACTGGAGTAGACTGCCCAAACAAGTAGTGTTCCTCTGTAACCATTGCAGGCTTCACAATGGTTATGTCAGAGGCTGTGTCTCTCTTAGCAGTGGCCTCTTTCCCATCCACAAAGATAGGATGTAGCCTCTTGTGGTAGTTTGACACCCTTCTCATCTCAAGACAACTTACTGTTGGCATTTTGTCATTCCCACTTACTGGTTCTCCCACTTTTTGTTCCCCACCTTGCCTCTGTGGACATCTATATGCAATATGGCCCCATTGGTTGCATTTAAAACATTTAACCCTTGGCCCTGGACATGTACCTGGACCAGTGGCTTCCCTTTCTACTGGTGGACTCTGATGGGGCAGTCTGGGCTGCCCACCATGGGTTCCCTTAGACCCATGAGCAGCACTGGGTGTCCCTTTCCTGTGCGGTGATGCCCTGCTTGCTAGGTATAGGTCTCCCTTCTTCCCCAACTCATCTGCAGTACTGCATAGTCTATCAGCTAACCAGATTCTCATGTCCTCAGGCAAAGTGGTAAGGGCTTGTTCCTTCACCAAAAGGTCTGCAGCCCTTCAAAAGTGGTGACATGACATCCACTCAACCGCCTATGAAAATAAGTGCTTAATTCAGCAATATATTCACACACACTTTCATCTGCCTTGCATATATGCTCACAAAACCTTTTTCTATAAGCTTCAGGTGTTAACTTAAAGCTTTATAAAAGACAGTTCTTTACAACATTATCATTTAAACAAATAGTATCAGACAATTTATAAATAGCAGTTACAGCTTTACCATGAAGTAATGAGGTCAGTAACTTTACCCAGAGCTCTTGGTCAACATTATACTGCTTTACATACCCTTTCAAACATATGAATGAAACTATCAAAAGTATTCCCCTCTGTAAATTGTGGAATACATTTCCTGACCTTTGTTGCTTCTGGAGTTCAGTTACTCCCTTCCCCATTACCTCCATGACTCTGGTGAAGAGTCGGCATCTCCTTTTCATGTTGCCTTTGTCTATCCTTCTCCTCAACCTGCAGATGACACAGTTTCTCATTTTCTTCAGCCTCTAGACATATCAGTCTTTCTTCTGGCCTCCAGCTCCAATTTCTTTTAACTCCAGATGGATTTTTAAGTCCTCTGTGGAAAGGTTGAGCTGTCCATTTTCTGAGTGTTGCACATTTCCACGGCCAGTCTGATCACCCTCCTGATTGCTATTTTCTGATGCAGCTGTGACCAAAGCTGCAATCATGTCTGTCTTAGTCAGGTTTTCATGCACCAGTCCTTTAGCCTAGCACATCTCAGCCAACTGGCTCCTTGTCAGCTTGCCATACTCCTCTGCTGACATGCTTGGCTTCTCTCCCTGGCTAACTAAGCTAACAAAAAAAAAAAATAGAACAATTGTGATATGAACTCTGAATGTTCACTGCATGGCTGACTGAGAGTACAAACACCTTCAGAGACCACTGCACACAGGCTACAGGAATTCAATATCCACACCACTACATGCCAATTAATATGTGATGTGGCTAACCCACTGCTAACCAATTACTATGTGATTTGGATATCCTACCACTGTCCACCAATTAATATATGACACCCCTGCACTGGCCCAGTAATCAAGGAACCGCACTCTTTACCACCGGCAACAGTGGGGGACAAACAGAATGGGAGGATGACAAGTACACACACAGTAAAGTGCAATTTCCCTTAAGAGCATACAGAGATCACAGTCAGTCTGGAGCTGGTTTCTCCCTCTTTCTCCAGATCCCCAATAAGACTTCCCACTGGCACAGCTATAGGGTTGAGATCTCAACCAAGTGGCCAAGCTAAGACCTCAAGCACCCTCTCTGTCTATGCCCAAGGAGCTGACACACACACACACACACTTTGAGATTTGATTGATATACAAACACACACACACACACACACACACACACACACACACACACACACACACACACACACACACACACACACACACACACACACACATGCACACACACACACACACACGCGCACACATACACACACACACACACACACACACACACACACACACACACCTGGGAAAGGCTGGCACAGGTTTACTAGATATACCCCCTTTTGCCCAGACTATAAGGTAGTTCCAGCTCCCACCAGCTACCCTTATCAGCTACTATAAGGCCCTTGCAAAGGGTGTCCAGTCCTATTGTGTAATGTTACTAATAATCCAAATGGTAGTTCTGACCAGTTGCCAGGATATTAGGAGTGGCCTGTACAGTGTCATCAAATACATATGCAAGTATGCTAAGAGCTTAAATATGTCTCACAAATATCAGCCACAAAGATAGGTTTAAATATATTTAATAATAAATAATAAAAGAACAAGGCAATACTCAGTCAATCAACACAGTAACTTCAGAGTTCAAAATCACAGGAAATATTTCAAAACAACATTGCAGGACAGTCTCAAATAAATACAGAAAACATCTAGACTAATCTTTGCTATATTCTTATCTATATCTAAAAGAGACACTATGCCCTAAATAACTTACTTACAAAGCAAAGCAAGTGCAGATGTGATGATGGGTGGATGTTTCCAACTCAAAAACAAAATACAAAATGCACAGCCTCTCTCTCTGAGAGAGTTCTTAAATTAATATCAAATATTACTGCTGGGTTAGCTTGAATGACACCACTCTGTCACCTGATTTCAGTTCCCAGGCTAAACAGAAATTTAACATAATTTAGCAGCTCTCTGTGAGAATGCAAAGCCTTCAGAAGTTTTCAGATCTTGAGAATACATAGCCTTCAGAAGTTTTCTGATCTTGAAAGTAGTAAAACAATAAAACGCTTTTACATTTTAGACTTAGTAATTACTTATCTCCAGGACAATACAAAAAAACTTCTAGCTCTAGACATTGTGTCTGGTACTGAACTGAAAGTGAAAGATAACATCTTTTGTTTGTGGCCCAGCTATAAAGTAACTTAACCTCAACTATTCTTAAGGTTTGCAAGTTAATCTTCTATGTTCCAGTAGGTTGAATCTGAGTACATAACATACAGCTCTGTATAAATCATATAAATATCCACAAATGACATAAAATTATTTACAAAATTCCAGATAGCTGGGCTGGCATTGTCACAAGGAACACCATCCTATGAGACTTTACAGAGTGTGAAGGGACAGGACATTGACAAAAAGTGCCCTTTGTATTGGGATGAGAGGAAAGAGGTGAATACAGGCATATTGATAATGTACTGACTTCTTCAAAGACATGCCCATATAAGAGGAGGACAGACTGAAGGAGAGAATGAAGCAGTGATGTAAGAAGGAGGTTACACCCATAGGAGATGTGAATCTGGCAGCAGCAGACTAAGAGATCTGAAGATCCAAGGTAGAAAGGGAGTTGGAGTTGTTTGAGGCTGGTCATTGAGGGACTCATATAACTGATGTGCACAGTGTCAGCAAAAAACAGGATTGTGGATCTGATCCTGACCAAGGTGGAGACTTTGTAGGATTGTTGGATGAATATAGTTGTAAATGTGACACTATCAGAAATATGGAAAGTGACTAGTGGAGCGTGTGGAAAAAAAAGAGCATTCACTCTGCTCCCACAGAACAAACTTTACCAAAGGCAATTTATTAATAAAGCAGGGAGTTCATTTAAACCAAAAAAGCATCCTCATGCACTCTAGAAACTGTTACTTTGTGTCTTGGTACCTAGTCAAGGATGAAAAGGGTTGTCTGACCTGCCCATCTACCCAGTAAAGAAAGAATAAATAAAATACAATAAAAATAGTAAAGCATTGTTCAATAAAAAAGAAATGCCTTTTATATAGAAAATGTATGCAGGCAGATTCTCATTCATAAGCCAGGAGAAATTCAGCAAGCTGTCTTTTCATACTATGCTTATTGGTTACAGATTAGCAAAATGTAGGTTCCTATGATAAGAGAAGAAATATAAATTTTATTTTAACATTCCTAGATGAGGTATTCCTAGATATTCTTGCTATGAACTAGAAAAGTGTCAGTTTTCCCAAAGTTGCCTGCATTATAATTACAAGTTATACATGTCACACAAAATTGTGCAGTTTCTATATCAAACTATGTACTTATGTTTTATTCAAGTAAAGGACCTTTCAAGGTTTGTGGTTCAATTCTTCCCTTTCTCAGTTTGTTACATCAATGATAAGAAGTTACTCTTCTCTTTTGGCATGTTTTTCAGTCTACTTAAGCATCTGAAATTTATAAAGTACCTTAGCATATTATTTGTATTTGTTCTAGTATAAAAAGCTTATTTCATTCTTCTCAGTCTGAATATTTTATTTCAGTATAAACAAGTAAAAACAAAACAGTAACAAATTATGATTCTGGAACATATGAACAGTAAGGAAGAACATATAATTTGCTAAAAGCATCCAGGTTAATTGTCCTTGGCTTATTTTAAATAGTATTAAATTCTCAAAACAAGAAAATAATCTTTCTCTTAGGACAATTATCATCAATAGATTGCTATGTGTGAAGTACAGTTTTACCTTTGTTCTTATTCCCATGACAAGCTTTATAGGACAAATAAGTATTCCCCTTTCTTTTCCAAGTTCATTCTCGGTCCCAACATCTTTCAATATTAGGCCCTTTATAGGAGCAAATACTGTTAGCATGGTACAGTCAAAAACGAGAGTGAAAGGCTGTCTTCAAATCTGGTTGGGCCTAGTATAGCAATCTAAATCCCTCATCTGGATTATCGAGGTATTGATACTGCAACATCCTCCCATCATAGTGCTCAACCTCTCAGAACAAGAAATCTGGACAAAGGCTAAAATAATGGCGGGAGAAATGCCCAAAAATAGGGACAGATTTTAAATGTTACTCTTATAAACTTAGAAAGTTATTAGAATAACAGATTTGGGGTTAGCAAAGATTTTCTAAAGGGTATGAAGTATGAAACTGAAATGTCTGTCATTATTTAATGACTTCAGTCCTCAGTGATTTCCCAGAAAACCACACATATTATGAGTAATAGACCGAAATTTTGACAAGAAAATCTAGACAGAAGTATGCCCGCTGTTCAAGAATCTCAACCTTCTAGTCCCCCTAAATGTACCTTCCATATCATCAGCTAATTCAGTTACTGTAGTTATAATATCCTCCAACCTAAATACATTCTCAGTTCTCCTGTTCTTAGTTATTAACTATTTACTTAACAAGAGAACTAAATAGATACATATTTAGCTCTACTTGGACATGGTTAGTTCTCTCTTCAGTCCCAGGAAATACAATTCAGGTTTCAATGGGATTTTTGTTTTGCCAAAATTGAATATACCAATGAAAGACTTCTTTCCTGGCATCCTCTAAAGATGGCCATGTTCAAAAAATATGTAACCAGTTTCCTCTACTCCCTTACTTACACTTCCAACACTTGTCACTGTCATTAGGGAACATGTTCTATAACATAACTGCAGTTTGAAAGTGTGTGTGGAAACATTTCCACACAAATAAATGAACTTTACAAGCCCATGTAACCTCATCGCATTCACTGTGAGAATGGCAAATGTCCTGCAGATTATTCACCTCATGTCCCATTGATCTCAGGGGCCATTCCAACACCATAGGCATATATAAAATTTCCCTGCTGCAGCTTTTTTTTTCTGTGGTGGTGGTGCTGCGGTAGCATTGTCACCTCACAGTTAGACATTGCCTGTTCGATCCTCAGTTAGAGCGTCTTCTGTGTGGCGACATGCATGAGCGGGTGTTCCTTCATTGAAGGTTGTGCGTTAGGCCCGGCAAGCCAGCACGTAAAAACTCTACTGCCAATTATTAGTGGACCGGAGTTCTGCTGTGGTGACCCCTAACCGGGAAAAAGTCGAAAGACACAAACAAACCTGCTGCAGCTTTTTCTTCACTCTATGCTTTCATAGAATCAGTTATCCACTTAACAAAATGAGATCAATTATCAACTTAACCAAATGAGATCAGTTATCCAATTAACCAAATGAGATGGAATATTTTGCTTCATCTGGTTCTTGTGTTTCTAGAGCCACTAAAACTTGTGCAGTTAATATATCTTTGTCTTGGACAGAAATCTTGTGATCTATGTCCTCCCAAGTCAATATACCTTCCTCAGTCCATAACTGATGCTTGTATTTTAAAGAAATATATGTTACTTTATTGCCAGAACATGCTTCCCTGTTGTCTGTCCACCTTCCTCCTCCCAATAGGAATTGGTTCCAAGAGGCAGTGTCTAGAATTCACTTTCCTAAACCATTTTTCTCTTTCATAGACGACTTTTTTAACTTGGGTATATAAATTATCATTACTTTTTTTTATTAAAACATCACCCCAAATAAAGGAATCCAGCTCTCCTGATTTACTTACTTCTTCTGACAACCTGTCTCTCCCAACATAAATCAGGGTTTTGCCACAAAAAAAATGTATATTTTCAGTTAGATTACTTGGAAGTGATATTTAAAATTGGGAACTCACAAATCACCTACATATTTAGGTAACTTCACCCCTTCCCAACAAGTACAAAGATGTTGTCTGGCCTACACAAACTCATCAGGCCTTTTATTGAGAATTATCTTAATGTATAAGATCTGGGGAAAAGTAAGCATATGCGCTGTTTATGTAGTCTGATATAGCCCTAACTTGAGACATGTTCACGTATAAAAACAAAAAAACTGGCCTTTCATTTCCCTTGCCTTGTCATAGGTTGTTGTCTCTCAAGTGCTGTATAGTATCAGGTACCTATACCCCCAAGGTACTTTAACTTATTAGATTTCAACAAAAAGAGCAGTTTCTCACATAACCTAATGCTAGGATTGCAATTTACAGCAAATGATTCAGTCTTTCAAGCATCAGCCATGTATCCAGGAAACATACTGTACTACCTAGTGCTTCAAATCATTGTTTTTGAATCATCATTAGGCTGTGGCTGGGTTACCTAGACATTATTCTGCCAGACACCTCAATCTGTTAAGTACCCACGAGTATACCCCTAAGTAGCTGACTGTCTCACATAATGTCAAAGGTTCAAGCTATACTGCAAAACAAAGAGGTTAAAGGGAGTAACCCTGATGAGTTGAACTTTGATAACCGAAGAGCCACTGTACATTTCTGACAATAGCTTTACAAGTCTTTCTGGAAAAGCTATTTATAGAAATAGAATAAAGTGTGCTTGTTTGATTTTTAAGTTTCACTGTTAACTTGGGTTGTCTCTATAACCACACTCACCAAATGATGTTAGGTTTTGGGCAATGATTTAGTTATCATTACAAGACATTATGGGTAGTCAAAATAACTTACCTCTATAGGGGAGCTGTTTCTTATTTACATTGTGGTTTCACTACTGTATCATCGTGTTAATTTTCATTGTGAGGTATTTCACCTGTAAGAACTGACAACGTGTCTTTATAGAAAGTAAGAAATTACTTCTGATGCATTTAATATGGGAATACAGTAGTTTATACATTCATTTAGGAAGTGAGTTATTATTGGTTCAGTTTTTCATGATACCATGACAGATATTTAGCTATGAAATGAATATTTAGGGTGTTGCCCTTTCCAAGAAAATTGTTGTTGTTGTTGTTTGTCTTTCGGCTTTTTCCCGGTAAGGGGTTGCCACAGCAGAACTCTGGTCTGATAATGATTGGCAGTAGATTTTTATGAAACACCAAGGTGCCAGCTCAGCGCCCAACCTTCAACGAAGGCACACCCATTTACGCACGCATGTCTTTCGAATGCTACCCAACCATGGTGAGGACATGTAGATTCCACACAGAAGGCACTCCCAAGCCACGCCAAGAATGGAGCGGGAGAACCTCTTGCTGTAAGGTAATGCTACCGCCATAAATAACACAACTTTTGCATCAAAAGTGTATAAGTAGCTATTAAATATGGTAAATAGATTATGTCTAATTCCAAAGATTTGTTAATAACACTTGTCTTAGAATGTGAACAACACACTTTAATAAAAAAAAATGAGACAGTAAATGCTTATATTATAAAATATTGTCAGATGAAGTCCAAGAATTTTTTTTGAGCATCAAGACATAGATAAGAATGCTTGGTCCCTAGACACTGCAAGGTAGCTGAAACAAACTGATTTGGAAGGATTTGCTTCTCTGTAACTCTTATTCCAAGCCCAGAAATGAAATAAGAAAACATGAGGATGTCTAGATACCAAAGAACCAGGCAGGTCTTTCCCTTCAATGTCAAAAGTAACCCAAATGGCGGTCTCTCCTCCTCAGGATACTTCTCTCTCAACTTTTCAGGCTCAGACAGTTGATAGTTTGTATTGTTCATGACACTCCTGTTAGGAAAATAATAGTCTTCATTGGAGACAGAATTATCTAGGTACTTACAGAGCAGGCCTCCTTCCCCTGTGTCAGTTCATTCTTCTAGACCTCTTCAAAGTCACAAAAACTGCAACAGTGGAAACGTTTGAAGTCTTAAAAAACTGGCAAGCTTTTTATTTTCAGGATGGATATAAAATGCTGTACTGTGTTTCTTTTGTAAGTATCTACATTTATTATCTTATAGGTAGTTTCATAATTCATTACTGAAATGTTTTTATAGGGCTCCATGAGACATTCTACATGCATTTTTCTTATCTTAGATCCATCCATCCTCAACCCTTTTTCCCATTTTGCACATGGAGTCGGGGTATCATTTCCACAGTGACAATCCTCTCAAGCCAAGATTTACGCTGCTGGGTGGCTAGCCCTGCCACGGTAGTTCATTCGCATCACTCACTCACACATACGCTCACCTACGACTAATTTAGTGTGTCCAGTTCACCAACTGCATGTCTTTGGAATGCGGGAGGAAACCGGAGTACCCAGAGGAAACCCACATGACTGCAGGGAGGACAAGCAGAGTCAGATGATGCTTGAAAATATTTATCATGTTCTAAATGAATTTTTGTTGCTTCATCATGTTCTAAATGCATTTCATTTGTTGTGATGGGAAAAGCGAATGGAATATTTTTCTTTGACTTAATTTGTGAGTGGCTTTCCTATTTTTGAAAATTCTTGACTGCTATATTCATTTTCATGCTGCAGGATTCTCAAAAGCAAAAACCCAACATTTCCAGAAGGCTCTTTTGTTGAGGCTAGAATTGGCTGGAGGACTCATTCTATTTCCGATGGCAAGAACCTAGATCTTATGCTTCCTGATTGGCCATCAAACATTCCGAGGTCCCTGGGACTTGGTATTATTGGCATGCCTGGGTAAGATTTACATCTGTACCAGTGAGGCAGTTTTTGTATTCTGTATATGGAATATCAATGTGTTTCTGTTAGAACAGTCATACAGCAATGATGTTAGTCTTGTATAACTATTGCTTTAGCATCTCATTAGATATTTTGATATGCATACCGTACTTGCAAAATTTAAAAAAAAAATGGCAGCACAATGGTTAAATTTCTACCCAGTTTGAAGGGAAGCAGTGAGCTGAGAGAACCCAAGGGTATAGCCACATATTTAGTAAAAGTACACCCATGGGAATCTCCATAGCAACTGCAGATAGGTAACCAAAATCAGTTCTTTAGGCAGTCCTGTATAGCTTTCCAGTTGCAAGGCTCCATTTGTGGTGCATGAAGTGCCAATATTATTCTCTAATATCAGGAAAAAAGCTAAACATATTAGACACTTCTCTAGCATGAGACCCACATGTAACAGTGCTTAGTGGTGCTTAACAAAAGTTTGGTAAGCACCCCTAAGTGCTCTTATGATTGTGGTTCATGCTAGGGGCATTGATGACTGGCAAAGAATAGTGGCAAAATATAAAATGTTTTAAAAGAATATAAAACTTCATTCTGGCATCACACTTATAGTGTGGCAAAACAAAGTGTCTAACAACTTTTAAAACTCTTTGTTTTTAGAGGAATACTTTGTTTCTGCTTGTTGTCTGTTTGGCAGTGCTAATGTGCTGTACTGGCTTTCAAAGGCTTTGAAAACCAGTATAACACTTCCTGCTTCTAAACTTTTTTTTTCTGTAACTGGTAGTACAGGGAAAAGATAAAACTCCATGCACTGCAAAGAATTACTATCATGTCTTCAGTCATAACTAGCTGTGTTCTTGACATATATGTCAAGATTCACCTGTTAAGCTTTACTCATGAGGTGAACTTTTTGGCATCCATAACATGAACAAATAATACACTGGTTATGATTGGTGACCCAATCAGAATCCTCTATGTTATGAGTAGTGCCTAATGTTGTTACATATGTTCTCTGTGGGAGGGGTATGGGGTACATAGTTATGTAGTTAGGGCATGAATAACAAAAAATGCTGTAACTTTGCCATGACTGGCTTGTGTGTCTGACAGAGGAAATAAATTAGGAAATAAATTGGCTTGTTTTTATGTCCACTGGTAAGATGGGTTGGAAGCAAAAAAAAAAAAATGTTCTTTTCATGTTTTATGGAAGTTGCTTCATCGAAACCGTTACCTGTTACATAAGTGCCAGATCAAAAGGATAGGTATCAACTCGGGAAACCTGTTAATTCATCACATCTCATTTTGTCAAGAAATAATGAATCTTTCCTGTTTTATTACCGATGTGCGATTTCCAGAATGAATGAACAGATGCAGGAATCTGTAATACTGACTGAAAGACCAAGCAACTCTGAGTAAAGACATAAGGCAAGCTAGTTAAGCAGTATTTCTACTCCAAGGTTGTGTGAGCTTAGAGTAAGCACTTTAGAAATCAGGAGAGTACAGTACTTCCCCCATACTGGGTTGTATAGGGGTTGGGGGGAGCAACCACCTTGTAATAGTATTGTATGAGGTATTTGGACAGTGTGTTTTCTAATTAATTTGGGTCTTAGTGGTTGCATTTTCCACAGTTTAGATACAATTCTTCAAGTCTTACTGAAATAAGATGCAGTAAATTGATATCAAGTCATTAAACTACAGTAAGTAATTTAACTGATATCATGTGTAACAGTAGTTATTACAAAACCTGTATTCTGTACATCTCCAGTTTCAGTATAGGCAGCAAGAATACCATTTTGTTTCACTCTTGTTTAATTTCTCCAAGTGTTTATGCTTTTTAACCCAGTGATGGGAATGGACCCTATTCCTAAACCAGGGAATAATTAAAGTTCACAAAATCAGTTATCTTTCATGTTTGTCAAAAAATGCTATTTTCCTCACCTACACTATACCCAGAATGCCTCATTCTGTAATTCATATGAAGTTACTTGTATCTGTAATATATTTAAGTATGTTAGAAGTACTTTTTTATGAGTCCAGTTAGTCCTCCTACCACTGGGACTATCTGGGTGTCCTTATTTCACACTGCTGTACTTGCAGCCTGTATGTCTTGATAATTTAAACCTTTACACCATTCAATAGTGACATTTTGATAACCAGTGCCCTTTACCCTTTACCCTTTTCTCTTTGCAATCACACTATCTGTCTTTCTGTTTTTTGTTTGTTTTTTTGCTTTTGCTTTAAACTGTATTATTAGATGATCCCATGTGGTTTTCATTTCATTATTACTTAACTTTCAGTAGTTCTTTGTGGCTCATGTTTTTAGTTTCTCAGCTATCTGTATGTTATAATGTTGACACGGTCTCCGGTGTAATACATGTATTATATCCTGCAACAAGAAGTGCAACTGCTGCTAGTTCTGTGCCACAAAACCTACAGTTGTCTGCATTTCCTATATTTTTCTACAGATCTTATGAATCACTGCATATATAGTTGACTTTCTTCAGCTGCCATTATTAGCCTTTCATCTGTTGGTTTAAATTCACCTCACCTTAACCAGGTCTTGATCAAAAAGAGGTTGTTCTAAGAATTTTCTCTAGTCTCTAATATAATTATAGGTCCCTCTCCCAAACTGTCTCTGGTTTGCTACTTAGTGATGTACATTAATTTTTAGGGTCAATCAGTGAAGAATGTAGTCAGTTAAAAAATGTCAGACGTTAACACTTTCATACTTCTATTTTTTATGAATCCACACTGATGCACTATCTACTGTGTGTGTGTCTCTTTCTTCTTACTTATACTCTCATGCACACAAGCACACAATCACAGACAAACACAGATACACAGATACAGATACACACACACACACACACACACACACACACACACACACACACACGCGCACACAAAATTACATACAAACACAGACATGCACGCACACAAACGCACACATACGCAAATGCAGACACAGAGACACACACACACACATACACACGCACACAATTCTTTTTTATTTTTAGTTCTTTTTTTAATTTTACACTCACTAAACAACAAAGTGTTGTTCGCAAGCATAAACAAGTGGCACCTGCTTGCTTTTGAAGTGTCTGAGCTTTGTGGCAGTTTAATATGCTGCCATGAAGTTGCACACTTGTTTTTTAGTGGGCATTATCTGTATATTAACATCCTTCTGGAGAACGGTCATGCTTCAGTCAAAATGTAATGCACAGTTTGTCCATTCTCTATACTAATATAGACACTGTCCTTGTTCGCCAAATGAGTTTTGTTAGAAATGTATTGTCATTTTATTGGTTCCTTACTTACAGAATAATCCTGCCCTTTTATAGGTTCATAGGTTCATAGGTTCATACTAGGCTATCTGCCCGAGGGCATTTATAAGCCTAGCCCATAGCCTTTAGGTTGGAGAAACTATGCCCATTATTTAGCTGTGCCTCTGTCTAGCAGTGACACTGAGGTAAATCTCCCATCCATTGGTCAAGATTTCTCTTAAACAAGGCCAGCGAGGTGCTTTGCCTCACATAAACCGGGATTTTGTTCCACAGCATAGGGAGTCTTTGGGTGATGAATCTATCTCTCCAGCACGTCCTATTAATAACCGTGTCTAGGTTTAAGTCTCCCGCCCTTGTGGCTCTGAGGGATCTACATTTTTTGAGATGAAGGATGTTCATCAGGTCTCGGTTTGACATTGCGTTGTATGTCAGGCATAGGTCCCTCTGAGCAAGGGGAACGCAACTGAATATAACTGGAGTTCTTTCAGTCGGGCAGCATAAGACAGATTTTTGAGACCCTTTATCCTTTTGGTGAGGAACTTTTGTGGCCTCTCCAGCTGCTGCAAGTGTCGGGTCAGGTACATTCTGAATGGGGCATTGTACTCAATCATTGGTCTGATGAGTGATGAGTATAGGGGACTATGACTTCCCTTGATCTGGATGTGAATCCCTTCATGATAAGGTGGGCAATGTAGAAGGTCTTCCTAACTACTTTAGCAATATGACTGTCGAATGAAAGGCTACTGTCAACCTGGGTTCCTAGGTCCCTAATAACTTCTTCTGTGTTCAGGGATTGCCACCTATTTGGTAGCTAGGTGACCTTATTTTTCCCAAGGGTATGACTATGCATTTCTTGGCATTTAACTTAAGGCCATGGCTCTGGCACCAGTTATCCGCTTCTGTGAGACCCTTCTGGAGGATATCTGTGTCGGATGTGTTTTCAACTCAGTTTGCAGTCATCTGCAAACTTTGTCAGCCATAACCCTCCTGTGTTTGCTTGTACTTCAGAAAAGTAGATGCCAAACAAGACAGGACTGAGCCCTGTGGGACACCACTTGTGACAGGCTTTGAGTCTGACATGGCACCAGCAACCCTGACCCTGTGTGTTCTGTCAGCCAGTTTGCAACCCATCTTGTAATGTATGGGTTTACATTTAAGTTGATGAGTTTTTCAATGATACCCGAGTGGGGTATTGTATCGAAAGCCTTCGCCAGGTCTAGGTAGGCTGTATGGACTGCCTTTCCCTCATCAATGGCCTTGGTGACTGTTTCAAAAAGTCGACCAAGTTTAGAAGGCATGATCTGCCTTTGACAAAGCCAAACTGGGTTGAATCCAAAGTCTGCAAATTCCCTATGTCTTTATTTATGAGATCCATTATGATCCTCTCCATGGCTTTGGAGATAAGGCTTGTCAAGCTAATGTAATTTGCCTTTGTGGAGTGGGACCACAGTCGCTGCGCCATTCCCTGGGTACGTATCCCGGAGACTAAGATTAAACAGCTGTCCTAACTGTGGATTTAATTCCTCGTTGAGTTCATGGAGCACACAGCCGGGGACACCATCAGGTCCCATGGATGCTGTGTTCTTTGCCTTGGTGAGAGCAGTTCTCACCTGGGCGTTAGAGATGTTTGGGGGCTACAATCATATGGTATAGATATCTCTCCTTTAGTTTGCACTGAACCTGTCAGCCAGTATGTTGGCAATGTCTGTAGGATCAGTAATCTTCACATCATTATGAACTAATTCTGAGCATATCTGGGAGTTTCCTCCTAGGTTTCTGACATAGCTAAAGAATGCCTTATGGTTGTCTTTAGAGTCCTTAGCTATTTTTCTCTCAAAATTAGCTTTGGATGATTTTATGAGAGCTCTCAGCTTTTTACTTATAGTGATCAGCGGTGTCTTACCTTTTAAGGATTTTGCTCTATCTTGTAGTAGCTTTCTCCTTTTGTTGTAGAGTTTGTTTATGGCTGGGGTCCACCAAACTGGACGCTTGCCTTTGGTACAAAGAGTCTTTGTTTTGCTTGGGATTGCCTGATCCATGCAGCCCTGCAGGTGCTGGTAGAAGGCATTTGTCAGTGATTCTGCGGTTTGAGTAATGTTAACCGCTGGCTCAGGGGCCTTAAAGGAGACCACACTAGTCTTTAGGAGTGTGAAGTCAAGTTCTTTACTGTGGTCTTTTTCATTTGGGGGGGGGGCGGGATGAGGACCTCCAGCGAGATTAGTTTGTGATCAGATCTCACCAGTGAGGGGTATACTTCTGGCACTGAACATTGTGCTCCCATGTTTGTGATGATGAGATCAAGTATGTTCTCTCCTCTTGTGGGGATGGTGACTAGTTGTTCCATGGCATTTGAGTTTATGAATTCCAGGAACTTTTGGGCTAGAGTGTTTGGGCTTGAGTAGTGTTCCCAGTCTATATTTGGGTAGTTGAAGTCACCTAGTATGATGGTGTTTGGAGATACATTTATCCTCCAGTGTTTTCAGGAAGGCCATATGAGGTTCCTGAGTTTGTGGCCTGTAACATGCTACAATTTTCAGAGCAGTCTTGCCTATGGTTAACTGCACCTGGATGGTTTCCATGCATCGCGATGCCACCAATCTTGAGGTGTGGGTGTCCTTGATGAATATGGATACCCTCCTCCTTTCTTCTTGGTGTTGTCCGGGTTTTGGGGCTGATATGAGGTAAAACCTGATAGTGCTGGGGTGCTCTCAGGAGCCTTGAACCAGGTTTCTGTCACAGCACAGACATCGATGTTCTCCATACTGAGAAGCATCTTGAGGTTGAGACTTCTGGCATTGAGCAGCATTACCCTTAGTTTTTTCTTTTTTTGTTCTAGGGTGGTAGGTTTAGAATTTGAGCCTTGCCTAAAAAGGCACTATGGGGTGGCAAGAGCCTTTGCCAGAATCCGAATCCCAGGGTGACAAGTGCAAGCCATCCCTTATGAGAAGCGTGGCTTGTCCAGCATGTCATCCCAGGCAGACAGACATTGGATCCCCTTTGAATGACACCAGAATTTAAGCCAATTGTTAAAGCTGATCATCTTATCTCTGTATTGTGGCATCATTCTCGGTGAAGGTAGGATACTGCTCAAGGTCAGGGTCATACCTGCTTGGGCTACATAATCAGAGAACTCCTCTATGTCTCTTTTCATGTAGTCCAAGGACTCAGGTCATTAACACCAGCGTGGACAATGATTGAATCGTACTTGTACCTGCTGTTGAGAGACCTGAGTGCATGTGTTATGTGGCGTATTCTAGCACCCCCAAGCAGCTTACTGTGACCTTCTCCTTACTCAGTCTCGTCAGTGTGTCTGACTATGGAGTCACCAATGACTAGTGTGTCTGGCATTGTGTTTGGCCTTAAGGGCTGTGACTGTTTGACACTCTGACTATGAGGTCTATGTGTTGCAGGTGTTGTGTTTTGAGGTGGTAGTTGTTTGCGTGTCTGCTTTGGTGGCCTCTGCTGTTTTGGTAGATTTTTGATCAGAGCCTCCGAGTATGTCTTTGTGTGTATATGTGTATGATTTGAGGTTGTGATGGTACTATGTGAGACTGGGTCTATAGTGTATGTGGTGACCTTCTCATCCTGTCTGGTCTTGCCAGTCCTGTGTTGAGAGAGCTCAGCCTCCAGTTTGGCCGTATAAGTACATCTCTCACATGTATTTGTGTTTTGTGGGAGGAGGAGAGGGTTGTCTGTGTACATGAGGCAGTTGTAACATTGCCTCAATATTCCCAGGTTCACCAGCTGAGTAGGAGAGGACACTAGCAACTGATCCCTCGACATGCTAGAAGGGAATAGACAAAAAAACTTTTAAAAGAGTTTTCGGGGGATGTGGGTGAGCAAGAAATGGGGTTTGCCTTTTTGGGGTACTAACTATACCTAGAGTGCTGTATCAAGGTGATAAGTACTGTAGGAGCAAGTGCTAGGTTTTACAGATAGAGTATAGTCTACTTGGAGTCAAGTAGAGATGATCTTTTTAGTTATAGGATACGCAGGTTAGATCAGTAGTATAGTTCAAGGAAGGTAGTTTTAAGGGAAAATTTGAAGAGTGTAGTTCATTAATGTTACACCTGTAAGTGTGACTCAAGAGGTTTTACTTATGTCATGAATAAATGTATGTGCTCACACATTGCCCACTCTTTGCCATTTATTCAAGTGTAATGGCCATCAGTGTATTTATTTATTATTGTAAGATTCTCTTACTCCTGGAAGGCTTTGTTGTATGTTGTTACTGTTAGAAAAATATGTATTAACATATGTGTGCAATGCTTATTTTAAATAAGGGAAGATTAACACGTTTTTATTCTATATGCAGCGTTAGTTCTATTTGAAGCTGAAAACATGCTTTTCTGAAATTATGCTTTCTGACACTGCAAGATGCACTCTGACCTAGTTTGCTAGCACAGCAAAATACATGTTTATGCTTTGGAAATGTACTGGAAAGCAGGTGATTTTCTGCTAGGTCAGGAAATTAAATAAAGAATAATAATAATTTCTGTAGATCCATTCATTATGGACAATAAGCTCTGTTCGTGCTAATGAAAAAGTGCACTAGCTGCAAGAAAGTTAGATACTCTAAACAATGAACTGCTTCAGAAATCTGTACTTGCATTGTGCTCGAATTAGCCATAGTACCTAGACTTGTAACATCGCATAGCAAGAAAGTTATAATTGACAGGTGGTCGTCAAGGCCATCCTGTTTACTGAAAAATCTTTTTAAAACTTTGAAGAGTCAGCTAGAAATGTGAGAAACATCTGTAAAGTAACAGAATTGTGAACTGGTGATCTACTACGTCAGACGTGGTGGGCAATGTCTTGAAAGAAAGGTATAAAAATTGTGACACTTCCTGATTTAGTCAGACAAACTCTGTAACTGCATTTTTTGTCTCCTTGCGCAAGAATAAAGATACCTGAACTGAACCTTATGCTTTTGGTCTTTTGAAGTATTTCCATTTTAACATTTTTTGGTCCTTTCGAGAGCCGGAAGCCTCCATTTAGCCTTGGATCAGATGGGCCAGGTGGCACGAAACTGCACAGGAAAGATACCACATCGGTTCTTCTTGTCCAAAAGACCTCCGACTGAATTGTCGTGCAAAAGAGGCCAGCCACTTTTCTGATCTATGACTGAAGGCGGGTTTCGTTTGAACCGTGAGTGACCAATCGCTGAGGCTCAGGTAGGGTGAATCTACTTTTTTCTGTTTTAGATCAGGGACTTGATTATATTTGTTCTGCTAAGAATTTGTTAGAATTCAGGGACAGAAATATTGCTATCTTGTCATAGATCAGGGAAACAGAATAAGTAGGCAGGTAGTCTGAAGGGACTGTAAACACTTGGTGGTACCACATTAAAATATAAAAGGGTTACGTAACATTTAAAAGGTTAAAACAAAATGGGTAATACGTGCACAAAAACAAAAAGACCCCAAAGCCCACCGTTAACAGAAGACGCAAAATATATGCAATCACAACACGCCGACATTAAATATTATACTAAATGGGTTAATAAATATGAATCTGATGGGAAACTAGAAAGATCCTCACTTATCAAACTTATAAGACAGCTAAAAACCGATTCTAAAGGTTGGGTTAAAAAAACAGCGCAAATTAGGAGTTCCTCAGGCACACAGGTGGAATGAGGAAGCAAACCGAAGAGAACAAAAGAATAAAAATTCAAAAGGAATGTTTTTGGACAAAGAGGATAATAACTTAGTTATAGCATCGGCCCCTCCACCCCTATGATCCCGGTTCCTTTACCAGCTCCCTTACCGGAATATGAAGCAAATGAACAAACTGGCCCACCTCCATGATATCCAGCTATTCCTATAAAACCGTTTGTTAGAGATCCTATCGAGACTAGGTCTCGAACACGTAATTTAAAAGGGGATATTGAATTGTATCAAATAAATGGAAATTCACGAGCTATGAGTGAAGAAGATATATGCCCACTCATAGAAGTACCAAATCCTCAGGCAGGACAAGAAGGGCAGGACCCAACTCTTTTAGTATACAGACCATGGACACCGGAAGATATCCGGAAAGCCACAGAGGGAATTCCCCATCCAAAAGTTAATTTTAGAAAATTCTTAGAAGACTTACAAGGCATGAGGTTAAGTTATCACTTAAACGGAGAGGAGGTAGAAAAAGTAGTCAGACAAATAATAGGTCCAGATTGGCACATGATCAGTGGCAACTGGAATCCCCGTGATGCTGCACTTAGGCCCCTCCCACATAGCAGCGCAGAACTGGATAACAGAGTGAAAGGTCTGACAGACCAAATCTCTGAGAAATGGAAGCCTAGGGCAGACTGGACTTGCATTAATCAATGCATTCAACAAGAGGGTGAAACTGTTGATAGATATTTTTCTAGATTGCTAGAATGTTTTAATGACCATTGTGGAATGCAAGTTCCCGAAGATCAGACACAAGATTCCCCATATGAACAGCAGTTAAAGATGCATTTTTAAAAGGCAGTATTGCACCCATAAGCAGTTTTATTACAAAGCATATGGTAGACCACCATACAAGCAGACTACAATCACTGCTTGAATATGCTAGACATGCTAAAAGGCATTTTAATAACAAAAAGAAAAAGAAAGCCCAAGTATTTGCTGTAGAGGACGGAGAAGTTTATTTAGTACAGTCCGAGAAAAAAGGCAAAAAGAATACCCAGGGAAACAAACAATCTGATTAGCGATCAGAAGACTTTGAAGGGAGGAAGAAGAGAGGTGAGTGCTTTAAATGCGGTAAAAAGGGACACCTGGCAAAGGATTGCAGGAAAAATAAAAAGGCAGCAATGGAGGATAAAAATGATGAGGGTGAGGACTGACTATATGAAAGTCAGGAATCACTAGATAGGAATAATAGAGAAAAGACAAATGAAAATGTGAAAGAAGGAGCAGAGAATGTGATAGAAGAAATAGAGGAAGTACAGGAAGCTACCGATAGTGAAGAAAATGAAATATTAGACCTAGCCTTATTGAGTTTAGAGCTCTATTTAGCTGACACAAAACCAGAAGTTACACTCCTGGTAGAGGGGAGGGTAGTCAAATTTCTGTGCGATTCAGGGGCATCACGAACCCTGGTACACTCCTCCAAACTACCAGAAAATTCAGAATCACATGATTTTATACTAGTGAAAGCAGCTAATGGACAGCTGTATTGGGAGCCTCTCTCCCATAACATTACAATAACAGATCCTGTTTCAGGATTGACCCAAAAAAAACAAAATTGTTGTTTCTGCAAAATGCCCAGTAAATCTTTTAGGCAGAGACCTTATGCAACTATTTAGCATAGCAGTAGTTCCAACCATGCAGGGTATGGAAGCAAAGCGACAGACTAATACTTTTGCAGTGCAAACGGAAGGTGAGACATTTTATTGGTACAGCCAAGACTTGGTTACGACCGGCCCTGGAGCAATTATTGAAGAGTTAATGAATGTAGCTATCAGTAAGTTCCCCTCCCTTTACATTGATATACAACATCTGTTGCACTGTACCCTGTATTATCGCAATACACCAGGACCTGACAAGGAATATGAATAAGAGTTATTTAAAAATCGTGCAAACAGATTTGCACTGTGTAATCTGTACTGGGATATGAAAGGGAAGAGTTTAGTTAGCTGTTCATTACCCCAGGAGTTCTTTGCACTTTATAAATCAAATCAATTACCACATGTTAGTTTAACAAAAGAGAAAAATTTTAAATGGGTAAATCTGGGAGAAAAAGTTACCAGATGGGAAAAGCAGACAGAATCAGAACTATCAGAACAGGGAGTTCAAAGACAAAAATTGAACTGGATAACACAAACATATCCAGCTGTACACTCGCAGTCCAGTGAGGACAGCTGAGAAACCTTCTTATTAGAAGAGGAAGAAAAAGCCTTATTAAACATACCAGAAACTTTCTGGTCAACAGGAAAATCAGACGTAGGACTTATTCGCACAGCAGGACCAGTTACTATCACGCCAAAGTCAGCATTTAGACCACAAAAAAGACAGTACCCCTTAAGAAAAGATGCAGAGGCAGGTATTAAACCTATCATAGCAGCTTTACTTAAGGAGGGAATACTGGTGGAATCTCCTGATTCACCATGTAACACACCCTTATTCCCAGTTAAAAAAGCAAATGGAGAATGGCGTATGGTCCAAGATTTACAAGCTGTGAATGACACAGTTATTTCAAGAGCACCTACGGTGCCAGATCCACACACCTTGTTGAATGATTTAAAACCTCAACAGAAGTATTTTTCTGTGGTAGATATCAGCAATGCGTTCTTTTCAATACCGATACACCCAGACAGCCAGTATTGGTTTGCATTTACATTTCAGGGGAAACGGTATACATATACACGATTACTACAGGGATATTGTGAAAGCCCAACAATATTCTCACAAGAGATGGCAAGTAATTTAGCAAGATTTACCCTGCCGAGAGGTAGTCAAATTTTACTTTATGTTGATGACATCCTGCTGGCCGCCCCCACCCAGCAAGATTGTAAGGAAGATACTGTAGCATTATTGAAATTTTTAGCTGCTGAAGGACACAAAGTAAGCAAAAATAAATTGCAGCTTTGGAGAAAACAAGTGAAATACCTTGGATATGTAATATCCAAAGATGGCAGAACATTAGATGAGGACAGAAAAGTAACGATCTTACAAGCACCAAAACCCACAACCAAGAAGGAAATGATGTCCTTCCTGGGTACAACTAATTTTTGTTGAAGCTGGATCCCAAACTATGCTTTGGAATCTGCACCATTAACCAACTTGATTTTTAAGAAGCCTATGGCAGCACAAGATTTAATACAGTGGACACCAGAAGCAGAATTAGCTTTCTGTAAACTGAAACAATTGATAGCATCATCATTAGTCTTAGGATTACCAAATTATCACAAATGTTTTTTTCCAAATTGTAGATTGCAAGCAAGGTTATATGACATCAGTGTTGACTCAACAGCATGGGGACAAACAACGCCCCATTGCTTATTATTCATCACAACTAGACCCAGTGGCACAGTCTCTACCCCACTGTGTACAAGCAGTAGTTGCAGCTGCAATGGCAGTGCAGGCTTCAGCCTCAGTAGTGTTATTTCACCCTCTCACATTGAGAGTGGCTCATGCAGGCGCAATTATTTTACTGCAAGAAAAAGTAGCATATCTTTCCCCTGCTAGGCATCTTTCTTGTATGACTATATTGGTGAGCCAACCTCACATGACAGTTGAACGATGTACTACTTTGAATCCTTCTACCTTGCTCCCAACTCCTGCAGATGGCACACCTCATAGCTGCTCGCAGGTAATTGAGCAAAAGACACTGCCTAGAAAAGACCTCACGGATGTTCCCTTGGATGATGCCAAGGTGACATATTATGTGGACGGCTCATGCAGAAAGAGTCCTACAGGACAAAACCTAGCAGGTTATGCAGTAGTTTCTGATACTGAGATTGTAGAAGCAAAACCCTTACCACATAGCTTATCTGCACAAGCAGCAGAATTGATTGCCTTGACATGGGCATGTACCTTAGCAAAGGATAAAAAAGTGAACATTTTTACAGACAGCCAGTATGCTTTTTCTACTATACATGTTTTTGCACAGCAGTGGAAAAATCGAGGAATGGTGACATCTACTGGCAAACCAATTAATCATGCACAGTTTATTTTAGATTTATTAGAATCTATTCAGTTACCTCAGAAAGTAGCTATTTGTAAATGCATAGCTCACACTAAACAACAAGATAGGATTTCAAAAGGCAATGCGAGAGCTGACACAACTGCAAAGCAAGCAGCCTCAGAAGCATTTCTTTTGAACGAGGAATTACAACCCTCTGAGATTTTAGACTTAGAAATGTTGAAAACAATGCAGACACTTACTACATGAGCTGAGAAACAAAAGTGGGAAAGACGAGGAGCAATTCTCGAGAAAGGGCTGTACATCTCCAAAGAGGGAAAACCAATATTACCATCTAATTTATTTAGATATGCAGCTTTGTTGAGCCATGGGCAGTGCCATGTCTCAACAGGGGGGATGGTACAGTTAGTAAAACGGGTATTCACTACATATGGATTTACAAATTACACAAAAAAATTTTGCCTGTCGTGCCACACTTGTAATAAACATCATGCACAAGGGGCATTAAAGCCCAAGCAAGGGAGTTTCCCTACACCACCATATCCGTTTCATACTATCTGTATGGATTTCATTGAACTAAGCAAATGTGAAAATAAAAAGTACTGCCTTGTCGTTGTGGATATGTTCTCCAAATGGGTGGAGGCCTTTCCGACCAGTAAACCAGATGCGGTCACTGTTGCAAAGACTCTAGTTAAAGAAATTATTCCTAGATTTGGCATACCGGAAAGGATCTACAGTGACAATGGTACACATTTCGTTAACCAAACTATACAGCAGTTAAGTCAGTATTTTGGGATTTCTTTAAAACATCACTGTGCATATCACCCTCAATCTGCAGGGTTAGTAGAGAGGCACAATGGAGTTTTAAAGAATAAGCTTAAGAAACTCATGGTAGATACACAGAAGAACTGGGTGCACTGTTTGCCCCTGGCACTGTTGAACATGAAAACTGTTCCGAATGCAAAAGGACTGACACCTTTCAAAAAGATTTTTGGAAGAGCTTATTATATACCTCAGTGGAAACCTCTCATGCCTGCAGACCAGGAAGCAGATTGGACACTTGCAGAGTACATGAGGAGTATGCTAAATAGCAAACATCTTTTACAGTTTAATTCTGTTTCAGATAAAGACCAAACCGAGCCATCTGGAGTGGCAGTAGCCCCAGGCACTTGGGTCTTGGTGAAGACAATCAAGAAGAAGAATTGGACGACTCAAAAGTGGGAAGGTCCATATCAAGTACTGCTGAGCATGCCCACAGCAGTCAAGATTGCAGAACGTTCATCTTGGATTCATTTGACACACTGTAAACTAGTCAAAAACTTTGAACTTGATAAAACTTTTGCTAACACACAGCAGCAGTAAAATGACAGGACTCAAAGATAATAGAAATGCTGAACGACTTCAGCAGTGTTGCATAATCATTTTGATAACTGTACTAGTGACAATGTTCTTTTTGCTGTGGCTTTTGCTGTGACCTTTCTTTTCTTCAGCCACATCAGCTAGACTGAACAAACGTGAGTCGACATTCATAGACTGGCATCCGAACTTTAACACTTACCAAGCAATCAAATATGTGTATGCTGAGACTTCTAATATTTCAAATTGTTGGATTTGCACAGCTATACCAACAGCATACGGGGGATTATTGATGGCTGCTGTCCCCCTAGGGGTCAATGAGACCTGGGAAAACTTGATCTTTGAAACTACACCTGTTAAATCTAGAGACAAAATTGCATTGTTCCTACCTGTTACACAAAAAGGAATTGTGTGTTTTTATAAGAATGATATGATTCAGGTGGGTTGGAGCAAATGTAATGTGACTATTTCTTATAAATGTTATATTAAAACTAAAAATGCAGAAACAATCTGTGATGCAGATTATGACTCATATTTTGAGTCCTTGCATAAAACTATTAGTGAAGTACAACATAATCCTGTTCTTTTAAAGCAACTGTCTATTATAGATAAGAAAATCTTTCATGCAGGGAAAGTATATATCAGTACCAAAGTAGAAAACTGTTATTTTGTGTGTGGGAAAAAGGCATACAAATGGTTGCCTGAGAATTGGTCCGGCAGTTGTTTTTTGGGTTACCTGGTACCGGCCATAAGACGCACTATAACTTTACCTCATGGGAGAATTCGGAATGTCAGAGATGTTGCAAATAAACCTGGAAATCCAATCAAGAAACCTGAGAATCCAATGGGACAGATCATAGCAGGCTGGAAAAACCATAACTCCGTGAAAGACAAAAGTAAACTAGCACACATGGACTTGAGTGACACTATCATATCCTGGGCTGGCATAGCCCCTGCATATGGCGCAGTTAAATCAATTTGGAAACTGAGAAAACTATCCAAACTTCTCGAGGTCATGAGCAATGCAACTTTTTCCACTCTCGAATTAATGACTGATGAACTGAATGCAATGAGAACTGTGGTGCTTCAAAACCGCATGGCTCTTGACTTCACCCTAGCGGCGAGAGGTGGTACGTGCGCTTTAAACAAAGACAAGTGTTGTTCGTTCATTCCTGATAATAAACATGAAATCAACAATCATTTGGAGGTGATTAAGCAGGTGTCAGACATGACCAGGCCAGGCCCAAACCCACTGATGGACTTTTTCCAGAATTTGTTTGGGGGGGTGGGGTTCCATCTTAATGAATATACTGATTGCCATTTGTGTGGGTATACTACTGTTAGGAGCATGTATTTGCTGTGGCATTCCCTGCATGAAAAAATTAATCAAAGACTTTATAGACATGTCAGTTTCTGAGACTTTGTATCAAAATACTGAAATTGAAGAACTGTTGAAAAAAGAAACACTTTCATAAGTTTAAACTGAATGACTCTCTTAGCTGCAAATCCTCAAAGGAAGAGGTTAGGAGAAGAAACAAATTGTTTATGCTTTCGAAATGGAATAAAAAGTATTAACAGGGGGGAAATGTTAGAAAAATATGTATTAACATATGTGTGTAATGCTTATTTTAAATAAGGGAAGATTAACACATTTTTATTCTATATGCAGCATTAGTTCTATTTGAAAGTGAAAACATGCTTTTCTGAAATTCTGCTTTCTGACACTGCAAGATGCACTCTGACCTAGTTTGCTAGCACAGCAAAATACATGTTTATGCTTTGGAAATGTACTGGAAAGCAGGTGATTTTCTGCTAGGTCAGGAAATTAAATAGAGAATAATAATAATTTCTGTAGATCCATTCATTATGGACAATAAGCTCTATTTGTGCTAATGAAAAAGTGCACTAGCTGCAAGAAAGTTAGATACTCTAAACAATGAACTGCTTCAGAAATCTGGACTTGCATTGTGCTCGCATTAGCCATAGTACCTAGACTTGTAACATTGCATAGCAAGAAAGTTATAATTGACCGGTGGTCGTCAAGGCCATCCTGTTTACTGAAAAATCTTTTTAAAACTTTGAAGAGTCAGCTAGAAATGTGAGAAACATCTGTAAAGTAACAGAATTGTGAACTGGTGATCTACTACGTCAGATGTGGTGGGCAATGTCTTGAAAGAAAGGTATAATAATTGTGACTCTTCCTGATTTTAGTTAGACAAACTCTGTAACTGCATTTTTTGTCTCCTTGCGCAAGAATAAAGATACCTGAACTGAACCTTATGCTTTTGGTCTTTTGAAGTATTTCCATTTTAACAGTTACCACTACCACCTATCCCTCTTTGCCCAGGAAATTCTTATTTTGGTAACTGTGTGCTGCAAAATAAAACGTGAAAAATATTAAATGCCCTGAGATTTTAAGAAAAAAAATATTTCCTAAGCTTTCTGTAGAAGTTACACAAGACAAGCAGTTTGTATCTAAAACATATATTTTTTCACTTATTATTTAGTAAGTACACTGGACACAATTGTCCCTTAGGAACACTGTCTGGTTAAGTGACTTGTTCATTCCTCACACATTAAGTTAATGAATGTGGAGGGAATCAAACCAGGCACCCATGCTCTGTTCTGGAGATATCTGTCAGTGCCATGATCCTGGTATAAACCCCTATGCTGAGAACCCACTTGACTCTGGGGTTACAATATTACTATATTCCTTTCGGCAATGTATAGTACTACCCATTCTCAAAAACAACTAATCCTGTCATTATCTGTCTAAATTCCTACAGTGTAGTACCTGGTAGAAAGTGCACAATAAAAAACATACACATAATTAATTCCATAAATCCCTCATAGGTTAGCTGCCATTGCAGGCTGTTTTGAGCCCAGAAATTTTCCTTTCCAAAGGTGAGAATTAAACCCTGTACCATGTGTCTGTGAGGTAAACACCTTAACCATTATGCCAGCCCCAACCTACAAATATTAAGGACTCAGTAGACTATTGTATGCCTAGCTGTTGACTAGACAAGGACCAAAGGTGAGAATCAAATACTGTATCTTGTGTCTGTGAGGTAAACACCATAACCATTATGCCAACCCTCAACTTTTATTGTTGCATAATAGCCTTTCTCATCTATTAAAATTTCCTCTACTGCAAATAAACACATTATTAATATGTAAAGCATTGCATTCCTTTATCTGGTACCAATGGAAAAATTAAATATCTACCCTCATCTCATATAAAGCTATGATCCAAGGATGTGCTTTCCTTAAGTATATCGTTGTTCTACCTTTTCTGGATGGATTAATCAGCCTACCGGTACTCCATGTAAGCAATCTCATCACGTGCCTATCAAAAAACTACTTTCCCCAGTCTTCTTACTAAAGCTGTCTATGAACGAATATCAAGGGTGGACCACTTCTGTATGTTTTCTTGCCAAATATAAATATTTGTATTCGATCAGTAACTATTAACCTGCTTAAGAATAAGGCCTTTTTTTGCAAAATCTATTTACTATAAAAACTAAATAGAGCTCAAAGCAAATAAATTAATATAGCATTATTTTAATTTTTTTCAGACCCTCCCCCAAACCCATAATGGGTACCTCAGCTATGTCTCCCTTACATATCTCAACAGACGATTTTGTGTCTGTACTCCTATACTAATAACCAAATTTGTAGGTTTCCTGTTCCCCACCACCAGTTTGTCATATTTATGAAACATTAACTGCATTGAGCTGCAAAATATTTCTGTAATCAACTGTAAAAGAGTATACATGAGGTAGAGAACCTGTAACTCATGTTTGTAGTAAATTAACTGCATTAATAACTGCACTTTTCCAACTTGAACTCAACAAAATATATTATTTGTTTAACAATGATAATCTTTCATATTGTTATAACTGCCCATCACTGTCCATTGATATCCAACACAATTACGTTAAGTATTTATCAATAGGAATTAATCTCTAAACCTTCAAGTAAAATTGCAAGTGTAGCTGAGGTGAGAAGTATACTAATATCAGAAAGTCAACAAATCCAAATATTTGCTTAATATTGAGATTAGTGAAGAGCTAAGCTAGCATTCACCAGAGAGATGTAAAACCTGGCCAGCCATATGTGTTCTAACTGACCCCAATTCACTTTGCAACCTGGCCACCCCCATGTACCTAAGTTGAACATCTGACATTAAAAGTAATTACAACATTAGAGAATTCCTTCATATAGTTTAACTAATTCATTATGAATATGACCAAAGTAATTATCATTCTTAGTCATTTCTTGCACAAAAACTAAACTTTGCTAGCTTCAGTTGTCAGTTTCATTCCAAGACAACCATTTAGCAGGCAACTCTAAGCAGCAGTACATATTAACTTCTAAGACCTTGAGATATCTGTGTGAATTTCTGTGCAGTCTTCACACAGAAACTCTTTACAGCAAGGAATAAGCAAAATATTTTACATCTGGATGGTTTTCAAAAATTTAGTGCAGTAAAAAAACAACGGAGTCATAGTTTGCTGACACAGTCTTACAGCCTTACATACCTACAGTTCCAAGGTATCGGCCATTTATTCACACATATAATTCTACCAACATGTTCCTCAGTCATTAGTCATATTGGTTCCTCATTTCCAAAGTCGCACAGGAGTTCATCATATATAGCAACAAAATTTGCCTATGAAGTTACATTCACCCTGCCATCTCTAGCCTGCACTCCCTCCCAGCACACTCCCAACAAGCAAATACTGTTTATTCAGGTCTATGTTGAATGGCCAAACTTACATTTCAATGAAATCCACTTGGCCAAGACCACTTCTCCGAAAACCCATTCAACTGAAACCACGAACTGACAAAAACCTTTACCTGTGAAAGGAACCACTTGGCCACCATGGTGAACTTTGCCCTTTCACCAGTGTAGTGTGATTTCAGAGTTGGTATATTTAAATAAGGGGGGGGTCCATTAAGGGTTTATTTGAGGTGGCCAAGTGGTTGCTTTCACGGGGAAAGATTTTTGGCAGTCTATGGTTTCAGTTGAACGGGTTTTTGAAGAAGTGGTCTCGAACAAGTGGGTTTCTTTGAAATGTAAGTTCAGTCATTCAGCATAGACCAACAGTTATATACTATGCAATAATTAAAGAATTGTAATTGTACAGTGCTAATTCCCACAGGACATGATATACCTACACGTGAGTCATAATATCTCAGTTCCTTATGATTATTTACCAGCTGATAGGGACACATTCTGCCTTTGCTGCATTCTGTATTTAAAAATAGGAAACTACACATATCCAAGTATCTACCTCAGTTTTCTACACCCTGAGAAATGTTTTCTACTGATTAATTACGCTTTTGAGTTGTACCACCACTCATTTCCAAAGTCAGGTGGTTGGCTAACATTTGGATCTTCGAACTCGTATTCTTGTATACAGTTCAAAGCGTCTTCTGATTACAGAAAAGGTTTTCTACAGCAAGTGTTTAAAATGATGGGCTATAATGACACCCTGAACTTTAGTTTCTTCAATTGACATCCATGCCTTACCTCCTTTTGATGATTGGACTGAAAACTCATTTAAAAAATGTTTCTGTGTTTTGCAATCTTTTGTCAAACCTCTAAATAACAGACAACAGTGTTTGGCCCTTTAATACAAAAATATCAGAGCTTACTAAAATATAATGAGATTGTCTGGCTGCAACCACTGGCCCTGGCTAGGAAGTTTGATATGCTCTCTGAGGTCTGGTATAGCTTGCCTGTATACCAATCCATGTTGCCAACCTTTCCTTCATAAAAGCCACATCTATCTTTCTCTGGCACACCAGTACTTGGGATATTTTTCCTGTGGTACTGTCTTCTTTTGTCTGTCTGTCTAGCTTGCAACATTTCCAATTTCACTTTTAAAGTAACATGCAGCTCCTTCAGCATTTTGTTCTACTGTTGTACTATCACAATGGTGTCTAAATGGTTGTCCTGCACTGATCTTTTGAATCCAAACCAGAATTTGTGATACCTTTGAAGAGTCACTAGATTCAAATACTTGCCTGCTTTTATCGAATGAGGCAGTTGTTTTTTCATGTCCTCCATGTGATTGACCAATAAGACCAACATTTCAATAATTTTCAGTTAGTTTATAATGGTTGTTTAAATCTTTTGCCAACTTTTTAGTGAATGTGAAGCTATCACCTAAACACCCTTCAAAGTATAATTTTTCTATATTTACAACAATCCACTTCAGGAGTAACCAGGGGGACAAACTGCTTTTCAAAGTAACATTATGAGAACACTTGCCCAGTTATGTTTATGTTTTTATATAAAACAGCTAATTTTCAAAAAATGTCTACATTATCAGTTTACTAAGAAATAGACAGTGTCAGCATGGTGTTTCACTTGGTGCTCTTATTCCAAAGCATGGCAAAGTTGAATGATCTTTGAAATTGCTAAAGTTGAACATACTGCATATGTGTGTCTGTGTATGTGTGTGTGTGTGTGTGTGTGTGTGTGTGTGTGTGTGTGTGTGTGTGTGTGTGTGTGTGTGTGTGTGTGTGTGTGCGTGTGTGTGTGCGTGTGTGTGTAATTCTTTTTTAGCAGCCAGTATCATTAGACTTAGTAATGACTTACTCTGTTAAGGCAACTCAGGTCCTACATTACAGCTCAAAGCAACCATGTCCTTAGTTAGAACCATTTGTTCCCTCAACATTTAAATCAAAATACTCTGCAAAGATTTTATTTAAATCCACCAATTCGTTACATTTCCAAAAACATGTTTCTAGCTCTCTCTCTCTTCTCCATCACTCCTGTTGCATTTGCTATCTACCTAAAGATAAATTCCCTGATCTGCCTGAGATACAAAAATACGTGTCCAAACACTTTCAAACAAAAATCATAAATCTTCAGGACTTAGTCACATACTTGAAACCTTACAAACTTCTTCCTTTTGTTCTTTTATAAGCTGCATTTACATTCAACTTTATCAGGCTTTTCTTACCATCTTCTGATTGGTGCTTATAAGTATCACAAATCCTTTTATATGCCCTACTGCATATCCATTTTTAACAGCAGTTTCTATTCTAGACAACTAAAAACTCTACCAGTCAGTTCTTTCACTTAGCATTCCTCTGCTGTTCTTTTTGCCTATAATCTGTTAGCCTGACAGAGCAAGGATTTTCTACCCTGCTCTACAAACTTCAGTTTAGCCTGCCTTACCATCCTGAGTCATATATTCCAAATAAATGAGTGCATTTGCTAATTTATAGGTTCATAGGTTCATAAGTTGGTACTAGGCTATCGGCCCTAGGGCCTATACAAGCCTAGCCATAACAGTTCCCTGGCTATTTCTTCCCACACTATTTACTTAAATTAAATTCCAATCCCTTCTTGCCTAACTTCTATACCACTATTTGCATACATCCCTACTGACAATATCTCTTTTCTCGATTCCTGTGCTGGCTTAGTTCTTAGAATATTTTCTGCTACTTCATGAATATAATATACTGTATAATTATTATTACTCTCCTTAAAACTTGAATCTGAAATTCTAGTATTTATTTATCTTTTGATCTGCCCTTATTTCATCATCATCATTATGTACTTAATGTTTTGCTTGACTTAGTGTGCATGTATGTCTGCGTGTGTGTGTGTGTGTGTGTGTGTGTGTGTGTGTGTGTGTGTGTGTGTGTGTGTGTGTGTGTGTGCAGAATACCCTTAACTGTGTAACTAAATTGCCCCTTCAAATCAAGTAACCATAAACCACCATGTTCTACAAGGAGAACCAATTCTTTATTAATTATCATCAACTGTTTTTTCCACTGGTTGACAAAAATTATGCCTGACGTATATATGTGTTGAAAGAGGATATCTCTGCCCAGTTCCTCTGTTAAAACACAACTTGTCAGAGAGGAATGGTCCTAACTTAATTCTTACTTCTGACCCTTCAAAAGTCCACTTTATTGACCCTATTATTTTATCTGTCAAATAACACCATCTACTAATCTTAATTTATGTTGGTCTCACCTACCCTCCTTATTCTCACTCTTTCTTCTTAAGTATCCTACCCACTGACTCTCTGCTTGCCCTTCTTTCTTCTTATTTCCAATCTCTGCAACTCTTTCTCCCTCTTTCTGTCTCATTGTTCGAACAACACTGCGTTAACTTCTCAATAACACATTTCTCTACAGTGCCTCCAGTTTTCTTTGTTTTTGCTTTTATCAGCTACTCTGCTCTAATCGCTTACACCACGTGATGGTAATACACCTGTCATGACTGTATCAAAGAGGTTTTATATTTTAACATAACACATATTAACTCAATTAACATGCTCTCTCTGAGACATTCTAGCATTTATCATTCTAGCACAGCTAGTACCATGCTGTTTCTTCTGCAAGAATAGAAAACACCTGGTGCTCATTTGGAGTTCTTATATCCTAAAGCTGTTTAAACCCATTTTATTGCTATGCTCAACTATCATTTGTGCAACCGGTGGTGATTTGATTTTATGGTTCAGGCACTTTCTTATACTCCGCTGTACTTTTATGCATTTTTTAGACTATAGGCAAGATTCATTAATGCCTTTACTAGATGTACACTAAATGTACATGATCTATATTCAAGAACATCCCTATGACATTTTTTGTGCTTTCTAGTCACTCAGAAAGATTATACTAAATGTACACGTAGTATGCACCTTGTGCCAACCTTAATGAATCCCCCTCAATATTTAAGCCTACAAGAAAATCAGTAGGAAAACTAAAATTAGGAGGAGGAAGGTGTGAGTTATGTTTATATGTTTATGTTGTCTGTTTACTCAGAGTGGTGAACATTTATTGTACACTTAATATTAGCATTAATGAATCCCATGGTATATGCATCTTATGTAATTTTCAGAACATGTTCAGGTTATTGCTATACTGTAAACAAATAAAATGACAAACTGGAGAATACAAACTTGCGGACTGCAGATCCAAACAAACAACAAAGAAGTCCAAACACAAATGTGGGCGATAAATCTCCCAAACCAAATGAAAATGAAAACGAAAAAAAAATAAAAAACAACTTTATTCGTATTGTAATAAAGTTGTTTTATTGCTATACTGTGGTATTCTATGTAACTGTTTGGAGTTTTTCTCCCTGGCCTTTCCTGAAAATGGGTATTTGCATATACCCAGTAGAAGTATCCTGTAATACAAGTATGTTAATAAATAAGTAAATAAACTGGAGAACAAAAAGCTACAAATGCCCTACTCATAAAATTCCAGATGAATTTATCAAATGTTTTATTTTCATAAAAAATGCCAACAACCATAGATAGTTTCTGCTCTTTGTCTATAAGTATAAGGCCATTTACATTCCATTTTAATATTCACACAACAGCCATTCTGATAAAAAGCTATTACTCATACACATTTAATATGACTATTCTTTTGGATATATATTTATAACTTGCATCTTGCATACATATACTAATGTATGGCAGGTTGATGCTGCATGTAGTTGCTTCTTCTCAACTCTGTCTGAACCCATGCCATATTTTCCTACAGTTTTCTCATCAGAAAAAGCATTCAAAAACAAAAACTAAATCAATTCTTAACCCCTAAAACTCACTGCAAATATATACAACTACATAAACTTTCTAAATAGGATGTTTACTCCTCCAAATAGGAGTAGTTGCCCCAAACTGATAGTTCTACCCACAGATATTACCTAGTCTAAACTTAACATTAACCATGTTTAAATGCATGTCAGAGCCTGTCTCTCAATTACATGAATTGATATTTGTTCTTTTCTTAGCTCTGTTCTCCACCTAGGTATGAAATACAATGTCCGTGTTGTTAGTAGATGTTAACTTTTAGCCTTAAGAAAAATTACAGTGGCTACCCTTCAATAAATAAACAAAATTGTACAGTGTAATATTTGATGCAATAAGGTACTAAAGCAGCTGGGGAGGCAACTATTTGTATAACTATTCACTTCCCACAATTTCAGACTTCATTTTTTTCCTGAACAACTTGCCAGTATCTCTTTATCCATTTAAATGTTTATAATATAGTACTTATAGTGTTCATTCGGGACATACTTTTCAAACATTTCATGATTGATTGCTTGCACCTGTACATTCCTTGTCCTCATTTAAAAGCAGGCACTGATGGAAAAAAGCTAGTAACTTTGCAAATGCAAGAAAGCACCCATATAGATGTTATTCCAAACATACTGCTAAGACCTGTCATGATTAAGTGGTTGCACCCACAGATGGCTTGTCTATAATTAAAAGAATGCTAATGAAATGAAAAAAGCTAATAATTTTGCAAATACAAGACAAATGTATTATTTTTCATCTCATAATGTGCTGCTGTTTTCATGTCTACTTGCTTAAAAATGCCTATTGCTTACTCTGAGGATATTATTATAGACATCCACCTCTGTAAAATAGGGAAAATTATATTTTAATTCTACATAAAATTTTGTGAGTACACTTTTACATCCCCAAGCAGTCTGAGATCACAATGTTATATTAAGTTTTACTTGCTTCTTTCTATCCTTTCTTATCTTATTACAGTGTAAAGCCAGGGTAAATTATAGCTAGGAAAAAATGTTTTCTAACTTTAATATCACTTGCATATAGAGCAGTGTTGATAAAATTCCACCCACCTTACATTATGCATCTAAACTACCTCTAACGGGACTGATGCTTTTCAGTATTCCCACTGATTAATTTCATATTGCCATTTGCCATGTCCCAACACTGGTCTCTTAGGTTGATAGGTTCATAAGTTGGTACTAGGCTATCGGCCCTAAGGCCTATGCAAGCCTAGCCATAACAATCCCCTGGAATTTTTTTCTCACAATATTTACTTCTCTGGGCCTCTGTCTAGCAGGGTGACTGACATGATCCCCGGGGTGAATTTCCTATCTCCCATCCAGTCATCAAGGTTCCTTTTGAAGAGGGCCAAGGAGGTGCTCTGCTTGACATGTATGGGCAGTCTATTCCAGAGTATAGGGAGTCTCTGGGTCAGGAACCTATCCCTCCAGCATGTTTTGTTCATTGTGATGATAAGGTTTAGATCCCTGGAGCATGTGGCTCTGAGGGATTGGGATTTTTTAAGTGGAGCATGCCCAACAGCTCAGTGTTTGACATGGCCTTGTATGTTAAGCAGAGATCGCCTCTGAGTAGACGATATGCCACAGAGTATAGCTGGAGGTTTTTTAGATGGTCAGCATATGGCATCTGCTTTAGGCCTGTGATTCTTTTAGTGAGGTATTTTTGTGGCCTTTCCAGCTGTTGCAGATGCCTTGTGAGGTACATACCAAATGGGGCATTATACTCTATAATGGGTCTAATGAAGGATGAGTACAGTGGGACAATGACCTCCTTTTTTCTGGATGAAAAGCCCTTAGTGATGAGGTGTGCCACATAGAAGGATTTCCTGACTGTTGTGGTGATGTGGTTATCGAAAGTGAGACCACTGTTCACTTGTGTCCCTAAGTCTCTCATCACACTTTCAATGTTTAGTGTCCTGCCGCCTATGTGGTAATTCATGGGTACATGTTTTTTTCCAAAGGGGATGACTATACATTTCTTGGCATTAAGCTTGAGCCCATGGCTCTGGCACCAGGCATCTGTTTCTGTAAGGCCCTTTTGTAGAATATCCACATCATTTGGGGATTCAATAATGGCTCCCAGTTTGCAATCATCTGCAAAGTTTGTTAGCCAGAGTCCCTTAGTGTTGGCCTGTACTTCAGAGAAGTAGATGCCAAACAAGAGTGGTCCCAGGACTGAACCCTGAGGTACTCCACTTGTCACTTGTCTGGAGCTGGATTTGGAGTCAGCTACCTTTACAGTCTGGGTTCTGTCAGTAAGCCAGTTGGCAACCCATTGAGTGACGCAGGGATTTATGCCCAGCTTAGTAAGTTTATCTGTGATTCCAGAGTGGGGGATGGTGTTGAAGGCCTTGGCAAGGTCCAGATAAGCTGTGTGGACCTCCTTACCCTCATCCACAGCTCTGCAGACCAACTCGAAGAAGTCAATCAGATTCAGGAGACAAGATTGGCCCTTCACAAACCCAAACTGGATGGGTTCCAGTGTCTGGAACTTCTTGAAGTGTCTTCTTGAACTCCATGGTAATCCTGTTTTTTCTAGTCAGTTCATGTGCTTTTTTTTCTTTGTCATTACTCAAGTATTTTCCTTTGGAGCAATGGAAAGGTTTCACTGGCAAATTCTGTCTAGAGTTTTGTTATTATCAGAAGGTTGAGCACCAGAGTCCCCTTCAGCTTGCAAGCTTAATATTTGTTGGTTCTACTTTTTATGTCCTCCTTAGCCTGTTCTGCATCTAAAAATATATCTGATACAGCAGCTTGAATCCCTCCTTACACCTGCCTTTCTAAATCCCCTAATTGACAGGATACACTTGTTCCTCTTCTGTCTGGTGTATAGCAAGTAATTACTTTCCAATAAACACTCTGGTGTTTCCAGTTTTAATATGTTGCTCCCTTTGCCACTGTTTTGTCAGGAGCAGCTCTTTCTGCTAGTGTGATTGCATCTTTACTAAGGTAGGTCTTGGCTGCATGCTCATGGCCTGATTTGAAACATCTAGACAATATGTACTCTCAGTTAAAAAAATGCTACTGTAAAATACCAATCGAGTTGCTTATTTCTCAGTTTTCACACTGAGAGAGCTATACTTTACCTGTATCTCAATGTACAACCATCTTGGAAGTCCTCACTCTAACAAACATCGGCCATCAGCTACAAAAGCATAAACAGTACAGATACTAATAATATGCTGCATATAAGGGCACTCTACCTTAATTGGTAAAGGGACACCCTTCCTACATTACTATACTAAGTGTATAAGTATATGTAAGTATGCATATAATGTTTAACTGGTATGGTTACTGTAGTATACTGTTACTGTACTACTAATGGACAGAAGCAGGTCCTGAATGCTTTATCCCAGGTCCCTTCAAATTATCTATGGTATGAGCCCAGTTATTCTCATTAGAAGTAATGTATATTTCTCGACCATGGGATGGGTAGAACCAATCTTTAACCAAATGGGATAGGTGAATTTGGGGGCAAAATGGCCTGCAATTGCAACTAACCTAATACTTACCTATGAGCCTAAGTTTCTGACCATACCTGTGCAGTTTCCACTTCTTCTTTTCACAACTGGAGTCAAAGTACACTTACCCATTGTTTATTGCACCATGTTTAGGATATAGGCATACTACATTTAACGGGCTTCTCCCAGTTGTACTAGTTTTACTGCCCATACTCTCCTTCTTGTGCCTCTTCTACTTGGAAATGTCAGTTATATTACTAGTAATTTTACTGAACAGTTTACTGCAGTTGCTTAAAACATGTACTGGATGAACATACTTTGCTAGGAAAAAAAATTATACCCACCCTATTGTCCCTCCCCCAGATTAGATGCTAGATCTTGAAGGGACCTGGTCCACTCTCCACCCATACTCACATCACTTCCTTAATACATGAGGATAATCCTTCCTGTTTTCTTCCCAAAACTCTGTTGGCTCAAAACAATCGGCCACCATCTTATCATGTTAACTTCAACTCTGTTTTGATTTGTACTTTGTATACCTAACTAGACCTTCTGATATTCATATACCTAAAAGCTTCTTGTAATAGACACCCCATCCATATCAACCATCTGTTGCCATTTGTTTTAGTACCTATTCTAGCATTTTTCAGTTCTATTTCTTGAAGACTTTCCCAAACCATACTTGAGAATATACTCAAACTCAGATGGAACTTAAACATATCCTCATGTAAGTAGCCAATAGGTCCCTCAGCCAGAATTCCATACCCATGGTCCCTACTTCTCAGGAAACCAGCTGTCCCAAGAGACCTCTTAACTGGCATTCTTCCCTTCACTATAAAACCCAGCCCTTTTTACTTAGAAAAGCAACACTTTTTTCTAAAGTGGCCTAAGATCCTACCCAAACTCAACCCGATTTTCTTTGCGGCTGTTAACACCAACCTAAAAAAACAAACATTGGGTTACCTTTCCTGCCAATCCCTAACCCTGCATTTCCCCCTGTGATGCCCCTGCACTGGCCCAGTAATCAAGGAGCCACAATTCTCACCACTATCACCAGTGAGGGACGTGCACATTGGGAGGATGACAAGTACACACAGAGTAAAGTATAATTTCCCTTAACAGCACACAGAGATCAGTCAGTCTGGGGCTGGTTTCTCACTCTCTCTCCAGATCCCCAGTAAGACTCCCCACTAGCACACTTATAGGGTAAAGATGTCAGCCAGTGGTCAAGCCAAAACCTCCAGCAATCTCTCTGTCCAACTAGTGCTTTGTGTCTCTGCCCAAGTAGCTGACACACACACACACACACACACACACACATACACACACACACACACACACACACACACACACACACACACACACACACACACTTTGAGATTTGATTTATATACAAATGCACAGACACTCCTGGGGAAGGCTGGCACAGGTTCACTAGCTATGCCCCACTTCTGCCCAGACCATAAAGTAGTAACAGCTGATACCAACCATTCTTATCAACTACTATAAGGCCCTTCCCAATGGGTGACCAGTTCTACTGTGTAATGTTACTGTTATCCAAACGGTAAGTGTGTCCAAGACTTTTAAGGCTATTTGAGAGTGACCTGTACAGTGTCACCAAATACATATGCAAGTACACTCAAAGTTTAAATATCTCTAAACAAACCTGCCACAATTAAAAGATTTAAATATATTTAATAATAAATAATAAAAGAACAAGACAATATCCAGTAACTCAACACAGTGACAACATAGTTCAGAATCACAGAAAAAAATATAAAATAACATTGCAGGACAATCTCACATAAAATACAAAAAACATCTAAACTAATCTTACTAAGTTCCTATCTACCTCTAAGAGAAATCACTGTAATCTAAGTCTTACTTGCAAAGCAGCACGCAGGCAGAAGTGCTGGGTGAATGTTTCTAGATCCAAAGACACACACACACACACACACACACACACACACACACACACACACACACACACACACACACACACACACACACACACACACACACTCTTTGAGATTTGATTTATATACAAACGCACAGACACTCCTGGGGAAGGCTGGCACAGGTTCACTAGCTATGCCTCACTTCTGCCCAGACCATAAAGTAGTAACAGCTGCTACCAACCATTCTTATCAACTACTATAAGGCCCTTCCCAATGGGTGACCAGTTCTACTGTGTAATGTTACTGTTATCCAAACGGTAAGTGTGTCCAAGACTTTTAAGGCTATTTGAGAGTGACCTGTACAGTGTCACCAAATACATATGCAAGTACACTCAAAGTTTAAATATCTCTAAACAAACCTGCCACAATTAAAAGATTTAAATATATTTAATAATAAATAATAAAAGAACAAGACAATATCCAAAAACTCAACACAGTGACAACATAGTTCAGAATCACAGAAAAAAATTTAAAATAACATTGCAGGACAGTCTCACATAAATACAAAAAACATCTAAACTAATCTTACTAAGTTCCTATCTGCCTCTAAGAGAAATCACTGTAATCTAAGTCTTACTTGCAAAGCAGCACACAGGCAGAAGTGCTGGGTGAATGTTTCTAGATCCAAAGACAAACAGAAAATGCACAGACTCACTATCAGAGATCGTTCTTAAGTTACTATCAAACATTGCTGCTGGGTTATCTCAGATTACATCATTCTTTGTCACCTCTGCTTTCAGTTCCCAAGCTAACAGATACCAACAGAATTTAACATTTCTCTATGAAAAATACTCATCTTTCAGAAGTTTTCCTAGAACTGGAAGCCATAAAACAGTTACTGCTGGACTCCTGAATTACCCCTAATCCCAACATTCTCTGTATCTCCTCCCTCAGTGTCTATTTGACTCTCTCAGGCACCCTATAAGTGGCCTGCTTAATAGGCCTTTGGAGTCATGGTATCCACATGGTGTTGCACTAGGTGGATGCACCCTGATTTCCCAGTGAACATGTCCCCAAACTCCTGTAACACTGCTTGGATTTCTTGAACCTGGGTAAGGGAAAACTGCTGGAAGATTGATACCCCCCTCCACTGAGGTGTCAGTCCGAGCCTCATTGAGGAGATCAGTCCCCAGATCCCCCTCAGACTCCTCCTGCAATCCACTGCAAATACTCAGCACAAAGGCCTTCCTTTCATGGTAAGGTTTCATCATGTTAATATGGTACAGTTTGTGCTCCTGCCTCTTGCTTAGCAGTTCTACCATGTAGTTAACATCACTGACCTTCCTTACCACCTTGTAGGATCCCTCCCAGGCTGCCTGCAGCTTGTTGTGTCTGACAGGAATGAGAACCATTACCTGCTGCCCTACAGCATACTCTTTAGCTCGAGCATTCCTGTCATACCAGAGCATTTTTATGCTGTTGGGCTTCTGCCAGGTTCTCCTGGGCCAAGCCCATGAGTTCCCTGAGCCTTGTCCTGAGGTTTAGGACATATGCCACAACAGACTCCTTGTGAGATTCACACTCACCCTCCCACTCATCTCAAATTAAGTCTAGAGGCCACCTCACCCTATGCCCATACAGCAACTCAAAGGGTGAAAAACCTATGGATTCCTGGGGAACCTCTCTGTTAGCAAACAACAGACGGGGCAAATATTTGTCCCAATCCCTCTTAAACTGGTTTGCAAATGCCTGTAGCATTATCTTGAGTGTAGAGTTTAACCTCTCAACAAGACCATTAGTCTGGGAATTGTAGGGGGTGGTCTTTAGGTGCTTCACCCGACAGTGCTTCCACAGACAAGTCAGCAGGTCTTACATGAAACTGGCACCTCTATTAGTCAGTATTTCCTTTGGGAAACCTACCATGCTGAAAATCTTTAATAAAGCATTTGCTACCTTTTCTGCCTCAATGGAGGACAGAGCCACTGCCTCAGGGTATCTAGTAGCATAATGCTAGGATATACTTTTTCCCTGTGGAACTTGGGGTACTCAGAGGCCCCACAATATCTATAGCTACCTTCTGAAATGGCTCCTCAGTTACAGGCAAAGGCATCAAAGGAGCTTTCACCTTGTCTCCTGCCTTGCCTACCTTTTGGCACTGCTCACAGGTCCTGCAGCACCCTGTTACATCTCTGGAAATCCCAGGCCAATAGACGTTCTGCATAATATATCTCTTTGTACATTTTATACCCATATGGCCTGCAAAGGGAATATCATGGGCTATGGCTAGAAGTGCCAGACAGTAGGCTCTAGGCAGTACCAACTGCTGTATTCTCTCATCCTCTAGCCCTCCCTCAGATGTCCACTCTCAGTACAGTAACCCTTTGTCCCAGTATACAGATTCCCCCTTCCCTTGAGAATCAGGTGCCTCACTAGCTACCTCCCTCAGGCCTTGTTATGTAGGTCCTGAGAGCTGAGCCTGTCTCAGCTCTCTCTTTGTAACCCTTCCCAGTTCCCCTTCCATAGGAAGTCTGGCATCCTCTGCCAGTGGTGCCTCACTGTCAGCCTGGGTACTGCTACTCACCTCTACCCTTGCAGTCACTCTGTCCAAGGGAACATCAGTGCCCATAAGCAGCTGTGGCTCACCTTCAGTCTCACCGCTATAGGGTATCTCCCTCCTTGAAGTAATCACCTCACCAGTCCTGGCTGCAAGTATGCCATTTGTCTGGGTCTCCCCCAGGCTACCAGATCCACATGCTTGTCTTCAAGCCTGACTGTGTGTAACTGCATGAACAAATGCTACTGCATTATCAAAACCATTCCCTATCAGGACATATGCAGGGATATCCTCAAACACACCTACTTTCTTGCTTCCTTTTCCACCCTCTCAGTCAAGGAGAACCCTAGCCAAAGGTATTTGGAATGGGGTCTCTCCTAAAGCTCTGACTGGAGTAGACTGCCCAAGCAAGTAGTGCTTCTCTGTAACCATTGCAGGCTTCACAATGCTTAGGTCAGAGGCTGTTTCTCTCTTAGCCATGGTCTTTTTCTCATTGACTAAGAAAGGATATAACCTCTTGTGGTGGTTTGGTACCCTTGTTGCCTTGAGACAACCTAATGTTGGCATTTTGTCATTCCTACTTACTGGCTCTCCCATCTTTTGTTCCCCACCTTGCCTCCGTGGACAACTGTATGCTACATGGCCCCACTAGTTGCATTTAAAATATTTAACCCTAGGTCCTGGATGTGTACCGGGACTAGTGCCTTCCCCTGCTACTGGCGGACTCTGTTGGGGCAGTCTGGGCTGCCCACCCTGGGTTCGCTTAGACCCATGAGCAGCATGATGTCCTGCTTGCTAGGTATAGGTCTCCCTTCTTCCTCAACTCATCTACCGTATTGCATTGTCTATCAGCTAACCAGATTCTCATGTCCTCAGGCAAAGAGCTAATGGCTTGTTCCCTCACCAAAAGGTCTGCCATCTCTTTACAAGTGGTGAGCTGGCATCCACACACACACCTATGAAAATAAGTGCTTAGTTCAGCAACATATTCACACACACTTTCATCTAACTTGCATCTATGCTCACAAAACCTTTTCCTATAAGCTTCAGGTGTTAACTTAAAAAAATTTTAGCAAACAATTCCTTCCGACATTATAATTTAAGCAGTTATTATCAGACACTTTGGAAAGAGCAGTTACAGCTTTACCATGGATTAAGGGGGTCAGGAACCCTACCCAGAGCCCTTGGTCAACATTATATTGTTTACATGCCCTCTCAAACATATGAATGAAACTATTAAAATTATCCCCATCTGTAAATTGTGGAAGAAATGTACTCACCTTTGTTGCTTCTGGGGTTTGGTTACTCCCTTCCCCATTACCTCCATGACTGGAAAAGAGTCAGCATCTCCTTTTCATGTTGCCTCTGCCTCTCCTTCTCCTCAGTTCCAGGTGTATCAGTTTCTGATTTTCCTCAGTCTATAGATGCCTCAATCTCTCTGCTGCCTCTATTTCCAAATGCTTGGCCTCTAGCTCAAGTCTCTCCAGATGGATTTTGAAGTCCTCTGTGGAAAGGTCGAGCTGTCCATTTTCTGAGAGTTGTACATCCCCATGGCCAGTTTGATTGTCCTCCTGGTTGCTATTCTCTGATGCAGTCATGACTAAAGCTGCAGTCATATCTGCTTTAGTCAGGTTAGCATGCACCAGTCCTTTAGCCTGGCACATCTCAGCCCACTGGCTCCTTGTCAGCTTGCCATACTCCTCTGCTGACATGCTTGTCTGCTCTCCCTGACTAACTAAGCTAAAAAAAAATAAAACAATTGTGATATGAACTCTGAATGTTCACTGCCTGGTTGATTTAGAGTACAAAAACAAAACACCTTCAGTGACCACTGTACACAAGCTACAGGAATTCAATATCCACACCACTACAGGCCAATTAATATAATATGTGGCTATCTCACCACAATCAACCAATTCATTTGTGATGTGGCTATCCCACCACTGCCAAACAATTAATATGTGACACCCCTGCACTGGCTCAGTAATCAAGGAGCCTCAATCCTCACCACTAGCACCAGTGAGGGATGTGCACATTGGGAGGATAACAAGTACACACACAGTAAAATACAATTTCCCTTAAGAGCACACAGACATCACAGTCAGTCTGGGGCTGGTTTCTCCCTCTCTCTCCAGATCCACAATAAGACTCCCCACTGGCACAGCTATAGGGTTAAGATCGACCGAGTGGTCAAGTCAAAACCTCCAGCACCCTGTCTGTCCAACCAATGCTTTATGTCCCTGCCCAAGTAGCTGGTGTGCGCGCACGCACACACACACACACCCAGACACACACACACACACACACACACACACACACACACACACACACACACACACACACACACACTTTGAGATTTGATTTATATACAAACACACAGACACTCCTGGGGAATGCTGGCACAGGTTCACTAGCTATGCCTACTTCTGCCCAGACTATAAGATAGTACCAGCTGCCACCAACCACTCTTATCAGCTACTATAAGGCCCTTTCCAAATTGTGACCAATTCTACTGTGTAATGTTACTATTATCCAAATGGTAAGTGTTTCCAAGACTTTTAAGGCTATGTAAGAGTGGTCGTACAGTGCCACCAAATACATATGCAAGTACGCTAAGAGCTTAAATATCTCCAAACAAACCAGTCACAATTAAAAAGTTTAAATATATTTAATAAAATAATAAAAGAACAAGGTAATACTCAATAGCTCAACACAGTGACAACAGAGTTCAGAATCACAGGAAATATTTAAAAACAACATTGCAGGACAGTCTCACATAAATACAGAAAACATCTAAACTAATCTTACTAAGTTCCTATCTAGCTCTAAGAGAAATAACTGTAATCTAACTCTTACTTACAGAGCAACACACAGCCAGAAGTGCTGGGTGAATGTTTCTAGGTCCAAAGACAAACACAAAATGCACAGGCTCAATGTCAGAGATAGTTCTTAAGTTACTATAAAAAATTACTGTTGGGTTATCTCAGATTACATCATTCTTTGTCACCTCTGCCATCAATTCCCAGGCTAACAAATACCAACAGAATTTAACATTTCTCTGTGAAAAATACTTATCTCTCAGAAGTTTTCCTAGAACTGGAAGTCGTAAAACAGTTAAACACTTTTACATTTGAAACCTGTAATTATCTCTGTTTCTAGACAATAGAAATAATTTCTAGCTGTAGACATCCTGTCTTCTTGCTGTATTAACTAACTTTATAACACATCATAAAACTCTTCACTTATTTTCTCCGAGTTTGCAAGTTAACTCTGTATGTTCCATCTTCTACCATGAAAACATGCATTTGCACAGGCATATAGTTTATACACATTTCAGCTCTTTTCCAGCAGAGTACACTGTGGTTACATTCCTGAAGCTCAGTACAGAACATACAGTTCAACACATACTTCTACTGGTGCAGAAGTGTGTGTTGAACATACAATTTAACACACACTTCTGCACCAGTAGTTTAATATACACATAACATATAGTTTTCTAAAATTTGTAACACAAGCATACAAATCATATTACTATTCACAAATGACATAGAATTATTTACAAAATTCCAACTAGCTGGGCTGGCAGCCTTTACCCCCCCCAAAAAGATATGCACTCTAAACAAGGTAACAGACCAAATTAGAACAGCTAGGCAAATTTCTCAATTACCTCTTTCCCAGTACTGTAGCAATAAGATAATCCTAGGTTAAAAATGAACATAAAATATTTTTTCTTGGCTACAAATATATATTCAATGTCAGACGTAGTAAAAGTCCAGTAAGGGAAGGATGATCCTTTGCTAATCTACCTTACCAATATAACTGTGTGCACAAGCCCAAGAATATACTGACGGCAGATCATTATGTGTAATGTTCCTTTTGAGCCACTTGTACCTAGATAGCACATGCATATAAGTACTGAGCATGTACAAGAACACTGCTATTTTGTACAGTCAGCCAGAGTGGGTGCTGGCATGAATGGAGATGCACATGTGAGTGTGTTTGAAGTAAATGTTTATGCACACAAAATATCTTGAACCCATACGCCACTTTATCGTCTCTTTTGAATGCATGAGACAAGCAACATGGTGTCAGAAGTGTCATGTCTAAAGTGACATGGTGTCAGAAGTGGCGTATCTAAAACAACTTGGAGACAGAAAGGGATCTGAAGTTGAAGCAGTACATAAGTTATGAGGCATGCAGTTAGAAATGGAGAAACATGCAGGAGTGAACTCACAGCTGTCAGTGATTATTCAAAGGTACTTAAATTCATTTAGATGATTTTTCAGTCACCTCGCATTTGATGAAGCATTCAAAACATTCAAAATAATTACTGAAATAAATGAAATATTCAAAATTACGACATACTGATAAAAGTATTCAAAATAAGTACAAAAGTATCTGAAATAACTTCTGAAATGTTTAAGATGTACAAAAGGGCTAAACCAACTGCATTTTTTCTCAAAGTACTATATTTTCCCATTAACGAAAGCTATTTGAAGTGTTCCTGGAATGTTCAGTGTTTGCAGTGTCAAAGTGAAATGTTTTCAAAGAGACTGTTGTGCATTTGTGCATAATTACAAGTACCTGATCTATGATTATGTTTAAACCTATTTTGTTTTGATGGCAAGGGATTTTGCAGACCTGAACTGCTGGTATTGATAATGATATTATTGAGAATTGGAGAGTGTTTGAACAAGAATATATCTTCATACAGGCTGCTTTTTCTGATAAAGACACATGCAAAGGCAGTCATACTTCTTAATTTAGCAGTCTCAGAATCCATTGAGAGGGAACGTTCATTTGTGCATGCACCTGCCGTATATGCAGGGAAGGGGGAGAAGTAACTGCCATATTGTGATATAGGCTGAAACATGGGAAGTTCCTGAGTGCCAAAAATGTAAATTTAGAGAAATGTGTAACCCTCAAATGAATATTACATTGGAAAGGCTCATATTTTACACAAGAAATCAAACGCCAGATGAAACTATAGCAACATGCATTACTGACTTGAGAAATAATGCAAAAATGCGCAGATCTGGTGAGTTGCGAGATGAGTTGATAAAGGACAGACTTGGGTGTGGTGTTAATAATGATGCAGTGACAAAGATTTTGCTTTGAAATAGTGATTTAACATTGAGCAAAGCATTAGAGATTTGTCAAATATACAAGCAAATATACTCACAAATGAAAAAGCATGCATACAGTGTCTACTAGTGTGAATGTCGATAGTGCGAGACACAAAGCTAAGATAAATAATAGATATAAGTTGAAGAATGTGGCAATACCCAATTTTAACCATAAACTGAAAGGGGCAGATACAAACAATCTTATTGTTACCTGTTTTAATTGTGGAGGTAGCCATGAACCTAAACAAGAAAAGTGCTTAGCTTTTGGTCAGCAATGTCACAAATGTAAAAAGTGGAGTAATTTCAAAAGGTTTTGTAAGTCTAAAGTGCTGCAATCTTTTATTAAAAAGAGAGCATCCAAAGAAGCAAGTAGATCAGTTAGAAAGCCACAAGCAAACTTTTTATGTTGATGGCATATCTCAGCCTGATGAACTTGATAGCCTACTGTGTTATCAGTTGCTGGCAGAGTGAAATATTTTGTACTGTTCGGATTAATTGAAAACCTATAGAACTTAAAGTTGATATTGGGTCTAGGTGCAATGTTATATCAGCACAAATATTTGCCAGAGTAAGAGCTGGTGAGAAACTTGATTCAGCAATGTGTGCAAAGCTAGTTGATTATGGTAGTGAAGAGATTCAAACTGATGGTGCAGTAGGTCTCACATGCCATTCTGCTGGGAACAGCTATGGTTTGCAGTTTTACATAGTCAAAAGACATGTGCAGTCATTGTTAGGCCTCAAAGATAGTTTGAGAATGGGACTGATGTCATTCAATAAGGAGGTCTACCATATAAGTCTGAACAAACATGACAGTTTTATACAGAATATTTTCCATGAATATACTGATATTTTCAACGATGAGCTTGGCAAGCTACCAGTCACGTATTCCATAAGGTTAAACTATGAAGTAAGCCCAGCTGTTTGACCAGCAAGGAAGATTCCAGTAGCAATGCAGAGCAAAGTAAAAACAGCACTAAACAAAATGGTGAATTTAGGTGTGATATCTCCAGTAAAAGAGCCAAACGAATGGGTATCCTGCATGGTTGTAGCTCATAAGAAAAGCTCAGATGATATACAAATATGTATTGATCTGAGAGATTTAAATAAAGCACTTAAACGTCCTCATCATCCATTGTGCACAGTAGAAGAAGTAGCAGATCTCATGCCAAATGCCACTATTTTTTCATTCTTCAATGCAAAAAGTTTGTTTCGGCAAATTTTGCTGGATCACAAATGTTCATTATTAACTACTTTCAGTACGCCATTTGGAAGGTACATGTTTTTGAGAATGCCATTTGGGATAAATTCTGTCAGTAAAGTCTTTCAACATGCAATGGAACAAATTTTTTTCAGGTTAGCCATTTGCTATCATAGTAGACAGCATTATTGTAGGGGGCAATGGTGAAGACGAGCATGACAGAAACCGTAAGAAATTTCTAGACCGTGCATGTAAAGTAAATCTTAAACTGAATCCTCAGAAATGTAAATTCAAGCTGAGAGAAGCTACTTATGTGGGTCATTTGTTTATCAGTTCTGGGTTACAACCAGATCTGGCTAAGCAAATAGCAATTCTTGAGAGGCCAGTTCTAGATGATGTCACATCTTTGCAGTGTTGTCTTGGTATGATCAACTATTTAAGATAGTTCATCCCAGACCTCAGTGAACTTTCAGCACAGTTGTGTGAGTTGGCACACAAAAATGTAAACTGTTCCTGGTTAGAACAACAGCACAGAGCGTTTGAAGTTTTGAAACAGAAAATTGCTTGTCTACCCATTTTGAGATACAATGATATTCGCAAACCAGTAACTCTTTCATGCGATGCTTCAAAATATGGTCTTGGTGCAGCATGTCTTCAAGAAGGCATACCAGTAGCCTATGCATCCAGAATTATAACTCAAACTGAGATTCAGTATGCGCAAATTGAAAAATAGCTTTTGGCAGTAGTGTTCGCATGTACGAAGTTCAATGATTATATTTATGGAAAAGCTGTTCAAATAAAGACTGATCACCAACCTCTATAGACAATTCTAAAAAAGCCAATACATTCAGCCCCAGCATGTTTGCAACTCATGATGTTAAAATTGCAAAAGTACAGTTTCAATATTGTCTACACAAAAGGCAAATATTTATACCTTGCAGATGCTTTGTCGAGAGCACCCCAACAAACCACAGAACAGCATGACAATGAAAAACTAGACTTGGAATTCACAAAGTCAAAAATTTTTCCTTAACACTTCTTGATGAACTCAGACATTACACAGCTCTAGATCCTGTTCTGCAGAAGCTGACTAATGTTATTAATCAAGGATGGCCAGTGCAACAAAGCAGTCTGCCACTTGATGTCCAGAAATATTTTCCTTACTGAGACGAGCTCATGATGGAAGTTGGTATCATCATGAAAGGTCCTAAAGTAGTTATTCCTACAGCATTACAACAGAAATATATTCAGATCTTACATCATGGGCACCCGGGTACTGATTCTACCAAAAGAAGGGCAAGAGGCATAGTATTTTGGCCTTCTATGTCAAAAGATATAGAGAAGGAAACTCTAGCATGTTCTATTTGTAATAGTAATAAACCACACCAACAAAAGGAACAACTTCAGCTAAACCAGATTCCTGAACTACCATGGTTGACAGTTGCTACTGATATTTTCAAATGAAATGATCAACATTATTTAATGTTAGTAGACGCTTACTCGAACTGGTTTGAAATTGACCTTCTTCCTAATCTAACATCCAGCACTGTCATTACAAAATTGAAGAGACATTTTTCTGTGCATGGTAGTCCATACAAAGTTGTATCTGACGATGGTATGCAGTTTACCAGTCAGCGGTTCAAGAAATTTGCTGAGGATTGGAACTTTGCCCATGTTACTAGTAGTCCTGAGTATCCACAGTCCAATGGATTAGCTGAGCGTGCAACCCAAAGTGCAAAATGTTTGTTAGAGAAATCTAAGAGAGATGGTACCAATGTTTTCCTTAACCTTCTCAATCTCAGAAACATTCCCTGAGATAACTTGCTTGGTTCACCAGCTCAGAGATTACTGTGTAAACAGACGAGAACAGCCTTACCAATCAGTAAACAACTGTTGATTCCAAATGCAAAGAACAACAAAGTCATCAAAACCATACCTCTCAACCTCTTAGAGCAAGAAATCTGTACAAAGGAATAAATAAAAGTGGGGCAAAGGCCCAAAAATATGGACAATTTTTAAATATTTATGTTACAAGCTTAGAAAGTTGATAGAATAGGAGGTTTTGCATTAGCATGAATTTTCTGAAGGATATGAAGTCTGGAACTCAAATGTCTGTCATTATTTTTTAACTGCGATATGTAATGTTTTACGCCTAACTTGCCAAAAAACAGAAATATATCAAAAACAGACCAAAATAGGATGCCAAAATCTGGGCATTCTGCGAAAATCTGTACAGCGGAGAGGTATGGCTGTCATTATTTTCCAACTTCAGTCTTTAATAATTTGCCACTACATTTGCTAAAGCACAATTTTATGAAAAATGGACCAAAAATATGAGGCAAAAATCTGGACATTCTGCAAAAATCTGTACAGCTGAGAGATATGAAAAACTCAACTTTTGAAGAAACATCAGTCACAAAAGTTGTACTACGATAAATCTAGCAAACCTCTTAGACCAATAAGACAAGGAGAAACCGTAAGGATGCAAACAATTAAAGGATACGACCAAGTGGGTATTATCAAAAATGTCTGTGAGGAACCAAAATCCTATACTGTTCAATCAGAGGGAATGGAATTTAGAAGAAAATGAAGACATAAACTTCCAGTTTCTGAGCCAGTGAGACAGCAGATTGCCTGTGCCAAAGACTATTTCTCAGAGTGACCTTACACTTGTTCCCATTCTGCAGGACAGTATATTTTCCTCAAGTAATCCTGATGTTATCCTTGAAGTTCCTACTGAGAAGAATTCCCCAGAGACTGTCCTTGTTGCTAAACCCAGTCAAAGCTTTTATGTAACCAGATCGGGTAGAATTTCCAAACCCAATCCAAAATACACAGTGACTTGGAACTGAATTTGATTGTTATTAATACTGAAATGTTATCTAGCGTATATTGTCTTGTTCTACTATTGCATGTTGAACAACTCAAAGAGGGAGGATGTAGATCATTATGTGTAATGTTCCCTTTGAGCCACTGTAGCTAGATAGCAAGTACGTATAAATACTGAGCACGTGTTAGAACAGTGCCATTTTGTACAGTCAGCCAGAGTGAATGCAGGCATGAATGGAGATGCACATGCAAGTGTGTTTAAAGTAATGTGTGAGTCAGTTAATATAAATATAAATGTTTCAGTTACAGTTCCTGACAATGTTTATGTACAATAAATATCTTGAACTCATATGCCACTTTATCGTCTCTTTTGAATGCATGAGACAAGCGACAATGACCATAACCCAAACTAGATAATGCCCCCAACTCCCATAAACAACATGAAAAACTCCACTTGGCACTAGTATACCCCCAATCCTATCCAACAATGAATACATTCAAAATAAAAAGTATTGTAGTATTGTAAATGCAATAACTACCAGCAAAAATATTACCATTCATGGGAACTTCAGAATTAACTTCTTAGGCTCCCGCATACCTCTGAATTGTTCAGATTTTTGCAGAATGTCCAGGATTTGTCTCATATTTTTGGTTTGTTTCTTTGTGGTTTTCAGGCAAAACATTGGGGATTAATTTCACTAAATAATGACAGACATTTATATTTCAGACTTCACATCATTCAGAAAATACATGCTAAAGTAAAACCCATTATTTTAGCAGCTTTATAAGTTTATAAGAACAATAGTTAAAATCTGTTCTTGATTTTTGACCTCCCGACCCACCCATTATATTTGGCTTTGTCTAGTTTACTTGTTGTAAGAGGTTGAATGGTATGCAAAAGCCATATCAAATAATTTCTTAATCACTTTAGCCTTCCATACTATTAAATATACATACCAATCCAATCCTTAGATCTAGAAAGTATACTCTGCTTAACCTTATTATAATGAATGTTACAAACTCTCTCATTCTTGAAGGTTCACCCCATGAATTATAATTGGCCCATCTTATATACCTTTGCATACAAAGCCACCAGGAAAGTGCATCCTATTCTACCTTCAGACATGAGTGTCAAGACAATTCTAAGTTAAAATAATTCCACAGACTAGTTGCCTACTTTACAGTGTCCAGTCCCCAGATACAGGAACTAACATGGTAATCAAAATGCTCTTCAACATTCAAAATAAACTCTTCCCCATCCCCATCATATTTTTCTAAAACCCAACACCAGCTGAAAGCTCTCAAACTCAGACAGCAAGTCTAGGATTACTGGAAAAAATTCAGGAACTCTAAAGACCAAAAAAGTTATATCACAGTTCATAATATAGCAAAAAAGGCAATCAGACAATAGAAAGCTGAATATATGAAATCCCAGCAAACCAGCTACTTATGCAGTCCAAAGCAGTTAGCCTCCTAACCAGTTACTATTGGTTTATGGTTCATCAAAAGATTCTGATAACTGGTACCGTGTCACTCTGTAAAGGGCTTATACTCGCCCCTCACACACACACACACACACACACACACACACACACACACACACACACACACACACAAACACTATTTACAGGGTTTCACTAAATCACATCATCCTCAAAAATCTAGAAAAAAGCAACAGAAAACCTTTTTCAAAAACAAAGAAACCAAACTCTGTATCTGACATTATGTTCATCTCTATTCTACCTATGGTAGGAAAATCATAGAAAAACTTCTCTCACTCTTTTTAATCACAAAGATTTTTCATACCTCTCTACTGTACAGATTTTCGCAGAATGTCCAGATTTGTGCCCCATATTTTTATTCCATTATGCATAAAAATGTGGTTTTCTGTCAAATCACTGGCAAATCATTGAGGGTTAAAGTCAGAAAATAATGACAGACCTTTGAGTTTTAGACTTCATATCATTAAGAAAATCCATGCCAATGCAAAGCCTGGTATTCCGTCAAATGTCTGAGTTTGTAAGAGCGATATTTAGAAAGTGTCCCTATTTTTGGGCCTTTGTCCCCTCATTATTGATGGCTTTGTCCAGATTTCTTGCTATAAGAGGTTGAGAGTTATGATTTTATTTCAAACAGAAACTTCCAAGTTAGAATTAGGCCTACCTTTTCTCTGATAAAAGACATACCCAAAGGCACGTTTTTCTCCCTCCACTCCCTCCTGTTTTTTCTTATGAATAACTTCTTTCCTTTCTCCCTACCTTATCTATTATTCTGTGTGTAGATAATACGTCAGTATATAAGTAAACCCCTCACCAACAGGAATAAAGAAATACTTACTCAGGACCTTTTCTAGCTATCATCCTTGCTAAATAACATGAAACCCAATACTCGGCTACACTGTAACTAAATCCATGTTATTTGGTATGCAACAAAATCTTTCCCTGGTCCCAGAAAATAATGGCTCATTCAATACAACAGTAAAGGAGTAACATTGAAGCCTTCAGGTACCTAAGTATTTGGCATGGTTAGTTAATCAGTTTTCAGTGGAATACAGAAGAAATGAAGTTCAGAATTAAGAGATTCTTCTTCTTCATCTGGTCCTAGAAAATATCACATTTCTTATACCTGAAGGTAGAGCATCTATAGGTAAAGAGAACCATTTAGCCCAGGTTGAATGTAGCCAAACACTCATAGTAGACACCTCAAAAAAAATACTCCTCTATGCAAATATTTTCAAAGCAGACACTTTTCATAACTCGCATCTCATACCATGAATACCACTCCCCAATCCTGGCAAAAGTAAAATGGCTTCACATACAGCTGAGTACAAACCTTTTCCTGTGCTCCTTATATTACAAGTGTTTTAAATTGTCAGGCAAGTATGCTGCCATACATTCACATTACAACCTAAAGGTCCTACCCACTAATGCACCCTCACTTCAGACCCCATATAATACACTCTGCATTTGTACACACACCTTTCCTAGCTTCAAAACATTTTGAGTCACGTCCCTCCTCCATTTAAAACTATACCTATACATAAGAGTCTTGTCAGCTTCCTTAACTTAAATAAATAATAAGTAAACAATTCTTCCCTTACTTATTTATATCACTCATTTTTTTCCTTTGCCCATACCTTGTCACCTGTATCTCACTGTGTAGGGAAATTTGTTAAAATAATTTGAGCATCAGCTATAGCTTTATTTTTTTTCAATTACTGCTTCCCAGAAAGCAACACATTCCCTGGGATTCAGAAAGGGTTACCATGAGTGGTCAGGCTGGGCAACCATTAGCCGTAACTGTTTCCTACTGAGAGACAGCTCTACCATAGTGATTTTCCATCATCAGAAGAATCACAACATTGGGCTGTCCCACCTGCATGTTGTTAGACAATGAGCAAATGAAATCCAGGGGAGTGGATAATGCTAATTAGCTGTGTGTTGTCCCTTAGAAATGTCTATGGTACCCAATTTATGCTGCAGAGTGACTCAAAGAATCTAATGGCTGTATAAATTAGCACAGCCAACCATAAAAATCATCTCAGCCAAAATACTGCAGTCATCCATTTTAGTCAATTGGCATGGCTATGCTGCAGGTAAGCTTAGCAAAGATCAGTGGATATGTAGTGGTGTGGAGCAGTTGGCGGTGTGCATGTTTGTCTGAAGGGGTATGACTAGACTAAGAAGACTGTGGGTGGGTCTGTGGATGGGTGTGTGTGTGTGTGTGTGTGTGTGTGTGTGTGTGTGTGTGTGTGTGTGTGTGTGTGTGTGTGTGTGTGTGTGTGTGTGTGTGTGTGTGTATGTAAAAGAGAGACAGAATTTATTGGAGGTCTCCTGTGTCAATGAGATCCATGGAATTCCAGAGCCACTTATAGCACTGGCAATAAAAAGTTGAGGTTAAGAGATATCCAAATTAGCCAATATGAGGTCTTCCTCACTGCATCTAAAGCTGTCTCTGAGTTGCATTTTCTAAGGTCATGTAAACTGACCTTCCTACAGTAGTACTTCATGTGATTTTTGGAACAATGCCTCTAAATCCCAGCCATTGTTAAATATGATACCATGCTATGTAACTGTTTTTTTATTATCACTTTACCAGTTATCTTGTCAAATATTATTCTCATTGTATTTACTGTTTAAATAGTCATTGCATATTTCATTCTATTATTACAAATATGGGCATCGTATTGTATAATTCCTAACTGGATTGGAACTAAATTCTTTTTGGGGTTGTCATTCTTATTTTGTCCATGTGTGTGTCTGTCTTTGTGTGTGTGTGTGTGTGTGTGTGTGTGTGTGTGTGTGTGTGTGTGTGTGTGTGTGTGTGTGTGTGTGTGTGTGTGTGTGTGTGTGTGTGTGTGTGTGTGTGTGTGTGTGTACGTATGTGAGACTGCTTGAACTAAATCCATGTTGTGGTCATATTATTGAGTATGTACTCTTGGGAAATATCTAAAAATGTTCCTTTGAGATCAGTGTCATACTTTGAAAAATTCAAATAACTAATTAATGAATAGTGATTCAATAGACAAGGAGGTGAAGGTCATCTAAACCCAACTTGCAAAGTATTCTACTGCTCCACTTGTTTGCAGCATTAAGTAAAGTTTTGAGCATAATTTTAAAGTGTTTTTTGTAGGAAGAATATCCACTCCCCCCACACAGATAGCTGGTGCCACTCTATATCCTGATGCAGATGTTGTACCCCCAATATCCCAGTCCATATATGAACTTGCTACCTCAGAAAACATTCATTCCCTTTTCCTTGGGTTAGTATGGCCACGGAGGTGCCATATTTAGAGATATGAATTGTGAAGGCAACCCCCCTACCAGTAATGGGTGCAGGCTTCTCTCCACAAGAGGGCTTTACAGTTGAGATCTGCGGAAATTAAATAATGGTCTCATGGACAGTGATGAAATTGTCTGTAGTAAACTGGGCATGTAAATTTAAGTTCAGTAAGCAGAAATATACCTGGTTATTAAACTGTATATATGCAGGTGAGTTACACCTGTTCAACACAATTTTGTCCTTTGCAAATAGTAACATGAAGCTGAATTGTGACATTATTTATAAAAATATGAGTATTTGTTGTAGCTGGTACTGATGATGCCGCGGTGGTATGGCGGTAGCGTTGTTACCTCACAGCAAGATGTTCTCCCATTCGATTCTCGGCTGGGCTTGGGAGTGCCTTCTGTGTGGAGTCTGCATATCCCCTCCGCAGTTGGGTAGTGTTCAAAAGACATGCATGCATAAATGGGCGTGCCTTCGTTGAAGGTTGAGTGTCGAGCTGGCACCTTGGCATTTTGTAAAAATCTACTGCCAATCATTAGTGGACCGGAGTTCTGCTGTGGCGACCCCTTGCCAGGAAAAGCTGAAAGACAAACAACAACGTTGTATCTGGCACTGATCGATGAGGCACAGATAATTTAATTTTTCAATCATTGTACTGCTGTTTACATTCCTGCCTTCAATTATCAGTGTGTTTATGCATTATGTCAGTTGCATATATTCTGTTTAAGAATACCATGGCAAATGATGTCTGCCTATCAGCCCAACATACCTCTCAACCTCTTAGTGCAAGAAATCTGGACAATGTCTAAAATAATGGGGGCGGATCAAAGGCCCTAAATTATAAGTAGGTATAGTAGTTTAAGTAATAGACTACAGTGAAGTATTAGAAGAGAATAAGTACTCTAAGTGATGTAGGGCTTTAAAGGGAGGTGTAAGAAGGTGATGAGGGATGTTAGCAGAAGTTATGTCCCAGAGGAGATGGAGGGACAAAGCCAGGAGGTAGAGACAAAGTCTTTCAGTAATGGTTGGAAAAGATGGAGTTATGAGATATACAGGTTTCATTCCAAGTTCTAGCTACATTATTGGAATAGAGACTTACCCTAGCAGCCCTTTATGGTTTGTAGATGGTAAGCAGTTGTTTATCATTTGACCAAAGGGGATGGTTTGGTAGATAGAATTGGAGTATGGGGATAATTGCTGGGCAGCTAAGTGGGGTATAGATGATTCTGTGGGTTGAAGATGAGGTAGGTATAAGATAGGTAGTGAGGAGGCTTGAGAGAGTTAAGCGTTTTTAGTACTAAAGAAAAGTATGCATGGTAAGTTTTTTTGCAAGCAAATCTGGCAACTTTGTTGTAACATTGTTCAAGTTTAGAACTAACTTGAGGCTTGTAGGTTGTAATTTACTTGTTCAAATAAATCCCAGCAGTAATGAAAAGCAGATGAAATGTTTTACCCAATACACCACAAATAATCAGCTGCAATTCTACCAAAAGTTAAGTCCTAATAGACCATGCACAATTCAGTAGCTGCATAGCATGTACTTGGACAAATCTGTTAGATTTGATAGCCACCGACTATATTACACATTTGCTACTGTCATTTCTATGTTTATGAAGTAATCTTTGGTATTTCACCCAGACTATCCCTTGTAAATGGCCCAGTGGTACAACACTTATGACACATAAACATCCATCATGGTTGTACACTATTCTTGGAATGATCCCACTTCCCAGCCTTAACTCTATGACGGGCATGGCTTTTGTAGCTTTCCTGCTCTTGAAGTGTTGCTGTTTCCCCACACCCTTAATTCAATCATTGGTATGCCACTAGAGCCCTGCTTTTCATATAACACACCCAAAAATGCATGCATATCCATGTTAAATGCTGCATGCAGTGTTTTCATGATGTGGCCCAGTTGATTTCCACCATTACTTCTAGGTTTGTAAACTGTCCTATTGTTATTTTTTCTGTTGCAGATAACAACACAGGCAATCAAGCAGTCTTGTTTACACACTTCAAACATAATTCACATACTATACCAGAGTAAAATTTAATTGACATTGATTTACACATTTCTACCACACAGTAGCCAATAGTGTAGCCAGTAACATTATTCACTGAAACACATCCCTCATATGTTTTATACGGCCATAAATATGCAGTACTTTTCATGATAAATAAGGCATATTTTTAATGTGCACATACTTCTTTGCAGTTTAACAGCCTACTTTGGCCTGCTGGAAATTTGTCAGCCAAAGGCAGGAGAGACGTTGCTGGTTAATGCAGCAGCAGGAGCAGTGGGGTCAGCAGTTGGACAGATTGGTAAAATTAAGGTAAGATGACAAATCCATATTGACTTGTTTTTACTTAGAATTATTAAAAGTTTATCATAAGTAAATGAAGCTATCTAATTTCTGCTGATAATCTATCAAACTACATGTCTCTCAACATTCCATCTCTAAAATGAACAGCACTACCCTTCATAATATTGAGCAAATGGGCAAAATGTTGAATACCTACAACCATCTTCAACTATGGAGCTCACTGGATAGTTAAAATGTGGTACATTATCCCTGTAAGACATCATTTTGCTCAATTAATATGACTCTTTATTATTTACCATGGGTGTCAGTTAAAAAAGTATCTTAATACTGAATGTGTGACAGAATCTTTCAGTTTGGAACTGTGAGAAACATGGACTTTTTACCATCCAAAATAAGGAACATTCCTCATACTGAAGAACACTTGAGATGTGTAGTCTTGAGAAGTGTTTTCAAAGATAAAGATTCATACTTTTGTATTGAAGTTGAACCATATTTGAAATGCTCAGTATGCTCAAATTATCTAAATTCAGTTATATGTTCAAAATACAAAAAAAGAAAGAGATAAAAATGCTCTAGTATTGCCCATGGCCCCTAAACTTAAACATACTAACTCCCAAGATCACACAAATCTCTTATTTATTTTCTCCATTGCTTTGTATCCTGGAATTCACTGAACTTCTGACTCAAAATCTGAGCATTTGCAGAATGGTGGTTCAGACGAATGTTTATCATAAAATATACTTCAAACAGACTCTAGACCATTGGAGACAGATTTGTTTCCAGGAAAGGATATCCCTTGGGTTACTTGAGCTTTGTTGTCATTTTCCCCATTGCATATATATCAAAGCCAGCTGTAGGCTGCTGTCCAATGGATGGATTGTGATGACAAAATACTAACCTGCCATAAATAAGTATGCTGCATTCACAAATATCTAACTGTGACCTGGCAACCCCATATAGACTGTGATAATGTATATACAATTACCAGTACTTGGTGTAAAAAATAATTTCAGATAAACACTGTTCCTATAGTAATGCTGCCTCTTTGCAGTGTTTCCTACAGTCACCATTTAGAATAGTTTTATTACTACACACACTAACCCTGATGAAGCCAATGAATTATCAATGTCTTCTTCAGGACCTTTCAGCAACATCTGGCCATGGGGGTACTGTTTTCTTGCTGTTGGACATACCATCTTTGGCCACATAATGATACTGTTTCTTAATATCACGATTAGTGGTCTTTACATAATTTGTGCTTGAATGATTCTTGATCAGACCATGCCAAGTTAGTATTTTGTTAGCATGTGCCTGACTTCTACTTCCACTGAATTATTGTTTAGCTAGCCTTCGCAGGTTGTGGAAATATTTAATCTATGCTTCATTACTTAACTGTCGGTCTGCAGATCTGTTGCCAGACTATTTGAACATTCCTTGTCTTCTTAGAGACTAAATGTAGGTGTACCAATTAAGGTGTTTTTTTTTTTATCCAACAGGCATCTGCATCTTGAGCTGCTATTAACAGCAGGTGAATGTTGTTCTTCTTTTGACGGAGTAGATCCTGAGCAGAGCTCAGAATTGCAGCCTTTTAATTTGCTTCCTTAGGTGGTCTCAGTACGGTTGTCGAGATACTAACAGGAGTGCTGGCTGCCATCCTGACTGTCACCGTGGTATCTCATAAATTGTGGTTGTATAGTCTTTGCCAGCAGAGCTTAAAAAAAGCCAAGACTTCCTAATGCCTGTTAGGTGTTCCTTATCCCTTCTGGTCACTACTTTTCTGATTAATGTGTCAGTGTAGACATGAGGAAAAACACATTTGCTTTTACTAGCTTATCTGCTTGTATTATTACAAAAAACATTTATGAAATTGTTTTGCACCCTTCCCACATTTCCAGCTGTGTGTTATTGCTGCAGTGTATCATCATATTTCCTGAGAAGTAGTTAGTCAGTTAAACACTGTAGGTATGTCATTTGGTATCTTACTCTGAGTGGAGAAAGGAGGATGACAAAGGCTGTACATGGGAAGTAGAGAAAGTGGTCCACTGCAGATCAGAAAACAGTGTTGTTGTGGGATTGCTGGGACCAGCTACAGAGAGACCATGCAGCACACAGAAATGGACTGACTTTCTCATACGTGACTCATTACATCCTAGTGACACTTCCAGGTTACCAGGTGTTTATGCAGTTGCACCCTACTGATGCCTTTAGACATCAAATATTGCTTGTTTATATTTCCATTAATTCCAAAACTATGCTATATACTAGGTATTAGAAGATTTTGTCATAAAACTTAAATAATAAAAAACACAACTGTATTGATATTTAGTGCAGGCAAAGAAATACTGGATATTATTTATAAACTATTTGTATTCTAATAATTTTCATATTTCTGTGAATATCTCAACAATCGAGTGATACAGGCAGAACTGCTTAGCCTCATTTAAAAGCTCACAGCTGTATGAAGAAAATACTGCTGACAATATGTTTGTTGCTTAAATGGTTACTAAGATATTGTAAACTGTTTCGACAATATTACATTATTCATATTTACTCAGATTATCGTGGCTTTTAAAAATCCACTTTAAGGCTTATAACTGAATGAATGCAACCATTGTAAAGAATACATCGTGCTGAATAGTTTGTCATTTACAGTTTTCTATAACATTGTTCTAGAGATATGAACATTAATTTTAACTGTGAGGTGAAAACTTAATTTTTTAAAAGGTTAGCCCCTTCCCACTTGGAGTTAATAGTACAAACTCAAAAGCTTTCCATTCGTACATTAAGGTACTAACATTTGGAACGAGTGTACAGAATGGATATGTGGTCAGCAGGATAGGTAACACTAAATATCAGAGATACTAAGCACCAGAGATATGCTGTATCTTTATCATGTAAGTAAGTGAATAGGGAACCGCTAACTCCAGGGGAAGCAGAATGTTTGTTGTTTGCTTGCTGAGGATGAGAAGGACTTAGGACATGAAAGTAAAATACCAGAACATCTTAAAACAGATCCTAAGTGCAAAAAAGGTGGCCATACATTGAGAAATGTATACTTTTGTTTCAAATGTATAAGACCAGTTGCATGAAATGCAGTCACTCATTACATTTAATATGGCAAATTTTATCATCTAATGAACTATTTCATCTTATTTGTCAAATAACAGCCAGCTTAATCCAGTTAACAAAATCTGCATTATGATTATGTAAAAAGTGTACACATTGCAATTCCAGTGCCAAAACCTCTTATGGCCTTCACTGTGCTTACTAGGTCATCATATTTCATGTTAAAAATATTTTATTGATTTACAAAAAAATGGTTGACACAATGTAACAAATTACATAAGAATGAAAATGCCACAATTTATGCTTCCAAATGTTAATCTATTAGTAAGATGAATGGATCTCTATGGCATCTATCTGATAAGCTAGTACTCAAGTGATTGGTGTTTTTTACGTTTCCTTCTACTTTATACCCAGACTCTGACAGTTTATTGTGTACTTGCTAATGATTATTTAATTCATTTGGTATTTTAGCTAAATCATTGACAGCTGCCTTGGAAAGAGATACCATGATGTTATATCACAAATGGAGGCACATTAAGAAGTACACTTAGCAAGGAATTAGTGGGTTGTTTGTAATTTATCTGATGCATAATTGTAGGCCTCTCTAAGCTAGTAGTAGGCAGATAGTCTTTCTAACTCAGCACTGACATTGATTACTATTTACAAATGTATCTTTCATTTTACTTAGGGCTGCAAAGTGGTCGGCTGTGCTGGTTCAGATGACAAAGTGAAGTACTTGAAAGATATTGGATTTGATGAAGTCTTCAACTACAAAACAGTTGGCTCTTTGGAGGAAGGTTTAAAGAAAGCTGCCACAGAAGGATATGACTGCTTTTTTGACAATGTAAGTATGTATTATTGAATACAAATGTTTGGTCCTACTTCCATACTGTTTGGTACCACTGTTACAAGGATAAAGATGAAATCTAAAGGTTAACTGCAGAAGCATAGCCTGACCTGTCATAAAGAACATGTCCTCCAGCTCTTCCTAGATGGAACAGGTTCACCCTATAGAACACTGTATAGTGATCATTTAAATAATTCTGTACACTCAGATGTTACATATTTTCCAGATTCTCCTAATACATATCTATGCAACAGAATTGCATTCCATCCCTTTAAATGGTTTACATTAGTGTTCTGAGCTGGCCTTATCCCACATCCTCTAATACTTGGGGGGGGGGGGATTATCATTTCCAAGTTTAACACTCAGTTATGAAGTAGTTAGCACTTTATGAGTGGCAAGTTTGCAGCGGATAGCACCATATATACAGACCCCCTTGGAAAGTACTCCAGGCTTAAATTTGTAATCGAAAGGTATGTCCTATTAGACAGTGAAGAAGAGAAGTATAAAGACAGCACACCTATCCAGTATATCTGATTGAATGTCACTGATTTTGCCTTAATTTTTTGCCCTGCCCCTCTCAAAATGTTTGAATTTTGGGCAAATCTTTGTGGAGTACCTTCAGTCACTAATGACACACCTGAGTGTCATACTTCCTATTGCTCAAAAGTGCATGTTGATGCAAAACCTGTTGTTCTAGTTGTGAAAAACTGAGGGGCTGCCAGCCCAACCAGATAGAATTTTGTAGATAATTCTATGTCATTTGTAAATATTAATATAATCCACAGGCTTGTTTTACAAATGTAAAGATAACTATATGTTATGATTAAACTATATGTTGTATTGAGCTTCAAAAATGCAACCACAATGCACCCTGCTGGAAGAAAGCTGTTAAGTAAAGAATTTTATAACTGTGTTTGATCTCAAGCTCGGAGACAGGATGTCTGGGCTAAGAGTTTCTTTCTATTGTTTTAACACAAAGAAAATTACTAGGTTTCACATGTAAAGTGTCTTTTATTGCTGTGACTTCCTGGCAGCTGTAGAAATGTTGCATTTTAAGTTCTGCGAGCCTGGAAAACCTCAGCAGGGGTGACAAGAATGATGTAATATGAAATGACTCAGCAGTACTGTGTACTATCAATTTAAGGGTTATCTCAGAATGAAAGATAGCATTTTGTATCTTGTCTTGCGTCTAGTAAGAACACCCACTTACCAGCACTTGCTTGCTCTGTATGTAAGTAGTATTTAGAACAGTGATTTCTCTTAGAGATAGCAATAGCCAGATTAGTCTAGCTGTTTTCTCTGTTTATGTCAGACTATCCTACAATGTTGTTTTAGATAATTTCCTGTGATTTTTTTGAACTCTGTAATGTCATTGTGTTGACGTAATAATTATTGTCTTGTGTCTTTAGTATTTATTATTAAATATTTTTAATCTTTTCATCTATGGCTGCTTTGTGTAGAGATAATCTGGAAATCTAGAGTACTTGCATGTATTTGGTGATACTGTACAAAGCCTTGCTGCTTGTCATACTTACTAATTGGATAATAATAACATTACACAGTGAAACTGGTCACCCTTTGGGAAGGGCCTTATAGTAGCTGATAGTAGTGGTTGGTGGCAGTCAGTACTACCTTATAGTCTGGGCAGAAAGGGGGCATAGCTGGAGAACCTGTGCCAGCCTTCCTCAGGAGTCAGGAGTGTCTGTGTGTTTCTATATAAATCAAATCTGTGTGTGTGTGTGTGTGTGTGTGTGTGTGTGTGTGTGTGTGTGTGTGTGTGTGTGTGTGTGTGTGTGTGTGTGTGTGTGTGTGTGTGTGTGTGTGTGTGTGTGTGTGTGTCAGCTACTTGGGCAGGGACACAAAGCAATGGTTGGACAGAGAGGGTGCTGGAGATTTTAGCTTGACCACTAGGCTGAGATCTGGACCCTATAGCTGTCCCAGTGGGGAGTCTTACTGGGGATCTGGAGAGAAAGGGAGAAACCAGCCCCAGGATGACTGTGATCTCTGTGTGCTCTTAAGGGAAATTGTACTTTACTGTGTTTGCACTTGTTACCCTCCCAATGTGGACGCTCCTCACTGGTGTTAGTGATGAGGATTGAGGCTCCTTGAATAATGGGCCAGTGCACGGGCGTCACACTAGTATCTTTTTAAAAGTGATTTAGGGTCACATTTTTTAAAAAATTCTACAATGATTTTCAGCCTTAGCCACTCCCCATTACTTTTTTACTTTGTCTGGAATTCATTAGCAAAGAAGGTATGAAAGGCACATGTGTTAGGAATTCAGACAAAGACTAATGCTTCAGAAAACATTACATTTCACCAAGGGCAGTTCCACATGGGCTTTTATTTCATATCTTTCTATGGGCTTTTAGAATTTTTAAACAATACAGGTTCCTTAGGGCGTATGTGTTAATAATATGGAGATTCTTTTAAGGCAAATGAGAGCTTCTGTCCTTTGGAGAACTTAAGAAAGATTATAAATTAATGAGCAAACATTTACTTCAGTACACACATGCTGTCCATTATCTTGCCACTAACATGAGAGAAGTGGAGGAAATATCCCAACTTTCTGTATGTCTTCAGTACACTTACAAGATCATCACAAGTGAAGTAGTCTACACTACATATGTTTCAAAAGCATATAGCATGTTCAAGAAAGTGTTATTTGATGAAGGCAAGGAACTTTGGTTTGTTATTATAAACTTGCTATAAATACTAAAAATGTGACGCAGTAATCTTTTTATGATGGTTTCCTCTCCAACTGGGAATTATTTTCATGGATATGCCTGTTTGAACTGTTATTTATGCCTAAAAAGCTAGTGAATAGGTATGTTACAGCTTTACTAAATTGCTGGAAGTTTGAGCAGCTGAAAATTGATTATCTTTTGGGCATGGCCGGCCATTATGTCCCTCTGTGCCGCAATGAAAATATGTCATGTCAAGCTAAGGTCCTTAGCTAAGCTTCTGTACAGGCTGCATGTTTTTAATTTGCCTGAGGATAGGCAGCCTAACACGATGAGGGTAGGTCTTTTCTGCTGAGTCACAGCTGATCATATTTATCAGTTTGATAACTATTGCTAGTAGACCCAAGATGTAACATCAAATGCAGTTTTGTTAAGGTCCATGTATTGCTGCTACAGATAAGTTATTGAATCAGGAAACCTCCCTAAGACAGTTTTGTTATGCAGAGCTACACTGGAGAATGTTTATGCAGCCTCTCCTACCTAATCAGTATGGGAATCACTTCCTGTCCTCGTCTTGAATCCGTCTCAGCATAATGATACTCTGGCTATGTCATTATATCTGAGCCATGAGTACTGCTGTATGTCCACACATCATTCCAAACACTTATATTTTTGTTAGCAGTTACATCTGTTTTGTTCTGTCATGTTTTCAAATGTTTTTTATGCTAAATTGATAGCATAGTGTGTAATGCTATTGCTAATAAAGCTGGCATGGATATTGTTTCACCATGTTTAAAGGAAGGAGGTATAGAGCATATTAATTCTGGTATGTAAACCTTCATGTCAGAATGTTTATTGGTAAGCAAATATTGGGTACTAGATATCATAACAGAGTTCAATATGGTCTTTTAGCGAAAACAGATTTTCCATGGTCTTTTAGCGAAAACAGATTTTCCATGGTCTTTTAGCGAAAACAGATTTCCCATGGTCTTTTAGCGAAAACAGATTTCCCACCCTCAGTTAAGAGCACTATTAAAGAACTGGGACTCTTTAAGTTGACCAGAAAGTCAAGAAGGCCAACAACAACTAATTATAATGCATATTTACAGTGTCAAATTCATGCATTACTCACACAGTGGAAAGACTTTCTTTAGTAGGTCATTATTTGAAGTCTGGTTTCTAGTAATCAATTATATAATAATTTCACATTATAGAAACTATTTATTCTAGGTTGCAGTTGATCTAGAAGCTGCAAATCTGAAAATAAAATTATTCAAAATAAAGAAAGAAACAGTACAAAATAATAGCTAATTTGTCATGCCATTTTAACCCTAGCCATGCATCTCAAATCTTTGGCAAGGTTGGTACCTTTAAGTCTAAGCAGGTGAAACATTTACAATCAGGTACCTGGGAAATTAACCATTAGAGGCACAGGTGCCAAACCAGGGATGAATTTCCTGCTCCATTTCAGAAACTCTGCTTCAAATGGATTGGGAGCCTGCTCCAGAGAAGTGGAAGTCTCTAGGATGTATACCTGTCTCTCTAGCAGGTAGTAGTTAAATCATAGGAAAATATTAAGTCTTTAGAATGGGTAAATCTGGTGCTGTTTATTTTGCAGATATGCAGAAGTTCTATCAAGGCTGAGTCTGACAATGCATTGTAAGTTAGGTATAGATCTCTCCTCAACAGCCTGTAGGTGACAGAATATAGGGATAGAGCTTTGAGGAAGTCTGCATAGGACATGTTACTTATGCATTATATTCTTTTAGTGAGGAACCTCTCTGGACATTCCAATTGTTAGATGTGTCTGGTTAGGTACATACAAAAGGGAGCACTGTACTCTCTGATAAGTCTGATGAATGCTGGGTAGAGTGGAAGAATGACTCCCTTGGACCTAGATGCCATACCTTTGTTAATATGTTGCACAATGTAGAATGATTCCCTCACTACTGTAGACACGTGATGGTCAAAGGCTAGATTACTATCTATGTGTGTCCCCCAAGTCCCCAACTACTGGGTTGAATCTTAAGGATGTATTGTCAATATGATAATTACCAGGGTTAAAAAAGAGAGAGGTAAACGGAGAAAGGCAGACTGTGCACTGAACAGATGTAAACCAGGAAGCTATTGTTTAAGTAAACCAATTGCCGTTTATTCAAAACAAAGTAAGCGCTTTCGGTAGGGATAGATGACTTCCCAAAGAATACTATTATGCATTTCTTGGCATTTAGTTTTAGTCCATGGCTGTGACATAAGTTTTTTGTCTGTGTCAGCCCTTCCTGGAGAACATCACTGCTATTGGGGGAGTCTGTTGACTACTCCTCATTTGCAATAGTCTGTAAATTTGATCAGCCATTGGTGCTTGACTCTGGCCTTGGCTTCAGAGAAGTAAATGTCAAAACGAAGCAGTCCCAGGACATATCCCTGAGGGACTTCACTTGTGACTGGCCTCTTTGTAGAGGTGGACTCCCACCTCTAACTTCTTGGCTCCTGTCTGTGAGCCAGCTGGCTATACACAGGGTGACTTAAGGGTTTATACCTAACTTCTTCAGTTTATCAACAATACCCAAGTGGGGCATTGTGTTAAATGCTTTGGGCAGGTCAAGGTAAAGAATGTGATCTGTTATGCCTTCATCCATTGCTTTGTGGACCTTGTCAAAGATGTTCACCAGGCTGAATAGGCATGACCTGCCCTTGATGAAACCAAATTGGGTTGGGTCTAGTGTTTGGAGGCTTCCGGTGTCATTTGACACAATACCCCACTGGAGCATTGTTGACAAACTCAAGAAGTTAGGTACAAACTCGTATGTCACCTAGTGGACAGTTAATAGGCTCACAGACAGGACCCAGGAAGTTTAAAATCAGGGAGTCCACCTCTACAAAGAGGCCAGTCACAAGTGGAGTCCCTCAGAAATCAGTCCTTGGATCGCTTCTTTTTCACATTTACGTCTCTGAAATCAAGGCCAATGTTAGTGGTCTCTGGCTAACTAAATTTGCAGATGATTGCAAATTAGGAGCTGTCATTGAATCCCACACTGACACAAATGTTCTCCAGAAGGGGCTGACACAGACAACTGGTGTCATAGCCATGGACTAAAATTGAATGCCAAGAAATGAATAATAGTATCCTTTGGGATGTCATCCACCCCTGGTAATTATCATATTGGCAACACACCCATTAGAGTTGATCCAGTAGTCAGGGATGTAGGGATACACATAGATAGTAATCTAGCCTTTGACCATTGCATGTCTACAGTAGTAAGGAAATCATTCTATCTTGCGCAACTAATAAACAAAGGTATGGCATCTAATTCCAAGGAAGTCATTGTTCCACTGTATTTAGCATTCATCAGACCTGTCACTGAGTACAATACCCCCTTTGGTATATACCTAACCAGGACACATCCAACAACTGGAACATCTACAGAGGTTCCTCACTGAAAGAATACATGTTGTAAGCAAAATGTCTTAAGCAGACCGCCTCGAGGCTTTTCTATGTATTCTGTCTCCGACAGGGTTTTGAGGGGAAATCTATGCCTGGCATACAGGACATTGTCAGACCCCACTCTGATGGACCTCCTGCATATCCACAAAACAAACAGCACCAGAATTACCCCTTCTAAAGACATAAACCTTGCCTGTGATATAAACAGGACCTGCTGGAGAGATGGGTATGTATCCCAGAGACTACCCCGTCTATGGAACAGGCTCCCCATCCATGTGAAGCAGAGTTCCAGCCTAACCCAATTCAAGTGCAACTTTGACAACTGGATGGGGAACAGGAAATTCATCCCTGGTGGGGCACCTATGTCTCTAATGGACACAGGTAACCTGCAAATGGTCCATCTCCCAGGCCCCTACTTGTAAATGTTTAATCTCCCAAACTCCTGCTCACACTTATCAAAGGTATCAGAACTTGTCAGAGATTTGGGATGCATGGCTATGCTTAAAAAGGCCCTTGTGGTCATTAGCCTAGTAAACTGCTATGAACCTATTGATTATTTCCATGATGATTCTTTCCATGACTTTCCATATGAGGCTAGTGAGACTTACGAGTCTGTAGTTCCAGTGACTCACCTTTGTGCAGAGGGATGACTGTTGCTGCTCTCCATTCGTGAGGCATGAAGCATGTTTGCAGACTACAGTTAAATAGCAATTCTGGAAGGCCTGCCAGGTCATGTTACATTATATTTAGAAAGCATCCTGGGATATTGTCTGGGCCCATCAATGCAGTGTTCTTGACATTAAGGACAGAGAGAGAGAGAGGGAGCACTGAGGACCTGTTCCCCACTGATAGTAGGTGAATTACATTTGATGGACTTTTCATGAGGGGAGGTTGAGGCAGAGAGAGAGGTAAAACTTAGAGATGAGTTTGTTGTTTGTCTGCTAGCAGGTTTTGTAGGTATAGCTTTTGGTTCAGTACAGGTAGTTCCAGTAACAATGAGCTCTGCACACAATTGTGTATTGCCTTTGAGGTTGCAGGCATAGCTAAAGAATACCTTGTGGCAGTCCTTGACCTGGAAAACCAAATTTACCTCACATTTGACTGTAGTAGACTTTATTTGTCCTCTGAGTTGCTTGTTTATTTTGAGAGTGCTGCACCTCCTAATTTTTGCCATAGTTTTCTTCTGTTGCATGGCCTACTGATGTTGTGATTCCACCAGGGTGGCTTGTTTTTTTAACTTAGTTCTGTACTTCTTGTGTAGGGTTTCCATGAAGAGTTCCACATAGCAGCGGTGATCTCAGGGTTTTTGGACACTTGAAATCTTGCCACCTTATGACTTACTAGTAGGAAGTTAGCTTCAGAGTAGTTCCTAAGCATTCCAAAGTTAACTGGTGTTCCAGGTTATATGTTTTTTTCTAGGGTTGCAGAAACAGGACATATTGTTTCCTGACTTGCTTGGATCCGTCTTAAGATAATTTGTTGAAAATTCAAAAGCCTAGTTCAAGAAAGCTCCCTTTAATGAATTCTTGCCCCTTGGAGATTCAGTAAAAGCTGAACTAGAAAAAGAGGCAGTGCTGTCACTAAAATTAGGGTGAAATTCCAGGGTCATCTGCATTCATCTCTGAGAGTATATCATTGCCCATGCCAGTTGTGGTTACACCATATCCAGCAGAACAATTTTCAATGTCTGCAAATGTACATTACACACAGGCTGACACCACACATGGTCCATCTCTCCCACTCCCTTCTTTCAACCCACCTAAATGTTATCCTCTCAACCCACCTAAACATTGTCCTCTTCTCCTGAGTTCACACTCACCTTTTGCTCTGTAACAGTAATCACCCCTATTCCCCATCTTCATATGTTGTGTATCTATTGTTAGTATACATCTGTGAAATCTGTCAATGTCTGTGTACTCCTAAATTGTACTAACAGTTCTGATTGTTTATTTTTTTTTTTAAACAAATGTTTCCCTGTACTGTTACTGGAGCTTTTCTCCCTGGGCCTCCACTGAAAACAGCATATTGTCTGGTTGGACTTTCCTTTAAATAAAATCAGTTAAATAAATAAATACATTTTTGTAATGATGAGAATTTCTAGAATGGATGTGCTCTTAAAAGGTAATGTTTTCAGCAGAACAGTCACGGATCACATGGCCTTTTTTCCACTGGTCAGTTCTCACATCCTGATGGCTTGCCTCACCACTCCCCTCTGAAGGCAGTCAGAGGCTGTCTGCATCTGCACCTATCAGCATGGAAGGCCATCACTCATGAGAAGTGCATAGGAGACATCACATCCAAAGGCTTTTCAATTGCTTTTTTGTCCCCTCCCATTCCACATTCTCTTCATCTTCTTCTTCCTCTTCCAAGTGTTCCTCCCTGTCAAAAAGATGTAGCAAAACACTAGGCTCAGTGTCTACTAGTAAAAACAACCACCAAGTAAATCCAACCATATAAGAAAATACACACCCTTTCCTTAAGGGTCTTTATAAAGCAGAAAAAAAGGACCTCAGGCCCATTCTTACTTTGAGCAGTCTAAATCAATATATTGTAAAGGAGGAGGGGCTGTTATTTGGACCTACAGGATACAGACCTGCACAGTAACATCACAAAGGAGTTCTGGGTGTTCACTTCTGCATAACAGCCAGTCCTTTTCATGTCAGGACCCTGATATTTGACCTCATGACAGATCCCAAGGTGTTCACCAAGTGCATGTCCACAGTCACAACAGCTGTCTGACTCCAAGGTTCCAGGATCTTTCTCTACCTCAGTTACTGACTTCTAGTTGCTCCATCCATGGACAGTTTTGTTAGTTTCAGGGAATGCTTCTCAGTCTGTTTCAGTTCATGAGTATAAAGATCAGTCTTGTAAAGTCTCACATAATGCCCTCTTAGTCTGTGATGTTCTTTGGCTGCACACCGAACACAAACCTGATGTGTCTTATATCATTCTATGGAATAAATTCCTGCTATCATAGCCTTTGCTGGTGATATAGAGCAATAAGGCCCAGACTACAGCCCAGGCAATCCAAGTTCAGTCAGCATGAGGTGCTTAATGGTGTAGACAGGGAAGATGGATAAGTTCATCATGGGGTGGAGGAGTCATGGTCCCACTTGGCTCATGACACTGCTGTGGTAATGCAGCCTCCACTGAAGGGTAGGATATGTCAGGATGTGATTAGCCAGAGTATGGAAGATTTTGCATGAGCATCCTATCATGTTAAGGTAGCCATTGTTGGCACATGTGGAGAAGCATGCATGTGCAGACAAAAAGGGCATAGGCATTCCTTGCATACATATATACATAAATACAAATATTTCAAGTACTGGCAATAATGCCCTTCTAGCCTGCCAATATACCAAAACAGTTATTCCCATAATGTGTCCAGGTTGCTCTGAAAAATATCTGTTAATATCAGGGGAGGGTTTAGGCCAGTTGCAGTAAAAATACCCCCTTAGACAGGATGCTGGCAAGGGCATAAGGAACACTAATGTCTGCCTGTATGATGCCCACAATGTCTTTTGCCTCAGTGGGTCTGATGTTTTTCACAACAGGAGAATGAACTGGCACCTCGCTGGGGAAGGCTTGATCGTCATCAGGGAAATAGGGGTGAAAGTATTCTCATCAACTCTCCTGTTCAGCAGATAATACTCAGCAATTCAGTCTGAGGCTCTCTTTTCATTACAACAAAAGTTTTTTCATGCCACCCTGTTTACTAGAGTCCTTCAGTGGGCTGCCAAAGTACAGTATAGTCAACTTTTAGAGTCTGTGTCTGGAAAAAACATTTCAGACCTCAATCCCTAAGGAAACAGATACCATGCATGACTTTGGCCTGGGGTGTGGGGAACTATTTGGAGCATGGAGTTCAAGACTTCTGGTCAGTGCAAAAGACCAGTGTACATATAAGTATCCTAGAGTTAAAAGCCATCATTCTCTCCTTGCAAGTAATTCAGGACTGTCTTCAAACCATTGTGATTGATGTCCTGTCAGACAACTGGGCAGTGGTTTGGTATATGTAAGCAAACAAGGAGAGATTCACTCTTGCCTGCTTGTCAGGTGGTCATGTGAGTTTAGGAAAGGGCTTTTGCCTCCAACAATCTTGTTGCTACTATACATATCCTAGGTCAGTCAAGTTCTCTGATAAACATGCTCATCCATTGTTTCCCTGATGGCACATGAGTGGTCCCTAAATCTATCCATAATGCAGACTCTGCTGTTTTGATGGTGGAGCCTTTCCGTGACCTCAGTACATCCCTATCCAGCTTCAAATACAACATTTACTTTTTTCTTATTCATCCCTTCGGAGACTCCCCCAATGGTGCACTTATCCAGAAATGGCCCCAGTACTTCTTTATGCCCTTTTACCCCTCTTTTCTAATCCAGATATTTCTCAAGAAGGCCTAAATTGGTGAAAGCTGACATCATTGTTACCCCTCTTCCAGCCCTCTGCTTTACCTGCATCTCTTAGACAGGCCTGTCCTCCCAAAGCCCTCACCTGGACTTTCACTCACTGAAGCTAACTATGTAATTTCTACAATTCCACTGATGGTCAGGGACCATTCTTATCCATCCAGGGTTGTCCATTTCCTGACTTCTGCCAAGAGACCTAATGCTAGGAAAACTAACCATAGCAAATAGACTTGCTTCTTGGCATGAGACACAGGCAGAGGATTAGACCCATTTTCAGCTCCAGTCCCTAGAATTCTGGAATCTCTTTGCCAAGGTCTTTAATTCAGACCTCATTTTAACATCAGTTGCAATTCATCTAGCAGTCATTTCTCATTTCCACAGTGGAGCAAATTCTGATTCTCTGGCTTTTCTTAAAGTATGCAAAGCTTTACTGAGTGGGTATCTTTCTTCTGCTTCCTCCTTTCAAGTCTTCTGTTTCTCTGAGGGATCTTTATTTTGTTCTGGAGAGGCAAACGTATTCTCCCTTTGAACCACCATCCTTTGTTGACCTCATGTATCTTGGAAGATTCTATTATTGGTTCCATTACTTCAGCAAAAAGTATTTTATACTCGCAACCCTTGTGTGTTTACCCACCTTCTATCATTTTCACAAAGAGTATTACTGCATATCAGTCCTGCATTTAGTTCCCCAAAGCTTTAGCAAAATGTAGTGTAAGTCAATCAGTTAGATTTCCAGTTTTTTTTCCAAACTATTCAAGTCAGGGTGATATTTGCTGCAATATAAGATGGCCATTGACAGTTCAGATTTTATTTGGACAGATCCTAACAAAGGATTCCAAATGTTTATATCCCTGTTTTATAAGAATTTGGGTCAAAAATATCCAGGGTTACTCTTTCTTCTTGATTTCCTTACTGTATTAGATTTTGCTCCCAAAGTATAGCAAGTACTTACCTCAGACTTCAGTCTTCATACAAGTAGGTCTGTAGCCACCTTTCAAGCCTTCTTCAAAAATGCTTCAATGGATGACATTTCTGCATTTGCCACGTGGGCATCACTCATTACCTTTACAAGGTATTATAAACTGGTATCACCTCCAGATCATGATCTGCCTTTGGCTGTGCCATTGTGTGGTCTGTTCTCTCATAAGGAGCCACCCAAGAGGATATTCTTATGTCAGGTATGAAATTTGCATTCTGAGTGTAACAGTGTTTCTGCACTGGCTGTTTCATCTCTGTTGCTTTCACTGCCCTTCTGCCCCTTTGCTAAGGATGCTGTGTTTTTTGCCGCTTCAATTTCTGCCTCTTTGGGTTGCTTTTTGGAGGTATTGACTGAGATCTGGGGGGAGGGGCTTTAATGTTGATGACTACAAGTTAAGGAGAGTGGCTAAAGTAATTTGGTAAAGTTTTATGTGCCAAGCTGGTATTTAGTCCTTGAGGTGATGGAAATCAAAGTGCTAGTACAGATCGACCTTTATGATAAGTGCACAATGTTCAATTTTATCCTTATGTTCTATTCACCATATACCTTTGTGGCACACAATAACACATCTTACAACCATCGCCTGCCCATCTACTCTTGGATCTAATAAGGTCAGTCTTACTATCTATACAACAGCACATACGACATTACTTCTTAAAACAGAACAGTATTTTTTTCTTTTATCTGTAACACAAATTAATAAAGGACAGAGACCTTTCCAGTGAAAACATTTGCACACAAAGGTAAGCAAATAGGAAACAAACTGGCATGATATCCCTTTAAGAGTTAATGATGCAAAAGAAATTTCAGATAACATGAACTTGTACAGCAAACTTTCCACTGACCAGGTCAGCAGTCACTATCATCATTTCCTAGTTTGTTAATGTGCTTGTTCCCAAGCATCATGGCAGTGAGATGACATATAATAATAATAATAATAATAATAATAATAATAATAGTAGTAATAATCGTAATAATAATAATAACAAAAAACTGTATAAGCACCACAAAGGTATTACAGCCTACCAAATAGAATAAAAACCAGAACAAAATTAGGTAAAATTCTAAATAGAAGTATATGATAATGCAATAAAACAGGAAAGTTTAAAAACTTCAGCAATTTACACAGGACATGTCAGGCTAGCATTAACATATTGGATCAAGAGAGAGATGAGAAGTGTAATATAATAAACAGAGAAATATAACAGGATAAAATCATGAGTCAAATACTAATTCAAATGAATGCATTTTGATGGATGTTTTAAAGCCAAGCAATTTGAAATATTATCTCAACCAACTGTGGATGATATTCCACAAATCGGAGTCAGCCTTGGCACATGTAGGCCCAATTTGGCAGAAGTGTTTATCACCTGAAAAAAAAAAAGAAGGAAGAGAAAATGCTGAAAATGTTTATTCCCCAATCTGACAGCCCTCAGATAAGGGAAATTCAGGTTCACTCTTTCCAAAAAAAAATAAATAAATAAAGGTCTGTTGATCTGGCACTCCTCGTGCCTCATGCAAGGAGCAAAGAGCAAGTCAGATCAATTGTTGTCAATTTTATCCATAAAGTAAAAACTTCTTTGTTTTCAAACTATAACAAACTGCTTGCTGTGTTTGTAATAAGCAGCTGTTACAGTTTAAGCCACTAATGGAGCACTAAAGCTCCAGCTGTGACAGCAAATGCAATATTGACATTGTGAATGACTATAATATACTGAAACTTTTCCTCTCCTAAAAGTGCAGGCCCCCTTAAGTGTGGAGCCATATTGCACCCAATTGCTCCAGTGAGCCTAACACTGGCTCTGCTAAAAATGTGGGACCTGGAAATAAGGCTTGTTTGCTAGAGGACTCCAAGGATGCCACGGGAACATTCAACAGCCCCATGGAAGAAGAATACAGTCACTTTGCCTGACTTTAGGGGACCAAGTACTCCTTAACATATGGGGACCCCAGGTTATGTAGGACAAAATAAACCAATAGCAAGAGTTTAAAGGTGATACATAATTGAGCAGGCACAGCAGAACAAGAGTAATCTGATGTTAATGAGGAGTACTAGTAATTAGCCTCACTAGTGAACCCTGAACTAGCTGCAGTTAATCTATCTAACTGGTGAGCAGCCCTGGGTACAAGGAACTGGAGAAATCAAGATGTGTGGAGACTAAGACATGTACTACCACTGAAAGACCATCAGTAGGAAGGAGGTGCTTGATATGAGAAGTATTTTAAAGATGGAAATAAGAGATCTTCATAGCAGATGATACATGGTCCATTTGTGTCAGTCATAACAGTCAATATCCCTTGCTCAGTTCTTATTGGAAGCAGAGGGACACTGTAAAGTACTCTGAAGTCTGGGGATGGCCTTGTCTGACTGTACTCAAAACATCCATGTAACATAGTAGTGGAAAATGAAAACCTCATTAACATGGAACTGAATTTGGCATTCTGCAGACATTTTGTAAATTTCTTATCACTGTGAGCCCATTTTGGAGCACATGCAGTACTACTCATATAAATGTAAAATAGGCAAAATATCAGTGTTAACAACCTTACTAAACACTGGTATATTCAAAGATTCATTCATTGTGATAAGCAATTAGTGTTATCTGCATAAATTTACACAAGAAGATATTTATCCTGTCTGTGAATAATGAAGGCATGTTAAATATTTTGTCCGTTACAGTGACACAGAAGTCAAAGTGCACATATTTATGAAACCTTAAACCATCAGAGGAGAGGAAGTAAATGCTTCTGATGAATTTGGAGCCAATCCATTGAATATGTTGAACAGGCTTCAGTATGAGCTGCAATGTCTGGCAGCTACGGCCTCCTAAACAGGCTTGTCTCCTAGGCCTGTACCATTTTTGTCAGTACTGAATATATTATCACATTTTTGCCTAATGTAATTATGCGAAAGGAAGAATGCGTTTTAAAAAAAATAAGGGCAGTACTGTAAACAAATATATGAATTAATACAAATATATGAGGAATTAGCAATATCCAAAGCCCTCTCTTAAATGACTGTAAACAGTTCATTAGAATTCCATTTTATCTGAACAGATATTTAAACCACTAGTATTATTAAAAATTAATAATTTTAATATGCATTATGTATCTAGGTAGCATTCTTGCAGGGAGCATGAGAACATTTTTTTTCTGTACAACCACCACCCAAATGACCAACAGAAATGGTTTAAGCTAATTTTTACATGTAAAATGTTATCAGATTAACAAAACTGCATTTGATTTAAATTTGTAGAAAACAAAAAAGGACTGTAAAATGATACCTGTAAAATCAGTAGCCAATATACACAGCACCACTACTACCACCTCACTCACCACAACTCTTACCCCTACAATAAAAAAAAATGAAGAAATTAAACCTACCTCTATAGCAGCAAACTTCCTACCAAGACAATATCCAAAAATAACAACAGAAGCCATTACATACCCAGTATCTGTAGCTGTAAACTAGTCTCTCCAAGAAGCTATAATCCCAAAACTATGGAACAAAATCCTACACTATTTCTTTGCATAGAGGTGACACATTTCTTGAAGCAGCAAACTACAGACATATAGCCATCTCTTCCCCTCTAAATAATGGAGAACAAATTACTTTCTACAACATGGTATGGCATGGATTTAGGTAAGAACACAGCCTAATACAGTATTAATACGTTTTATTCATTATATTCATGGAAGATGAAATCAAAATGAGATGTTTGCATCCCTATTTTTAGACCTATCCAAAGCAGCTGAAATATTTTCACATGACATAGTATTACTTAGACCCAAGGAATTGGGCCTCACACAGAGTGCAATCATTTGGTTTATAAGTTGCCTTAGCCACCGTTCCCAATGGCACACTGGGCAGATGAGCTGTGAACTCCTCAGCAAACAGCTCGATGTGCCAAAAATATCAATATTAGTGCTTTTACTCTTTAATATATTTATGCATACAGTCTCTCACCCAGCAAATCTAATCCAATATGTAGATGGCTCCGCACTGGTATGTGCAATCTCTTCAGTCAAACAACTCCAAGATCAAGTGTTGGTGTCAGTGGCATAGCAGGTAGTGCACTCACCTTAAGTGTTATAAGGCCAAAAGGCTGTGGGTTCTATTCTTACTCCAGGTGATTGGATTTCTGCCACTACTGAGCAACATTAGTATGGTGCTGCAATCCCGAGTGCATCATCCTTTGGCTAAGATGTTAAACTCTGGTCTCATCTGCTTGAGGGGCGGTAGCTCAGGTAGATATAACACATCCCACAGCACCTATCAAAAAGAAGTAGGGGAAGTTCCCAGATGCCCTAACCAAATTTCCTCTAGCAGCATAAATAGCACCTCAGGTCTTCTCTGAAAAGAGGTCACTAGCCTAGTGGGTACTAACCCGGTCAGCACAGGATAGATACATAAATAAATGACCTACAAGATTTACAAAAATTTAAAAAATTGCTAGAGAAATCTAAACTATTCCAAAACTGAAATAAAAATAAATAAATTATATTTTTAGTACCAGCCCTACAATAAAACTATAATAACTTAAAAATATTATCATCAATAATACTGTAATTGAGCTAGTACAGTATACTAAGCAGTGGGGTATAATTACTGTCCATAGATTAATATTCATTCAGCTCATCCAATATGACTTCTTCATAAAGTTAAGCCTGTTCCATCATGCATGCATATAATACAGTAACTCAAACATATCTACTCCGTAGTCTCCAGTATGTTGCATCAATTTGTTTGACTAACCTACAGTCATCTCAGCTAAAAAAATTGGAGCAATCTTATAATAAAATTGCAAAGATTGCAAGAAACCACATTAAGTGAACATATTACTGTCAGGTAATTCTATCCCGTGAATGTCAGGAACTACCTAATCTATAGGCCTATACTCACATTAAGACAGCCCGCAACAACATCTACAGCCCAGACTAATACCCTGACACAAGTGAGTAATTAAAATGTTACTTACTCCACAGAGGGCTGCATTCACTGAATTAACATTTAGTCCTTACTCAGAAACATAAAATCCATAGGGGTGACTGCCTATATTCTGTTTGCCTTGCCATACTGTGGAACTCTTTCCCAGCAAACATTAGAAATAGCTCATCTCATCTGCAGTTTAAAATTTAATTGAAATAATACTTGTCAAAAAAATGGTGCTGCACTTGTAACACTCTGGGTGCTACACTTCCTTTTTATCCTGATCTTATCCCATCTATATTTTAAAATCCAAAATAAATGATAACTATCATCAAAACAGCCCTGCTCTTGTACCAGTGACATTAATAAGTCTCCTCCTCATGCAGCCAAATCAAGTAAGTGCATTAAAATCCTCACACTTTGTCTCATGTTTACAGGGTTCAAGTTAATAACTATTTGGATAAAATCGTGAGTATTATCTACTGCCTGAGCACTAAAATTTCAATAAACTGCAAAACAATGCTAAATGTTTTACAGATAACTGTTACTTTACCATGCTATAAATGCTATATAGTGTGTTTGACATGATGATCACCTGTCAAATTATATATACTTCAAATAAGTAAATAAATATTAATTAATGATAAAATTCTTGCTAATACAGATTTAAAGATCTGTATTGGTAAGTGTTACACTTCATTCCCATAGTAAGCATCCTTCCTGAATCTCGTAGATCAGAATATTATGGCTGTATAGCCATCTTGTGGTTTAGGGGAAAACCAGTTGCATAGAAACTGTTGTCAAGGTGACAGGTCAAAATTATGGGTTCAAGTCTAGGTCTTGCTTGAAATTCTTAATATCTGTTATTTCAGTTCTTTCATTTCAAGCAGCATACTATTTTAGGAATGAAAGTAAGTAGAAAATACTAAAGGAAACTAAATGCATGAGTTTCTGAAAGATTTATGAGTGTATGTTTACTATTTGAATTAAACAGTGGTCACACCACAACCATTTTTAAAAGCACACACAGGCCATCACAACCACTCTACGTACAATCAAAACCAACTCAGACAAGTTCACACATACCACTTTCTGCTACCAAATGTACACACACACACTGATACTTTCCATGTGCCGAGACCTAAATAAGAGTGCACTGTGATCACACTCAACCACCACTACACTTTCACAATTACATACTGTATTTTATGGGGGAGGGGCCTACATCCTCCACATCTGCACATCAGTGCAAAGTTTCCTTGTCTGATGCCAAAAAGGAAATCATATTAGTTTTCTTGTGGTCACCAAATAATGAGCCAAAAATCTCTACCAGCTTTGTCTTTATCATGTGGAAGAATATGCAACAATGAGGCAAGACTGTTGCATTGAGGACTGTGAGAACACTACAACATACAAGTAGTTTAGCAGCATTGGAAACATGAACCACAAAGAATTACTGAAAATGAAGATGTTTGATCACATGGCATCATCTAATACCAACAGTTAGGAAGGCTGAAACAATAGAACCATGTATAATACTTAAAGAAAAGTGGACAAATGTGTCATTAAGAATTAGTTACACCGAGTGATTACAGTGTCCTGAATACTAAGAAACACAAAGTTATAAAATACCCGAATAAGTAGATAGTTCCAATAGTAGTAGGAGCAACAGGGTTAATAAGAAATAATGTTCAAGTTTATTTCATTTTGCTACCAGTACAAGTAACTCCATATCAAATGCAGAATGAGGCAATTCTAGGTACACTGCAGGTGCTCATAAGGCCACTCTTGGCAAACATCAAAGATTGCAGCAATACTAATTTCATGAACCTTCATCATACCTGACTTAGGAATCAGGACCATTCTTCTCACAGTATTAGAAACCAGAGGTGTTGCTAACTAGTTTAGTGCCCAGGGCTGTCCCCTGTTCTGGTGCCCTTCTATCTCAACTTTAAGTAGTGGAAAAGTAAATAAATAAATAGTTCCTCTCCTTGAATAGGAGGAGCAGTTGCTACAGTTTATGCCATACAAAGAGTGCTGCAGTGCTTTAGTTTTTACCTCACATGTAATACCAGCATTTATTTCTAAATTCCAGAATGTGGGTATATACTGAAGACAACAGAGGTCAGCTGACCATAATCCTTGATAGTTTGCACCTCGGGTGGCTACACCCCTTTACCACATCCTAGCTATACCTCTGTTAGACACCCAAAACATTTCGAGAAGTTAAAAAGTCGAAAGAATATTCTGGGTATACTGCAGGTGCTGAGAAGAGCACTCCTGACAAACTTCAAAGGCTGAAGGAATACCAATCTCATGAACTTTAATAGTACTCAGATTTAAGAATGGGGTCCATTCCTATCACAGTATTAAAAACCATAAGCATTTGGAGACATTAAAAGGCGTAGAATATAATGACATAGATCACTGCAGTTCATAGCAACCACAGAGACTGGAGGGAGAAATGCTTACCCATCTCAGTTCTTGGAGTAGTCCCTTGTATGAGGATCAGTAAGAGTGTCCCACACAGAAGCCCAAGACTCTGCTGAAACAGCATCACAAGGGATGAGAACTGAAGGATAGTTGATAGCTCTTGCTGTGTATAGCCCTTTATGAGGTAATACATTATAATGAGCAGTGATAGGGTTAGTTGAATGTTAATGTGACTAAGGAATGTGATCGTAAAGGAAAAGATCAGGGTGAACGGGAAGACTGCAGGTACTAGTTCAGTTAACAGCTGTAAAAGATATAAAGAGGTTAAATGATAGGAAGAGAGGAGAGGAATAAAGCTTGGAATGTATACGGCGATGTAACAGAATTGTATTTGGAGGTTTGGAAGTTTTTTTGTTTTTTTTATAACATCCTTCTCTTCTGCATTATTCTACATGTATTGTTCTCGTAGAGTTCATTTATTCTATGTAATCTGCTCTTTCCTTTTTCTAAGGATTCCACTTCCAGTTGTTCTATCTCATTTACAATATTCATTACTTCAGTTACAGTTGGTTTACATTTTGATTGCCATTTTCTAGAATTGCTTTTTTTAACAGCAAGTAGCATTAAACTTAACAAGGTCTTACTGTGTTGGGGCAATTGAGTGACTATGTCCCAGATGAAAAGAATAATTTCCTTAGTTACAACAATTTGTTTCTCCAACATGTCTGGCAAAACACTTTGTACGGAATTTTTAAACTTTACCAACTTGTTACATTCACAGAACACATGTTCCCAGTTACCGGTCTCTTTACCATCACAGCTCCATCATTTGCTATCTACCTGAGGAAAATTCTCAATAGTCTGCTTGGGGCATAAAAATATCCATGCACACATTTCCAGGCAAAAACCTTAACTGTTCTGGACTTTATTACTTGGGATTCATACAGATGTCTTTCCATTGCGCTTTATAAATTGCTTTTACAGTCTCTCTTTTCAATCGTTTCTATCTCCTCTGATTGATTCTTATAATTATCATGCAATCTTTCATATACCTACTAAATATCCCATTTTTAACATCTACTTCTGTTCCAGACTGAACTAAAAACTCTGCCATAGCTGGTATTTCACTTAGCACTTCCCCATCCCTTTCTCTTTGCCAATATTTTGTTATCTGTCCCTTGTTGAGAAGGCAGTCTCTAACTTGAAGTCCAGCCTTCTGCTACCAGTAACTGTCCTTTCCTTCTCTGTTTATTTGCTCTCAATACCTTGATGCTTTTGTAAATGTTACCCGAAGCTTATTTTCTCTACTCTTATTTGCACTAATCCCTATTGGTAAAATTTCCTTTCTTCATTCCTGTGCTGGCTTAGTTCTTAGAATGGCTTCTGCTGAATATAATGTTCTGTATGGTTATAATTATTCTCCTTAGGCACCTGCATCCAGACTCCTGCTCTATACTTATTTCTCACCTCCCATTTCATCATCATCATCATCATCATCTTTGTCACTTTCCACTTTGTTTATAATCTTCTCTTTGTGTTCTGTATATGAGCTTTAGCTGTGCTTTTCTGTGGGGAGGATCAATATTTTCCACTTAACTCTTGCCCTCTTCCCTTCCATTAGAATGGGAGAACCCATTTTAATCCGTACTCATAAATACATCATCTTAATATATCCCTATAAATATGGGTTTCGCTGAACGAATTCATGTCTTGATATGTAATTTATCACTATAGCTTTTGTTTTATTTTCATTTTTATATCCTGAAAAATCTGAAACTGCCTCAAAAAGTTCCACAGTAAACAAAGTGTCCTTTTCTGTATTTATACAACACAAAATAATGTCATCTACAAATAAGGTTAACTTTTTTGAGTACATTACCATCTATATCCATAAGTGTGTGAGTCCCTTATTTTCTCTGCCAGTAGTTCTAATTATAAAGCATTATATTAGGCATGGGGTAAGTGGGTTCTACAGTTCTGAAACACAGTGAGAGTATTGGTGTGCCAAATCAGTTATTAGGATTGGTGATAATGAATTGATTTTAGTGAAATTATTTAAGTTAATTAGATAAAGTCTAATGAGGATCGTTGAGATTGCTGGGCATTTATTAGGGTTGTGTTGAATGTTACAAGTTGTTTTTGCTGATGTACAGCCAAAGCATTTTGGAGTTACAGTCATTGTAGTTATTTCAGTGATAATAATGGGTTGGTCAATTTTTAACATCAGGTAAGTTTATGTAGGATTATTTTCATGATTTTGGTAAAAATGTGAGAGGCATATAGTAGGACTGAAGGAAAGTTATTCTGATTGGAAGTGTGTGGGTTAAGATAGGATTTGACTTTATACAAGGTCTCTAACTTCTGGTTGGTTGTATTAATTATGTGGTTAATGTGAGAGTTTGTCTGTGATTACTCCCAGACGTTTTGTATATTCAACTTGTCTAGAACTGAAACAGCTGTTAGAAATGGGCTATTAAGTTGATGTGTTGTTTCATTTGTAGAGGTGATGGTGACTTTATGCTTTAATATAAACTAAACAGCTAGACTCAGCCTAGCATCAGTGATTAAAGCTTCATTTATATTAGATTTATTCAACCTTTTTTCTTTTCTGTCAAAGTTTTTAAATACAAGGTAACTTTCAATTGTATAATGCCTCACCACTGATGGCAGCCCCTATACTATACTAACATGTATTCCTCATTTCCAGATTTCCTCCATCTTTATCAGCTTTGACCAACTGGGTAGCACAGCAGCTAGGACTGCATACTCAGCCTTATGCATGTACTTGCACAGACTGACTTACATTAGGCTGTCTTTCTTGTAATCTCAACACCTGCTGCCATTTATGCTTTCTTCAGTGATAACAATATTCACTAAACTGCTGACCTGGTTGACAGGTCTTGTAGGACAAGGTTTCATGTGTTCTACTTGGACAGCCGTCTTTTGCTACCCACATTGAAAAGTTTTCTGGTAGCATCTCTGGAGTGTGAAGCTCATTGTTGCAGTCCCAGGGATGCTTCAAATGAGAAGGAATATTCTTTAATTCCATCCCAGGGGATTGCATTTGTAGGCATGTAACTGGGCAATCTGTAGTTCCAATAATTTCTATGTAAAGAGAGACTAGGAATTTGTGGATTTGCTCCTCATAGTGTGAACTCTACTGCATGGGAGTCGTGGCTTGAACCCTACTGTGTTTATCTGAACTTGAAAGTTTTCAGAAGCTTGTTGGTGTCCATTGCATGTCTGAGGATATACATTATGCAGTGCATTGGAAATGTGACACTGGTTACAGAGCTACCATATGTTCATGGAGCTGCTGCTGTGGTGCTACCAAGGCCTTGAGTTACAGACCAACTCCACCATCTATGAGATGTGCCTCCCATTCCTGCAGCCAAATATGTTGCAGTTTCTTTTGATGGATACTTCTCTGGCAGGCTATTGAGCTTACTGCAGCTGCACCAGGGTTCAAGAGATGTAGTTCCCATGAAGAGGATTATCTACATCATCAGGCTACAGCTGCAGTCTTCCTAGCCTTTAAAGTGTACTGGTCATGTTTGAAGGAAGTCTATGAAACAAACCTTTGGAGTGTGATATAACCTTGTTACTATACACAATACCACTTTAGAAAGTTTTTGATGCAAAAAGTGTATTGTTTATGCATTTCATTTTGTTGATAAGGACAGCCCCCTGAATTATTTTTTCTCAGAGCTGAAAATCCCTGCCATGGAATCATGAAAGATGTGACCCATAATACCTCACTATCTTAACTTATGCATAAGCTACAGTACTTCCATGATAAATGTATCAGCAGTGCCTTTTTACTTCCTAGAAAGACAAGTTGCCAACTAGTTCTTACAGGTGAAACACTTTAAACTGAAAATTAACACAAATGGTGATGTACACAATGTAAGCAAGATATTTCTTACTTAAGGAAGTAAATTATTTTTCTTGACCACAATGCCTTGCAATAATATATAAATCATAGCCTAGTACCTACGATGACATCATTTTGTGGGTGTGACTGTGGAGAAAAACAGATTAAACAGTTATTTATTTATTTTTTCTTTTGCAAAATCCCTTGCAAGTAGTGACCAATACACTTTAAGATCTTGGAAAGGAAACTGCAGCAATTGCCCATCCAAAATTGATTCAACATTAGTCTATCACATATCTGAGTAAAAAGGGGAACAGTCTTCTGCACCCCTCCCGTGTTAGGTGGTAAGTATTATGCAGATGGCCACAGGCAGGAGCATCTGTCCAGTTCTATTCAAATATACATGAACCTGCTGATGAATTTTCTGAGCCAGTCCTCCATTCAGGAACCATATTTGGACTGAACTTTCCAGAAATGTGTTTTTCTGAATATCTAACAGTTTCACTTTTAGAAGAATGCATTCATCCCATCTTCTGTAAAGAAAGGAGGAGTTTGCTATGAATGCTTTCTATTTTCCTTGGCCAGGATAGTTCCTGTACATCTTCCCATCATTTTTCTGATTCCTCACCTCATTGTCACATTTTGTGAAGAAAAAAAAAACAAAGCTAATTCTTATTATCCCATGGTGAGCAAGAAGGGTGTGGTTCCAGGCTGTCAGACCCATGATGATACAGACGATCCTTCAGATTGACCACATATATGGGGTGGCAACCTACTCTACCTAAGACCCTTTCTTTTGTTGTGGATCTTTTGATCTTAGCATACCTGTTTGCCAGTGATTCATGGTGTCAGAAATGTTTTTTTACAAAAAACGTCTTTATTAAATTATAACTTATGGCCTACACAATTATACATTTATATAAATGAAGACAAACCATATTGACATAATTCTAGTTGCAAACATTATACATCACTAATAATCTATCCAATCAATGTCAAACATTACATAGCTCATTCAAATTCTGCTTCTTTTAAACCTCGTCTTCTGCATGTATTATTCCCATAATTGTCATTTTGTTATTGTAATCTGTTCTTACCATTTTCTAAAGATCCCATTTCCAGTTGTTTTTTCTCAGTTAATATATTCACTACTTCTAGTACAGTTGGTTTAGACTTTGATTTTCATTTTTTAGTAATTGCTTTAGACTCAGTAAGTCCTTACTATATCTAAGCCATTCCAATTCTGTATCATAGCTCAAAAATCCTTTTCATTAGTTATACCAGTATGCTCATCTAGTATTTCTGATACTGTAGTCTGCAGGGGATTTTTAAAGTCTGCCAACTCATTACATTCCCAAGAAATATGTTACCAATTACCTCTTTCTTCCCTATCATACTTCCAACATTTGCCGTCTACCTGAGGAAAAATTATTTGAAGTCTACTTGGGGTGCAAAAATACCTGTATAAACAATTCCAAGAAAATACCTTTAATCTTCTAGACTTTGTTGTATATTTTGGAGTCATACATATACTCCCCATTGTTTCTTTGTGAATTGCTTATCCAATCTCTCTTCCCAATCCTTTTTAACCTCCTCTGATTCTTATAGTTATCATGCTATGTTTTATATTCTCTCCTAAATATTCCCTTTCTTCTGTTCTAGATTCTACTAAAAATTATACCAGTGCTGGTCTTTCACTTAAGATCCTCCTATTTCTTTCTCTTTGCTTATACTCTGATATCAATCCTTGATAGGGAAGGCAATCTCTAGCATGCAGTCCAAATAAATTCTTGGCTTCTTCCCATTATATTACCTTTCCCTTTCTAATGATTTGCTCCAAATTCTTTGGTTCTTTTGCCAGTTTTCCCCAATAGATTCTATCCCCCTCTTACCTATTGTCTGTATCCCTAATTGCAATCATCCCTATTGAAAGAATCTCCTTTCTCCATTCTTGTGATGACTTAGTTCTTAGAATATTTTCTGCTACTTTATGAATGTAATATTCTGTATGATTATTGTTTTTCTCATTAAGGATCTGTTTCCAACATCCCAGTCTCTCCTTGTTTCTTGAGCTTCCTCCCTGTTCTGTCATCATCCCCTTCCACTTTGAATTATAACATTCTACTTGTGCTATGTATAAGAGCCTTAACTGTGTAGCTCTAAAACACCCATTCAAATTGGGTGATCCCAAACCACCTTATTTTATCAGAAGAATCAACTTATCCCACAAAAATCTTGCCATCTTTCCCTCCAAGATGAAATCCTTTAGCTCTTTATTAATTTCTATCCACAACTTCTCCTCTGGTTGATAAAAATATTCCTGACCTGTGTCTAAACCTAAAAGGACTGAAAATATTTTAACTGCTTGTGTCTTGCTATCCATATCCATAAATGACAGCTTCCAATTTCTTAGTTTTTGCATTGTCTTTTGTTTACTCTCTTCTCACTATCCTTAGCTGCCCCACCAGAGTCCTTTCTATTCCATACTCCTAAGTACTTTATTTGATCATGTCCCTATAAATAGTGATACTGCTGAACCAATTTGTGTATGGGTATATAGTTTACTGCTATTGTCTTTGTTTTAGCTTCATTCATTTTGTATCCTGAAAAGGCTTGAAACTGCCTCAAAATGTTTCACAACACTGAAATGTCCTTTTCTGGTTTTATCAGGTATAAAATAATATCATCTGCAAATAGGTCCAGCTTTTCTTGACTACCATACCAATTATATCCTTAAATTTTTGAGTCCCTTATTTTCTTTTCCAGTTGTTTTAAATATAATGTAAATAACAAAGGGAAAGAGAGCATCCCTGTCTGTTTCCTCTGCTCAAACAAAAATTAAACAGACAGGAACTCACCCACTTTAATTGTCACCCCGATCCCTTGTATATCCTCCTAATCAACCTTATAATTTTATCAGGGAATGCCAATGCTTCCATTGCCCTACTCATAAACTCCCAGCTTACTCTGTCAAATGCTTTTTCTGCATCAAGACACACCAGCAATAGTGGTATTTTCTTACATTCCCCTTCCCTCTAGATCATCATTGTTCTGCTAATGTTGTCAAAAGTTTGCTTCCCCTCCACAAAACTACATTGATCCATGTTTATCAATTTTGGCATCACCTTTGCCATTCTTTTAGCCACTATAGACATAAACACCTTATAATCTTGGTTAAGATTGAAATGAGTCTGTATGATGCTGGATCCAATGGGTCTTTACCCTCTTTAGGTATTACAGCTAAGACTGATTTATTCCAGGATATTGGTGCTTCTCCTCATAAAATACTGTTAAACAAAACCTTTGAGATCTTTATCAGTTTTCCCTCCTAGCTTCCACATGTTCACAGGAATGCCATCTATTCCTGGGGACATTCTTGTAGATTGGTTATACATTATATCTCACCTCCTCCTATCCTAACTGTTAATAATTGAGCCTCATCTACCTCTAACCTTGGCATATTTATTTCTTCCATAAACATTTTTATTTGTACCTTTTCTTGATTCCATATTTCTCTGCTTTATACAGATTTTCATAAAATTTTGAAAATATTTCTAGTAACTCTACTGGATCTCTTGTTATCTTTCTTGTTATACGCTCCCTAATCTTGGTGACAATCCGTTCTACTTTTTGTTACCTGAGTCATTGTGATAAAAGTTTTTGTGCTCTGGAGTTATTATCAAAAAATAGTTGCTTAACAGCAATCCTTCTAAATTTGTGCATTTTATTGAGGTAATCCCATACTTTCTGTTTAGCATTCTGCAATTGTCCCACTCCCTAGCCGTATTTTCAGAAGAAATTTATATCTTCTCTAATAACCCCCAAATAATATCCATTACCCATTCCTTAAAGTCCACTCTTTTCAACAGATAAGTGGGGAAACACCTTTTTATTTCATTACCCTGCATTTTTATTTTAGTTATTATTGGTGTGTGATCTGAAATAGTTTTTGGATGTGTATTAAAAATTTCAATTAATTGCACATGTTCCTGTGAAATACAAATTCTGTCTAGCCTAGTCCAGATTATGTATCATGGGAATAATATGTAAATTCAGTCCAAACTCCTACTACTGAATTCACGTATTCCTTGCCAAATATTTTCATAAATTTCTTCAAAAATCTACCCTCCTTTGTTATATTTTCCCTTTCTGACCCCCAGATACATCTTCACTGATGCAAATCAAATTCCAAAGGAGATTATTTCTCCCAGAATTTTCTTAACTTCCATTATAGCAGTGTAATCTTTCTCCCTTGTTAATAGCCCATTGGTACTACAAATCTACCATTACTATCTTTTTTATCATCTTCTATCACTGTTGGAGCTCCCCTTGCAAATAATATGAGTACTCCTTTATTCCTTTATCTCAGATATTACACTGAATAAGCATCCTGAAAACCTTTCTTTATCAAATTCACAAGCTCATTTCTTCTCAAATGTGGCTCCTGTAGCATAGCTTTTGCACTCTACATTTTTAATAAAATTCACTGCTTTCTTTTTTGTATGTATCTGTGAAACAATTTACATTTAAAGATAATACAGAAAGTGTCATTAAGTTAAAAAGTTATTATTCCCACCTTATACATGTAACAGCTTTTTTTGTTAAGTGTCTAGTTCCAGCTTTTTTGTTAAATGCATACACTAATGTTTGGAAGGCTGATCTTTTATACACTTGTTTTTTGCCATATCCATTTTTGCCTATGTCACATGTTATAAAATGTTATGTTTTATTGAACACCCTCAAACAAAAAACAAAACAAACACATCCTCAGTACACCCATAAAACCTATTAACTTAATAATAGCACACAACATTATGTACATCTTAAAATATTTAAGTTTTACCCACCTAATAGAAACAATTTTCCCAGACTGACAGCCACACTCACAAACTTGGATTAACCTAAAAGGAAGGTTATCTATACTAAGATGCATGGTACAGCCTGTTCTTCTACTAAGTGCTGTCTGGGTTTTGTCTTACCTTTATTACTCTCCCAGAATGGGAAAATATTTGAATGCTTTCAGAAAATATCTCCTAGACATTGAAAGAAAGAAATATTCTGTTTATATTGCCCTTCATCAGACTCTTTACATAGAGACATGAAAACTAGATACACAATTGCTTCTACAAGCACTCATTTATTTGATAGGGAGAAACTTTTTATTATATTCATTGTTCTTTTATATTTATTTGCTTTCTCTTAAAATGTGTTGCCAGACCAAGCCAAGGGCCTTAATATAATCATTCTGCTATGCAAAAGTGAAAAAAAGCACATCAGATGATTTTGCATCATGTTCTTTTAACCAAACCTTTCTTCCTTTTCACATTGCAGTGCCTACATTTCTTAAAATTGAACAATAAGAAATAAAGAAAAAAGGAGCACCTAATTACTTTATCCCCATTACACTCAAAAATAACTGAGAAAGCTTTACTTTATAGCTTGCAGATTATATCATGCATTATAAAAATACTACTGTTAAGAACAACATTTTATTTTGCTTACAATTAATCTCCTTCTTTCTCTTCCCTTCTCCTAAATGTTCATCCAAACATTAATGACATGAAACAAGGCATATGCTTTAGAGTCCCCTACAAGTTTAACAAATAAAAAAATCCAAAATTTCCAGGTTTTCAAGTTTTGTCATGTTTCACAAATATAATTAATACTTTGTAATCCCACATGTATTTGTCAGTTTCTGATTGCTGCTTTTATTCCTGTTGATCTCCATTTCCCATATCCAGCCTCTGCTTCATTTCCAACTTACTCCTGGTTCTACTAGTCAACCCATGTGCTTTTTCTGTCTCTCAAGCATTTTACATTGAATCATTGGAAAACATTTCACTGGCACAGTCTCTCTGTGGAAATTATAACCAGAAGAACATGAAGCAGAATCTCGTGTTTCATAGCTCACTTTTTGTTGGACAAACTTTTTATTTCCTCCTTTGCATGTTTTGCATCAAAGAATGATTTTTTTCCCTTTAGTAAAGAATATTTGGAAAATAGTTGGGCACAGCAGCTTGAATCTCATGCCTGCTTCACAATATTCCATGATTAGTAGAATAAATGTTCTCCTCTTTTGCCTGGTATACAGTGAGTAATCATTTTCCACAAACACTCTACTATCTCCAACTTTTAGTACTTTGTCCTTCTGCCACAGTTTATCAGAATCAACTCATTCTGTTGATAGGATTCCGTCTTTACTATTAAAGTTCTAGGTTGCTTTCTCATGAACAGGTTTGGGGCATACACATGATGTTTCCTTTCAATTAACAACTCCTGCTGTGGAATACCAGTCCAGTTGCTTATTGATGCTTTTATAAAATGAATACAGTCTGTTCCTACCAGCTTTTCTGATACAGCAGAAAATCTCAGGTTTTCCCTACATGCTCTGTTCTCCAATTCTATTATTTTTTGAAACATCTCTTCTTGAGCAGTCTCATATTCAGTCAGAATTTTCTTCATTTTGACTGCTGATTGTTACAGTTTTATGACCTCATCTGAATACCTGTTTAAAGCTTCTTCCATTTTCCAGGCCTTTGTTATGTTAGTCGATATACTCCTTCAGTGTTTTGTTTATTTTAATCAGCTCTGAGTACATTTTACTTATTTTTTCCTGTAGGTTACTGAAAGTCATGTCTTACACCAGAGCTGGAACTTGCACTACTTTTGCTAAATAGCTGCAGAATTCTTCCCAAACAATGTTCTTCCTCGTCTTTTGTGTTTGATTTTCTTTTAGGTTCTCTGGATTTCTTTTTTGATGGCATCCAGGAAGTGCACTCACTATCCAGTTACTCTAATTTACCAAAAACTACGAGTTTACTGGATCTATCTTCCAAGTTTCTGCTTTCACACTGGGAGAGTTGAAATTAAGCTGTTACTCAATGTGCAGCTATCTTGGAAGCCATCAGAAATGTTTTCTTATGCAAACTCTGTACCATGTAGAAGAGGTTCCCATTTGTGTGAAATGGTACCCAGTTCATCCAGCTTACAAGTCATCCTAATGTAGCTCTACCACAAGCAAAATCTGGACCTATGTTATTTCACTGTCAAGGTTTATATGCCAGCTATTTGCACTCATCATGTCTTTGTGGAAGGCAGGTTTATAGCCCACAGTAGTGGTTAAGCAGATCCTTAAGGTTCATAGGTTCATAGATTAGTACTAAGCTAACTGCCCTTGCGAGCCATTTTAAGCCTAGCCAATTATCCCTTGTGAGACTCAAACCCTGCACCTTGTGTTTGTAAGGCAAACACCTTAACCATTAGGCCACTCTCACTCTGCCTACCTTTGAATAACCACACCCCTCAATGGAACTTGAACATCATGATTATCAGGTGCACTGCAGTCAAGGTTCAGGTACACCCATCCTGCAGTCAAGCTTGATGCAGGATCTTGACAGTACAAGCCCTTATTTGTAGGGGACCACATCTGGTCTTTCAAAAGGATTGGGTGCCACTTAAGAACAGCCCATGTTTCCTATATGAAGTACATTTTTTCTTCAAAAGGTTTATTAAAATTCAGCCTTAATAGAGGGGGAGTATGGGGTGATGAGCTGAGAAGGAAAACAAAAGGACTAGGAGAGACAAGGAATTACACTCAGGCAGTTCAGTTACCTGTTATAAAGTTTTGTTTTTCAGTCAACATGTTCAGGTAACTTGCATTGTATAAAGTAATGGTTGCCTGTGAATCTGTAAGTAGTAATCTGCACATAATATTTTGAATTTCTACATTTCATGCGTCACCCCTTAAAGTTTAAGTTCCTTAGGCATCTAAATTTGATATAGTATCAGGATCTATTTTTTTTTTTGGAACTTTGACAATACAGCTACTTATACATCTCAAAATCTCAAAGTTATGACATAGTAGTAAAGCATGACTTTAACATTTTACTACTGAACAGTTAAAGTGTATCTCCTTCTCTGAGACATCTACTGTTTTTTGTGTTGTGGCTATGTATTTCTTTGCCACTGCCATTGAGACTCAAAGCAAGGGACACTAGCTATTATTAACACATTAAAAATGGGCAGTTGCTAGCCAGAAGTGCATCTGCAATATTGAAAAAAGTTTGTTTCCTCAAGGTGCTACATATGGTTAAAGGGAAAATCCACTAAAAATAATATTAAAGCAATGCAATTTGATGTCCGTTTAGTCTGAAGATATGTGAAGATATTGTTACTAGAACAATATTGTAGGAGAGAATATGTTCAAAAATGGGAGTGAGATATGAAGGAGATGAAGTGTTATGGAAGTAAGAAAAGACTAGTTGTGCAGTTCTGCTCCCTCTATTGAAAGAGCCTACATGAGCACTGGCATTGGATGTTAATGAAGTTATTTATCACTTGGAAACAAAGTTGAGATATGATACTTAATGAGTCTGGTTGGTGTGTTACCTAAAGGACAAAAACTGGATACTATTATTAAATGCTCAACTTCTCTATCCTTTTCTCCCTATTTACTGTCCCTGCTATGAATAAATAACAATACAGCATTTAGAATATTTTAAATTGACTGTTTATGCCAAGTAGAACAAAATCTTATTGTACTGTGATGGTTTCAATTTCAGAAAACTTTTATCCCACCCTGGAAAAGCTTGCTGCAGTCTCTAATTCACTGATGTCATCAAGGCCACGGTATACAGGTAGCTTTCTGGCCAATTCTCTATCCAAACGGACATCACCACAACCATCCTAAAAACCCACCCATGCTGTGATGTCACAACTGCCTGATCCTTACCCTACCCATACAGAAGCTAAAGGCTAGAACAAGGAAACAGTACATGAGTCAACTCTCCTGCTGTGAGCTTTCAATCACAGCAGGTAACAGTTCAAATTACTCTTAGCACTTTGACAGCTAGGGAAGTTAGGTGTGAAGGGGATGGGAGATGAGTCAAAGTAGTACACGTCAAGCTTCATAAAAGACTGCAGTTTAGCCATTATAAAAAGAAGCAGCAGTAAAAAAGAACTTTGAAAGTCTGTTCTGTGGCATTTGTGCTGTGTGTGTTTTAAGTAGTCATTGAACGGCATGAAATGTTACTTAAAACTGACTGAAAGACAGCAGTGTATGCAAGTAAAATCAATGCATTGACAGGAGCATTAGGAAAAAGGAGGCCTGTGTGATGTAATTTTTTACAGACAAGCACTGCATTGTGGGATACCTAGAGGCAGACTAAACAATCAGAATTACTTCAAGATGCCAGACCCCATGTGGTCAGACTCAGAAATTATGTATAAAAATATTTAAAAATCTGTAAATAGTCACAGAGTGGTGTTAAAATATAGGAAACACCAAACCATGATGAAATAAACATGTTTTTGAGTCTGTGTGTGTGGTTCTCTAAAGTTTGCTGCAGGTGTAGAAGCAGAAAATCTGCAAGAACTGCAGGAGCCCATGGGGTATATTATGCAGCAGCTGATTGAATATGAGACACTTTTGAAGAAATGATTAAGTAGTCTGAAAAAATATAGAGCAAAATTGAATTACTACAGGGGATATAATTAAAATGGCAAATCTGAAAATAAACTGTGTTTTGGAGGGAAATGGAAAGTTGAATTTGTTGGACTATGTCAAAAGTAAGATGGCAGATTGGACAGAATTCGGCAAGGAATCCTTAATTATTGTATTAGTCAGCAGACTGGATTTGGCACAGACTGACCTAAAGTATGGAAACCATGACCAGGTATAGAAGTGTTTATATTGTGTCATGAAGAACAATATTGTTGAGATTGTGGCTACCAGGGAGTAGACTGGCCATGCAGGTTGTCCATTTTTTGTAGGGCACAATTATTTGGACGTGGCATTGCAACATAGTATTTTATGAATGCAATTCAAGACAGTAAAGTAGAAAAATCCCATGATAGTTTGTTTTGTATTTAAATTTAGTCAGCAACATATGGGCTTTTGTTCCGAAGAAACATTGTTACTTTAGAAGATGAAAGTTCTTAACTAAATGAAGTGGTTCTTGTCCTTCTGACAACGTGTTTTCTCTCTTTCTCTCTGTCTCTATTTGTTTTATTTATTTATTGATGGTTGTGTGTATCCAGACACTAGATTCAAGACTTGAAAAACCTCTTGCTCGTATCCTCTGAAGTGTGGAATACTAAAGGGCTCAGTTTTGATTCTATTATTATTCACAGTTTGCGCTGCCCATTGAAAATTAAATAAGAAAAATAGAAGCTATCTTATTATGCTGCTGACACCCAGGTTCCTCTTGAACATTGCCATAGAGGTGCTGTGATTCACATGAACAGGTAGCCTGTTCCAAAGATGCGGCAGTCACTGGGAGATAAATCTGTCCCTCCAGCATATCCTATTTAAGTCGCAGGCAATATTTAGGCCCATGGAATGGATAGTCCTACTCCCTTTTGATTTACAAATATGCAGCAAGTTTATTAGATTTGGGTCTTGTATTGCTTTGTAGGCCAGGCATAAGTCTCCCCTAAGAAGTCTATATGATATGGAGTACAGTGACAGGGACTTTAGTCAGTCATGTAAGGCACATGCTGGAGCCCCTTGATCTTCTTTGTTAGAAAACTCTGAGGTCTCTCCAACTGCTGCAGGTGCTTAGTATAGTATATGCCAAACAGGACATTACACTCAGTAATGGGCCAGATAAGTGCCAATTGTAGGGTGTTATAATTTTTTTTGCTCTCAAGACAATGCCTTTACTAATTAAGTGTGTTATGTAGAAAGCTTTCCTTACTACACATGCTGGTTGAAGTTAAGGTCACAGGGAAAGTTAAGGTCACGGTCAACTTTCAGAGATGCTTTCTTGTTTGGCAGTTAACAATGAGAGAGAAGAGATCCTGATCTACAGGATGAAACATTCCTTTGACTTCCAGTGGTGTAACTGACAGAAAGATTAAATACAGAAAAATCTTAAGAGATGAATATTCATCAAACAAAAACAAATTCACCCATTTGACACTGCTGTTCCATGCATTACTATAAAAGTGGGGGGCTTCACCCCCACATCTCTCGATGTAGGGGGTGTGCCCCCATATCCCTCTAAATAAATATAGTAACTCCAAGACTGCACTACAGTTGGGAAAAGGGCAGAGTTAACAGAATGGCCAACTGACTTCTTTCCCTTGGAAAGAAATTGGTGATTTGGTCATTCGGTGATGTGCAGCTTCAGGAAATAAGGGTTGATCAAAGGTGAGTCGAGATTTTACTCGTTTGTTTATATAATATAGACCCGATTAAATATAGTTTATTGTTACCTGTATTCATTTTTAACAGTATTCCACAAACATTAAAGAAGACAATTTTTTAAATAATTTGTTTCTTTTGTACAAAGTGTGAGGCTGATAATATGTATAAATCTAATTATTACAGGTCGGAGGAGAGTTTTGTTCCACTGCAATGTTCCAGATGAGAGAATTTGGAAGGATTGCTGTGTGTGGTGCCATTTCACTGTACAATGATACAGAACCGCAAAAAGGTAAATAGAAAAAAAAGGAAAGAAAATGATTCACTGAATGTATGAGTATGTACATAACATAGTTAAATGTCTCTTGAAATGTACAGAAAATGTATGTCACATTTTGTTAAAACTCAGTGTGCCACATTTTGTAGGCTAGCCACCTGTAGACTAAAGTGCCAGCGGTTCTAGTTTCAAATCTGACTCTGAGTTTATAATCTAAATATTACAAGGTGAGTAATATCTTATAGGGTGTAACACCCTTCAATGAGGCTTTAAACCCACGTCCCCTGTTCCCATTCCATGGCTACTGTTGTCCTTGTGACTGCTCACTTATTCAAGTGTATATTAAAAACGTTTCTTAAGGTTTAGTCAAGAGAGTTAATAAGAGAGCAGCAGATATATATATGGATTCAGGAAGTTAATTGATTTTTCGTTGTAATAGAAATAACTCAGTATTAGATATAGATCAAACATTAAGTGGGACTGAGTTTCATAGTGTAGATATGGCTACTCAATACAAGGAACCCAGTACTGCTACTTAATAAGAAAAGGGCTTTCTGGCCATTGATTCCTTTCTCTATAATCATATCATATCACACATTTTCATGTGTATTTTGGTTTCTACATCATCTAAACATTGTACAGTAATTTGACATACAGTGGATGAAAATAATGTGTATTAAGGATATTTTGTCATCTGCATTTTACAGCTGACTGTATGTATTAACCAGAGTGCACTGCACTGTACTTTCGAAAAGTTTATGACTGGGTTGTCTACTGCCATTCATTGCAGATTCCTTGGGCAATGAAAAAAACAAAATCCATCAGCCCATGTGATGTTAACTGCATATACTTTAAAACTGTTTCTGCATTTATTTTGATATTGTTTGGGGAAGAGTCCTGTTCGTGTTTTCTTTTTCATGACCAGAAATTATACAGAGCTGTGGCATCTTCCCTGTGACAAATTAGTGCAACTCTTACTTTAACTAGATACTGACCTTGGACATTGTGAGACTGCCTGTATCACATTATTTCATGTTGTCTTCAGTTTATCTATCACATTACTCCATAGCATGTGTTTTGCCTTAAATCTTTTGTTTTTTGAAGTGGATAATTTCCACTTCTTCAAAATTATGGTTTAACTTTCCTCATCATTTCTTCAAGTTTCCCTGAGGGCAGCTAAATCATTTAACAAATTTAGTTGTTGCAGGCAAATAGCACCCATCAGATTTTTATTCTCAAAGTCTTTCTTGTCTAGGGTCTGAACATAATGTAGAAGAAAACAAATTGAATGGAAATTTTCAGTGTTATTTGATGTAATTCTTCACACTTTTTACTGAAAATTGTGTTCAAGGCATGCTAATTAACTACATGCCATCTTACGGATTATGTCAAATACTGTGTTTATAGTGATGTGATTTTAATTTGCAGCACTTATGTGCAAGTAGTCTTTGTTATTCCTTTGTAGACCCCCAAAGCTTGTGTAGTAAATGTACAGGTCATTTTTAAATGTGCTATTATCTCTTAGGATCATAGGAGTTACTAGGCTATTGGCCCTGAGGCCCTTATAAGCCTACCCAAGAGTTTAGCCCATGTATAGACAAATCAGCACCCAATGCCCCTGTCCAGCAGGGACACAGGTGGAATCCCAGGGATGTATTTTCTATTTCCTATCCAGTTATCCAGGTTGCGCTTAGTCTATTCCATAGATGGGGGAGTTTCTGGGACACAAATCTGTCCCACCAATAAGTCCTATTGATGTCACAGACCAGGTTGAGGACACATTTGCAGGTTATTCAAGTGGAGCTTGACTTGCGGATATGTAGCAGTCCCATCAAGGCAGGGTCCGAGATCGACTTGTATGCCAGACAGAGGAGTCTGTATGAAACAGAATAGAGGGATAGGGCTTTTAGCCTATCTGTGTATGGTAGACTTTTGAGGCCCTGGATTCTCCTGGTGAGGAACCTCTGTGGTCTTTCCAGCTGCTGCATGTGCTGTGCGAGGTATATGCCAAATGGAACGTTGTACTCAATAATAGGCCTTATAAGGGAAGAATACAGGGATGTTATGACCTCCTTGTCCCTGGATGAGATACCCTTACTTGTGAGGTGGGACATGTAGAAAGCTTTACATACAATGGAAGCAACATGGTGGTCAAAAGTCAGATTGCTTTTAAAATTGTATTAGTTAATTAATTAATTTATTTATCAACTGGGAAAGTCCAACTGAGCAAATAGGCTCTTTTCAGTGGAAGCCTGGGGAGAAAAGCTCCAAGAAATTAAAAGAAAGTCTTAGAACAATATTTCAGTGTTAAACAATACGTAAAGAATGAATTGTGATAAAACTATTTACAGTATTTACATATATTGTTTGTAGTACAAAATCATACAAGTGATGTACAAAGTTCTACACAAGACATAGCTTTCATGCAAAGTAGATCATAAATAAAAAGATTCAAGTGGTTACCAATCTATATATGATATAGTTGTACATATGTGTTTATCTCTGCAGCACACATGCTGCATATGTATATGTAGCACATGAAGCACTGTTATTACTCTTAAGTATCAGTTAAATTGCATCTTAATTCAGTACTCCTATAGAATGAGACCTGATCTTAACAATACTTAGAAGGGTGCTTAACAATTGTTAAGCACCCCCTGTGTGCTGTTAAGATCATGCCTGGTCCTGACCACTAAGATCCCTAATCATAACTTAATATTATGTGCTCTTGACAGGTATGCCAAGGGTCACCTCTCAGGCTTAGCTCTTGAGGTGAATTTCTTGGCATTCATGTTCCAAACACATAATAAGCAAGTTATGATCACAGAACCAATCATAATCTTCTATGTAGTGCATGGAGTACCATGATTATGCTCCAATATCAGGGAAAAAAGGCAACCAAGTTGAGCGTTACTCTAGTACGAGGCCCAATATTAACAATTAACAATTGTTAAATACCTTTCTAAGTGCTGTTAATTTTGAGTCTTGCACTAGGCACTGAGTACTAGCAGTGTTTGATAAGAGGTTTACCAGCTTTCAAAGACAGTAAAACACTTTGTGTTCTTGTTTCTTTTTTCTTTCTGTAACTAGTAGCATATGGAACAGATAAAGCTCTATGCACTACAAAAAAATTATGATTGGATTTCTGATCATAACCCTCCATTATGTGTTCTTGACATGGATGCCAGGGTGAATTTCTTGGTATCCATGTCAGATAATAAAATCACATAATATTGTTGTTACAATCACAGACTCAGTCATAACCCTTTGTGTCATGCTTACCAATATTATCTGCAAACACCAATGCTCAGTTCATAAAGACATCATCAAAAACCTAACCATGGGAAAAATGCTGAAAACAAAAACTGTATTAAACATTTATTGCACATTCTGGTACTTTGGCCATTCACCTTTAATGGAACAGTTATACATAAGGACATTTTTTTTTCTCAGTTCCTGTCATGTGAGACCTATGTATAACTCTTCTCTTCATGTTCTGACATCATCTTTAGAATCAGAGCTCTATCAAATTATTATTTACTGTATATGTACAGTGCTTATTGTTGCCTTAATTCACACTTGTGCTGAACATATTGTATGCTGTATCATAATGCCTCATAGATGTTCTTAATATCTATTGAATTTGGGCTGTATTCTAAAACAGGTTTTGCTTGGGAAGGCAATATCCCAAGCAGTTACACCAGTTACAAAGTACCCAGTTCTGTTACAGAGATGTGAGAATCCTCAAGCTGCATAGATTAATGAGGAATTGTAGAGCTCTACCTGCAGTTTCATAACAAATGTAATTTTTTAAATATTGATACTGAATGCCATTGTGAACTTTTAAATTACAACACTGCCAGTTCAAATTAATGGGTGTAGGCAGTGCTTCACTTGTGTACTGGCAGCAGTGCTATGGGTATTACATGATGAAAAGGTTGCATCTCTGGACTAATAGTACCAGCTTACAGGTGAGGCTGTTCCACAGTCAGCAAGGTGCTCTTTAGGCCAGGAGAGAACCACTTATATGCAGGTAATGTTTTTTCACAAGTTATTCCCTTTGCACACAGGGGACAACATAAATCTAACCTTCTTACAAAACTTGAACTTTGCTATTCTTGTACATCTTTACAGTATGTCATCACTTTACTCATAGCCCTTTTACTGCATGCCTGACAGAGTTTAATCTCTCATGCATTTAGTAATGTAGCTAACATACAGGGAATGCTATGGGATGACTAACTTCAGGGAACCTTGATGGCTGCTTAGTAGGTTTAATCACGAAAATCAAAAATGCTCACATAGTGTTCTCCCAGTCTTGGCAAACCACTCAGTTAATGTTAAGAAACACATGACCATAAAGGAATGTATTAAAACAAAAAGAATAGTTTTAATATGTTCAAGAAATGTATCAAACAAAACTGTTAAAAGTTAAGCACTTTTATCTTTGTTGGTAGGACTTCATCCGAACTAGTTATCCATTGCATAATATAGTTATGTAACATTGTTCAGTTGTCAAATGACTTTAAGGAACCAATCAAAATTCAGTTGCCATGAAACACTGGAAGAAGCGTATGATGTAATGTGATCTCAACAGTCATTCAGTTGCCTAACAAAGAAATCAGTTTCCTCTACTCACTTAAGCAGTAAATTAAATAAATATCTAAAAAATGTATGTTTGTCATACCAATAATAATTCCTCATACTGAAGTCTTATTCTATAAAGTTTTCCCAGTTTCCTCCCCTTTCATCAATAGGAATGGTTTCTAGGATACTGGATGCAAATTTCTTAAAACCTTGGCATGCCACAGAATGTTTATACAAAGCATTGTTAGTATTTTTGATTTTTATATTGTAGTTGTATTCATACATCTTTTCTATAAGGCCCGCTCAGTCTTTCTGATCTAAAAAGTGGGACAATTGCTGCAAATAGGTATTAAAAAACGTGGGTTTCCTATAAATCATGGTTTAAAATCTATTCAAACTGCTATCCTTGTAAATGGTCACATCTAGATAATTTACACTGCTCTGACCAGTTTGGTAGGTAAACATTAAAAATGCTGTTGTTTCATTCAAATATTTGATAAACTCCACTATTTTATTGGGGGGGAGCATTCCACAAAATAAAAATGTCATCCAGGAACATAGAATAAAATTTACAATGTAAACTGAAACCTGATTTTAAAATATATTCAAGTTTCCAGCTGTACATCATCAGGTTAGCATATACTAGGGCACATGCTGAGCCCATAGCCTCTCCCTTAAGTTGTTAAAAATATTCCCTTTGAAAAAAAATAAAATTGTTCTGTAAAATAATTTCCATTAAATCCATAAGGAGGTTTAGAAGCCTATTTTCTAGACTTGTAAGGGTTAAAAGAGCTGAGTGAAAGTATCTGAGTCCCTACGTTTGTGGTATGCAGCTGAATAAATCCATTACATCTATTGTTACAAAAGTAACCCTGTCACTGTAAAATTCTTGTTTAATTTTGTGTAAAAAATCCCAGTAATCTCTTAAAATATGGTTTATGTGAAAATATCTCTTTCAATGTCCTGTCAAGAAAAAATGGCCAAGGGGTAAGTTTTGGACCCCTGTGCTGCCACTATTAATCTTAAAGGGGGATCTAGAATATCTTCATGTGTTTTTGGGATCCCAATGATGAATTGTATAATATATTTCTTTATAGTAAGAAATTGGTGTTCCAGGGGTGAAATTGTTCCTTGTGTCAAACAGTCATCTAAAACCAGGCAAGTCTTCCTGTATGCAATAAAACATGTCATTCTGTGATACTGCTTCAGATTTGTCATGGTCTAAAAGCATACTGGAAACTATAATGGAGTAGTCGAGTCCATGAAAACCATACCCCCTCCTTTATCTGGTTTCAAAACCCTTAGGTCCTGTTAAATCTGAGAGAGTTCAAAATATTGTTCTCTTCCCTGGACAGGTTTTGTGTGAGTGTGTTTGAGTGCTTTTCCAACTTGTAGAGACCCGTTTCACAAAACTTTTCAAATGTTGTCATTAGAAGGTTTAAGGGAGGATTAAGCATGCTTTTTATCTTCCATAGTAAATCATGTTCCCTTAGTACTGTGTCTAATTCATTAGTGTTAACTAAAAAGTTTAATTTTCTTGTAAAGAGTTTCAGTTCTAATTAAGTGTCTCTTATGTCCATACCTTTGTGGGATATAAATTTGATACCCTTGCTAAACAAAGAAGAATGACATTACTGTTTTTCTATAGAACTGTAATTAAAATGTTAAAGCCTTTGAAGGTGTGTAAAATTTTGTTGTTTGAGGTAACTATTCTGTTATGTGGATTAATATCAATTACTTTTGTTTCCTTTGTTTTTTCCGGGAGTTGCCCCTGGTTCTTGTTCCCCCTACCTGTTTCCCCTCCCCGTGTTTAATGTTTCCATCTGTTGAACCTTCTGAAAATGGTGGGCTTCACAGAGGGGTATAGATGGTTGTAAAAAAGTGTCTACCAGTGTGGTTAATTCTGGCTTCTCAGTTTTGGAGAGTGGGGGAAACTGATCCAAACCTATGTCTGTAGTTTGTGTCATGTTGGTATATACTCCATGTGAAAGGTTAAGTGGGGAATACTCATGAGTTTCAAATCTAGAAAGAATGTCATTTTTTGGAAGCACGATTAGGTGCCTTAGGTAATGGATATGCAATGTTGTGGTAATCACTGTAATCACGCATCACTTTTTTTTGTTTTCTTTGTAAGACAATCTTACAATTCTGTTCAACTTTTTTAAAAACGTTAGTATAATTGGGTTTTAACATGTTAAACAACACGTCATTTGTAATACTCTGATTTAAAGTATTAATTTCATCAACTATATCAGAAATAAAGTTTGTATTTCTCCTGATAATAAAGTCAATTTGTTCATAGCCATGTCTATCGAACATGGTTCTAAATAGTCTTAGGTTCCTACAACTATTCAGTTGGAGAATTTGTAAACTCTCAGCCCCTTGTCTTAATTAATTGCTGCATGGAAGACCACTACATAAGCATTTTTGATTTACCTGGGTGTTACGTGGTTTTTGCTGTACAGACACAAGCTACTTCTTGTGGTTATTAATCAGTGGGTTTGAGAGAGTGTTCAGCTTATACCAGTGACAGGTAATGAGAGTCATCAGCATAACATCTTTCTGAATCCTATTACCTGTTCTTGGTCAAGGGTAAGTCACATACCTTTGCAGCACTGGTCCAGCGGGAACTCCTAGGAGTACACCATGGTGTAAGTTCGAACTAAGAGAGGGATCTGAGTTTTAAATTAAGAATATAGAAGGTGTCCATGGTGCTACCCCACTTCTTATAGAACGGTTTCCTTTATGTTTCTTGAACTTTATTCTCAGGAGTTGTACTAATAATGGGAACTTCCCAGTTTGCACATTCCCGGACAACACATGTAAATAAAATAAATAACTATGTTCCCAAGATGGTGGTTATTTTGGGATTCTTAAGGTTATGTTTTTTGTATATGGGATGATGGATCTGTCATGCTATGTTATTATTTTTTTTAATGAGGTGATAAAACTTATGAGGAAGTATGTCGGTGTTAATGAAATAATGCTGGTACATAATTAATGTCCATTCTCATATTTTTACTGTACCACTTGTTGATATATTTTAGCTGCTAGTGATCTACTATTATGTCATCATTTAAGCAATCATAAATGTTACTCCCATCCCAAGGGTCTTGTATTTCCAGAAATAATTGTTATGGTATTTATTATAGTTTCTAACTATGTTAATAGTATTTTTTTTCATGATTAAGGTATAAATGTAAAGTTAGATTTTGTTTCCATCTAAATAGGTGGTGGTTGGCAGGTTCAGTTGCAAGAGGTTAAATTACATCTTGGGGGGTCGTTATTGTGTGTTTACCAGGTTTGCAGTGCCTCTTGGTCTTATTAAATTTGTCTTTTAGTAAATGTTCCACTCATGCTGAAAAAATTATTACTGATATTTAGAGCTTAAACTACATTATTAATAAGGTGGGGATTTGTGATTTCTGTGGAGTTTCATATTTTTTAATGTAAGCTATGGGCATTAATATGGGCAATCTGAAGTCCTTTGCTGTTTTCTGAGCTGTGAGATGTGTTGGACAAGAAAAAGAGTTAGTTACAGGACCCAAATTTGCATGTTTCCATACAGCCGCTTTGTTAACTATTAGAAGAATTTTATAGAGGAGTGCTGGCATCTCTCAGGAGTTGATGATTTGAGTTATTTATAATGCATGGAATATAATGTGCAGCCTTGTTGTATATATATTTGAGAGATAGCTAAGAAACTGATTATTCCATACTTTTTGTATAGCAATTCACGTGTAGTAAGGGTTTCTATTGTTGGTTTGGAATATCTCTTCAACTGTATGTGTCATTGTGAGAACTTATAGCTAGCATAGCTAACTTTGAGTAAGAATAAAGAGTGACTGCAATGAAATGTATTACTTCTGTGAAGTAATGTTGCATTTTGATTGGAAATAAAAACTGTTAATTAGAAAAGGAAGGTATAAAATAAACTGGTAAGTGGAAGGGTAGTAATGCGTAATGTGGTATTTAGACTTCAGACCCATCTCACAATGTAAGTCAGTCAGTGAGAGCAAAGCCAGCAAGATAAGTGATACCTTCTCAGACAAGGCTGCTATTCCTATTGTAACACACTGAACATTTTCCTGTAAAGATTTCCCACTGAAACAAATATGCAGACAAAGTTCATTAGCAAAATGCAGCAAAACTCCAGATTGTTTCTCATGGTACTCATTTAAGAGTTACTGATGTCCTTTGGATGGTGTTTCTAGGCAGATGCTAGCACACTGTCTAGGTCTAGCTATTCACTTCATAGGTGAGCCTCCCAAAAAGAAGATGTCTGTCACTGAGGATCAGGATCTTTGTAGTACAAAGGTTGGCTTGCATGGGGGAAGGGATGGCACAAGAAAACTTAAATTACACAAGCCCACAATTAAAAAACAAAGTAAAAATGATAACTAAATCAAATAGGCCATGATCAAGGTCTTAAAAGGAAGGCCAGTTGAAACAGTGGAGATGCCACCATTATGAAGTGGTAAATTATAAAGCTGATAGAGGCTACAGTCATTTAGAGATACTTCTAATGCAGAAAAAGTGTAAGTTTGAGTGAAATGAAAGGTAACGTTGTGCTATCAGACAAAACTGACATGATAACAGTACATGTTGGATTCCAACAGCCTTTCTTAACAAATTAATTTATCACATGCTAATAAGGTAATGGTTGGATGAGAGAAAAAATTCATAGCTATCTAATCTGATAATGCCACATAGTTTAACATTTAAACAGAGCATTTCACATAAAGCCAGGTAGGTAAAAAGTTTTCCGTTGTACTTCATTTAATCCATCAGAAATCATTCACTTTTTATGTGTAGCATTACATACAGATTTCAAAAAACTCAAAGAATAAACTATGTTATTGTATAGTTAACAAGTAGTACTACAGAACCAGGAAAAAGTATTGATGCAGCCAACAATATTGCATGACTTCCCACAAATATTTCTTTAAACCTACTTCATAGAGAAAAGTTTCAGTTGCACAACAGGTAGCACACTCTGGTGTAGAAGCCTGTGGGTTATATTCCTATGCCAGGTAGACTGATTGCTAATACTGTATTGCACCATAAGGGCATGGTGTGCTGCATTCCTAAGAATGTGTTGTCCTTTACATGACATGTTAAACTGAGACATTATTTGCTTGAGTTGGTGGTAGCTCATGTGGATGCAAAAGATCCCACAGCACCTACTAAAAATGTAGGTATGTTCCCCGATACCCCTTAACACTATAAATATAATCTTTAGTCATCCCTAACAAGAAGCTACTACCTGAGTTGAATAACAATAAAAGCCAGAATAGTATGTAATAAGCAGCTAGTGGAAAACCAAGCACTTCAAGATGAGCTTTTTAAAAAGCTTAATAAACATTGACTGCTAAAGGTGAATGCTCTTGTTTATTCCGAGTTTTTTTTTTGGGGGGGGGTTACCACTAAGGTGCAAACAATTGGAGACTCACAAACTCATACTGCAAGGATCAGTGTTTATAAGTAATATAAACACGTATCTTAATAGTATACCATAGCCCAGTTTCACAAGCCATCACCATGAGCTTAGTGTGTCTAAAACAGCATTAATGTTCTTTGGCACACAACAAAATATAGTAATATTCAATCATGTAATAGTAATGACTCCAAATAATGAAACCATAAAACCAGTCAACATGTACAAATATGTTGGATCTCACTATCAAATACACACAGGCACCATAATATCTAAAGGCTCAGCACAACTGAAAACTTCAAACCCCATCACCAACCACCTTACCCTAAAAGCCAAGAGGGTTGTGGCAAAGAACAGACTAATACCTAGAACAAGGTATATCCTGTACAACAGTATGTTCCACTTAGCCTGCTACACTAACATAATTTAGACAACTCTAAGTGCAATCTTTCGATTTATCACCCTCTCCTCTCAAACAGAGCATAATCGGATATCCCACCTACCCAGTATTGCTTATTCCTACAAAAAAACACCTGAATATCATCTTCTATCCTTCTTTCAGAAGCAAGATACAAAAAAAACAAACATTTCTGTAGACTCAGAAGCCATTAGTGACACTCTACTCTGTACACCACTCCCATCCTTCTGGAAAAAAACAACTTCAGCAAAATTGTCTCAGCAAACTAGAATCTCCTGTCCTCTGAGATCAGGTAAATCACTTAATTCACAAAAAAAGAAAATATTAGAACCCCTAGGGAGAATCACAAATGCACCTGGTTTAGAGTCAAATGGTAATCACCTTAATCATTTCTGACAAAATCTTGAGAAAGTACTATACATACAAGGGCAAATTCTGTCTGACCAAGTTGTATGAAACTTTTTTATGTAAAATAGTAATTGTATATTGAAAACAGCAATTTGGTTTGATGCAGGTATATTCCAGTAGTTGCAATTAAATAATATTGACTGCAGAAGGGTCTTTATTCTGTACTCCAGTTGTATTTTCTGACAATATTGATCTAAGTTGCTTCTCAAATGTATTACACATGGACTATATCATCTCTATATAAGAACTGTGCATATGCATCTGCGTAGTGTCTGAAAACAGTCCTTGGACCAGCCCACCTACCTGGTCAACAAAGGACAAATAAATAAACAAGTAAGTTCTACTCCTGGGATGTAGATTAAACAGCACTAGCAAGAGTGAAGCAGGACACAAGTAAATTTTTCAGATTTGGTGTAAAAAGGAGTGATTTCAGGAATGTTTTCAATCACAGCCTGTAAACAGTGCACTGTGATTTTTATACTGCCCTCTAGTGATCAAACAATGCATTTTTCAAATAAACCTTAACCTTAACTGTCTAAACTGATTATGTAATAGTTATATACTAAATTCCACAATTCCTCTACAGTAAAACTAATGCATTTTTTCATATGCATGCATTCCTTGCAGAAGTGCAGTCCTTATACTTTAATCCAAATAAACTCACTGAAATAGTGCGCGTGTGTGTGCTCGTGCATGTGCTTGCGTGTGCGCATAGGGGAACTGTATGAACTTGTCATGTTAGTAATTTCGAGTCCACACTAGAGTGAGAGAAAGAGACAGACAGACAGAAAGACAAACAGAGAGGGAGAGAAATAAAACCCATTGCCCCCTTGTCTCACACTGTGCTTTTGTAACAGAGTGGGAGAGAAGCCACATCTTCTCAGGTCAGGTCACACCTCTCAATTGTCCTGTATTTCCTGGAAAATCCTGAGTTTACACTTAAATAACAGGGTATCCTATAATTAGAAATGGCCCATTTAAATAATTATTTGTACATTTCTTTTACCCCCCCCCAACTGCCATCGCATCCCCAGTCTGCTCCCACAGTATCAGTAAAGTAAATGCACCTGTCTGCCTGAATGTATGCGTGATGTGAGGGAAGGAGACACAAGCTGTCAAGCACACAGAAAAGAGAAAACTGTGGAGTCTGTTTCTAAACTCTGGAGCCAAACTATAGACACCATTCGTCCATATACTAAGTGCTCTCCACCAGACACTGGGAACCTGAAAAAGAGCAAACTACACAAGACATTCAATAGTTACGTTAAAAAATGTTCTGAAACTGAAATTCTGATCAGCACTGTTACTGTTGTACTGGCCCTGAATGTTTTTCTTGTGCTCAAGAAACCTTTATAAGCACACTCTTAATATTTAATCTGAAGGATGGTACACTGTATTGTTTCTCTTTGAACCCCATCATTTCACTAGACACTGAATTAATTTTCATTTAAAAAGGCAGATCATATTAAACATATTTGGTGAAATGATAGACAGTTTTTTTTTGTTTTGTTTTTTTTGCAAACATCATTTCCATTTTGATCTGTTTTAAGGCTGATATACTTTAGTTTACTCCTTTGTTGCTGACAGTAACGTGGGAAATTTCTATCATTTTGGTACTCAAGATGACCTAAATGTTGAGATGAAGACTGTTTTGGTCTGGTGCACATGGACCAGATGTTGGTGCTTCATCTCTTTTCTAGGTTAGAGATGCCGAATTATTTAAAGCTATGTCTATATCCATCCATGACCACTTTTCCCATTTTTCACATGAGGTCATGGTGTCACTTCAGCAATGACAATCATCTAAAGCCAAGTTCACACTGCAAGGTGGCTAGCCCTACCACAGCTGTTCTTTCACACACATGCACACTGACACTCATGGGCAATTTAGAGTGTCCAGTTCACTTACTGCATGTCTTGGAATGGGGGAGGAAACAAGACCACCCAAAGGAAACCATTACAAACACAGAGAGGACATGCAGACTCTGCACAGAAGGCACCCCAACTGAGAATCAAACCAGAAAACCTCTTGTATCCATTGAACCACTGTGCCACTAAACCTATACCTCTGTACGTATACATATATCTGCGAGTGTGTGTGTGTGTGTGTGTGTGTGTGTGTGTGTGTGTGTGTGTGTGTGTGTGTGTATATGGATGAGTGAGTCTGTGATTGCGATCAGATGAGTATGGGTGTGAGTGAGGATGTATTTAATATACAATGTGTGTGTGTGTGTGTGTGTGTGTGTGTGTGTGTGTGTGTGTGTGTGTGTGTGTGTGTGTGTGTGTGTGTGTGTGTGTATGTGTGTGTGTGTGTGTGTGTGTGTGTGTGTGTGTGTGTGTGTGTGTGTGTTTGCGCGTGTGCCCGCGCCCACATGTGTAAAGCAGCTGGAAAAACCACTTACATTTTAAATTATTACGCTGCTTGTGATGCCTCTTTAGTGATAATACACTTTGTGCAGTTGTTTTGAGGAAAACAATAGATAGGTAGATCGTGATGCTGTACATGGACAGTAAAAGTCTATGTTCATATATTTTAAATATGAAGTAGAAAAAAGTATTCACTTTATTTGAAAAGTATTGCAACAAGTTGTACTGCTTTGAATTTGTATTGTCCCACAAGTCTGGGTCATAGTTGAAGAGGGTCTTTTATCTAATAACCCAGCTGAGTAACAACTAAATCAAATAAAATGTGAGTAGGTTGGGAGGGAAAAGAAATAGGAGGAAGATGTTTCTTGAAGAAAAGTAACAAGGCAAACAGAACAATCTTTAGGTAAACAGATGTCACTAGTTTGCTTTTGTGATAGAGTGAGGAAGTTTGGAAAAAGGCAGAAATGGCAGGCTTGCGAGTTTTATAAAGGGAAGTTGGAATAGTGTTCCAGAGAAGAGAGATTTATTTATGTATTTAGTTATTTGGTAGCCAGGTAATAGGCAAATTTCATCCATGACCTGACAAAAAGGCACTGCTATTGAGAGAAACAACATAACAATACACTTTTGTATACAAATACAGATAGTCACATACAGTTGTGTAATAATTTGGGTACATACTAAACTGAACAGGGTAAGCAGTTGGAATGTTAGTCTTTTATGATATTTTAAACAAAATGCATTTGTAAATATTTCTGTATACTTTCTGCTCTGTAGGAGAATTTATAGATGTGGGAATTAGTGTAAGGAAGTTCAGATTAAACCATGAGTATTTTTGTTAGATTTTACATAATTTGTCACTTACATTTTGGAAGTGGGAGGACTTATGCTTCTGGGCATGCAGTTGTTATGTTAATTAGCTGTCTGGATCTTCAGCCAAATGTATCTACTTTTCAAAAGCCTTCATCAAAATTGTTCGTGCAGGTTGTGATATGAATCAGGCTGTTTGTTGCTCAAATTTTGAGCTCATTTATGTACATGTTGCCCAGTGAAACAAACCTTCAGATTAAAGTCAGCAGTAAAGTATTGCATTAAATCAGTGTAGAGCTCAGGACATTTGGATAATGTCAAACTAACACCATCCTTATAGAAGTAAAGGGTTCATTGCATTTTCCGTGCCTAGCTGTCTGTTTCACAAAGGAACATCCTACAATGGACTGATCTGTTTAGTTTCAAACTCATTAAACTATTCATTTCTCTGCTGTTAGAGTCTAGTTAATGGGAAGTCCAGGCTGCTTGCATTGTGGTTTTTCCCATCTGTAGTAGTTGGTTGCTGATGGTATTTTTCTCTATGTTAACAAACAGTAAGACCAAACAGCAGTGCAGGCCCATTCTTAGCAGTGTTGTTAATCAGACTACAGGCCCATTCTTTTCACACTATCAGGTAACAGTACATAGTTTTGAATCTTCTGTGCAGAAAATAATTCTTCTGTATACTATTGTTAAATGGAGACTGTTTTTTGAATGATGGACACCAAATGGACATCAAAGCCATTCACAATATGTTCATTGTTTCTATGACAGAAACTATCAGTGAATTTATGTAGTTTAAAAATATATCTGTAATTCCATCTACTCCTTTATTTCTCTTACCTTGTTTTCATCATTTTCCTCTGCTCTTCCTTTCTAGTGTATTTCATTTATTCTAGGTTTGCTATTTGTTTTTGTCTCTCTTTAAGATTATTAATCCCATTTAATTTGTCTTTATACATATCTCTATACATGCATTATCCTGTATAACAATGCAACTTTAAAAAGGTAAATAATTTACTTATTTATTCTATTTCTTTAGCTGTTCGTTTCTTTATTTTTTTATTCGTTTAGTGGGGTAGAACTATACTGAGGTACGGCTCAGAGAATACAAAAGTAAGATAACCAGAAAGATGCTAAATCCATATTAGAGTTAGAGATAGACTTAACCATATGTTAGCTTCATTTCAGAGAAATAAACAGATTTAGGAAGATACAACATGAGCATAACAGATATTTCAACAGCATGGTTATAATATGTACAAAAACAGCAGAAAAGAGTGGGGAAGAAGTGGTAAGAAAGGACAGGTAAGGTACCAGGGTTTAGAACTGGAAGAGTATTTGCTGATAAGGGAAAATAAGCTGTGAGATGTCACTGTTTGTTAAATTCTGTTTATAAATTTTATAATCTTTTATTACTCTACAATTTAAAAAGAAGCATGTAATTGGGCTTGATAAACTGCTAAATGGGTTTTCAGTGTGTCATAATGCAAATGGGTCAGATGTTTCTATTTATTCATTTTGTTTTACATTTGTTTATTTATTTATTTATTGACATTTGTTAGTTGAGATGACAGAGGTGCTTGCTTTACTTAAGAAGCCAGCAGTTTTTTTTACTACAAAGACATTGACTCTTTGGTGAAGACCAAGAACTCCAGTCCAAGAGCATGTGCATATGCAATGCATAGTGGGTATTTGTTTCATTGCATGACATACTGAAAAATCTCTCAACAGCTTTTTTGCACCCTGAACTCCTGTACACCCACATCCCTGATGATTTCCATTAGTGTTTCCCCACTTTGCAGCACACTGGTCCATGTGACAGGTGCCGTGGAAAGTTGGAGTAGAAGACTGACGAAGATGTCTGGGACTTGCCTGACAGCAGGCAGTTGCACAGTGTGTTCACAGAAAGGGCCACAACTCCTACTGCACAGCACAGTTCTACAGTAGGATAGTCTGACACACTGTATCAGTGCTGTGTAGTACACCATCAGGTAATGTACTGTTGTTGTACACAAGTTTGAGTGCAATTTTTGAAATGTCCACTAGATGGTGGAGAAAGCTTGATTTATATCTTCTCTAGGTTTTATACAATTTGGTAGGGATTAATGTAATTTTTATATATTTTTAATGGCATATATTGTGGAATGTTTTTATCAAGTCAAAATTTTTTATTATTATTATTATTATTATTTTTTAACATTTATTAATGTTTCTAGAGTTGAGAAGCATTTTAAGAGAGAATGTAGGATTTTACATTGAACTGTTTGTTTATTAATGTTAAACTCTGGTTGTTCAGTTTTTTAAAATGTGTAAATGCTAACGTGTAGTCTATGTATATGTTACATCTGAAGTCCTTGGTGATGAAAACGCAGTGTTTCGTTAATGTGTTTATGTGCTTTGTTTGTTATAAGGAATCCCATGTGGAGAATAAACTGCCTTTGACTCTTTTGTGGTCGTTGGTTTGCCCTTTGTTTTCGTTCATAGTTTTCAAATTGGGCAATCTTTCCTCTTCTTTTGGATTAATATGTCCTGTATTATTACAGAGTATTATAGGATTGTTTGAAGCACTGTATCAGTGCTGTGTCAAATGCCATCATGTAATGTATTGTATTATTATTACAGAGTATTACAGGATAGTTTGACACAATGTATCAGTGCTGTGTCGTATCCATCAGGTAATGTACTGTATTATCACAGAGTATAATAGGATAGTTTGACGCATTGTATCAGTTGTGGTACACCATCAGGTAATATACTGTATTATTACAGAGTATTTTGGTGTATTGCTTTGCTCTGCATTATTCCTTTGGTTTATTTTTCTAGTCCTGTATGCAACTAGACAGTCTAATGCTGCTAGTTTTCTGCCAGTAGAACATTCCAGATGCAATTTACATGAATACAGCCAGGAATGCCTACACACACATTATTCTACTCAGCTGCTCAATTTACATATCAGGGTATGTAGCTTCTAAAAGTGTTCATCGAGTCTTGTCTATTCAAATTTAAAAATGTATATAGATGTGTTTGCAACTTACAGAAAGCTGCCTTTGTCTTGTATTTGGTTGTACAATAAACATATTTGCTGGTTACTTAAGTAATGTACTATTTGATTTGGTTTATGTTATATTATAAAATATATGCCCGAGGTAGCTTGTCATTGTACATCTGTCAGAAACAAGATGTCATCTGATTGAGTGGGACTAATCTTGACTGTAACCAGATTACACATCTGCAATCTTCTGGTTTTCAAGCTTTCTCTCAGACTGTCTTCAGTCATTCAAATGGCTTTCTGCAACATCTCCTGCCCTCCGTATAAAAATGGGCATACCTCGGGGATACATTCCTGGCCCTCTACTATTTAATATATTTATCAACCAATTGCAAACATCTTGCCCTGAGTCATCTCTTGTGCGATATGCAGATGACTCAGCAAGCATCACCATAGCAAACTCCTGCTCTGAACTTAACAATCTCACTCAAAAATCCTTCTAATCAATTGAAAACTGGCTCACCAGTAACCAGTTGATTCTAAAAACAAAAAAGAAAAAACTCCTGCTTTTCACTCCCAAAACTATGAACCATCTCAAGCCCTTCTCAATCAACTCCCACAACAATACACACATCTTTGTTGAATCTCACACCAAGCTTCTGGGGTATTCATAGATGACCAACTAAAATTTGATTTGTGTATCTCCACTAACATTAAGAAAACCCAACAAAAACTTGGACTCCTATATTGCAGCAAAAAAATTCTCACTTCCAAATCCAGAATCTCCCTATCCCATGCCTGCCTCCTCCCTATCCTTCTCTATGGCTCACAAATACTTACCGACCTGCAGACCTCCCTCCTAATGAAACTCGAATCTACTTATAACACGATTGTTAAATTCCCTCATCATTTATTCTTTATCCACCTCCAGGTCATATACATCCTACTGCACCAACCTTCCTCTTGCCCTGACATTGCCTTACTTGTCTCCCTCAATTCTCCTCCTAGGTCTCTCCGCAGCTCTGACCAAAACCTCCTCCAAATCTACAAACCCAAAAGCAAAATAGGCCAAAAACCTTATAGCTACCTCCCAGCCCTAGCTTGGAATAAACTTCCATTAGAAATCAGGAATACTATGTACCCACAAAAATTCAAGGTTGATATAAAACACTTTCTTAACATTTCTTGGATCTGTCACTGCAGTCACCCTCCATGAAAGCCTCCTTAGTCTCACATCCTCGCCTGCAGCCATCTCAGTAACCACCCTCCTTGCACGTATCTTACTTCTCAAATCCTCTCTAAAACCCACACTCCCCTTCCTCCGCTCTTGTCTGCTCTCTGGCTGAACTTCTACTCCCCACACTTCACAACTGACATACATCCTCTTCTCTGTCCTCCCAGAGTTTCTACAAAAGGAACCTCTTTCTTCATTGCTGTGTCTTTATGAGTCCCTCACCCACTTTTAATCAATTTTAAAAATACAGGGACTGTACTGCTAGAGTTTTGTTAATCTTTGACTGCTTATTATGTGTAATGTAAATATGTTGTATACCTCCTTTAATTACTTACTCTATCTATGTAATTTGCTACCTTTAGATAACCATTTTTATCTTGTGAACCATTTTATATCTATATATATATATATATATAGATATATATATTTTTTTTTATACCATGTTTGTAATCATTTGTGGAGCTTTTTTCCCCAGACCTCCGCTGAAAAAGGGCTTCTTCCCAGTCGGACTGACTCGGTCAACAAATGTCAAATAAATAAATAAGTATATAAATAATAAATTACTTACTTGAGTAGACTGCTTGAACATTCCCATCATGCCCCACACAACAGTGACTAAACAGTCTAGCACATCTCACTTGCTCAATGGCCACTTAATGAGTTGAATAATATATTTTTTAACTATCTATATGTCCATGGAATTATGGATGACTTTGATAAGCATGTCCTTACTTCCTTTCACATCTGTTTCCTTGCAACTAGACATTAGGAAAATGTAGATTAAAGGTCAGGCTAAAAGTTCCTTAGGCAGAATCACTTCTCTCGGACACATATACACACACACACACACACACACACACACACACACACACACACACACACACACACACACACACACACACATGCACACATCATTCACATCTCTTGGAAATACAGTTAGGAATAATCTGCAAGTTTCTGAAAAGAAAATCTGAAATAAAATTAAAATAAATGGTCTTTGGTTGTAAATGTTATGCAGGAGGTAGAAGAAGCAAAACATGATACAAGATTCATTTTAAAATATAGCATCAGATACACATTACTCAGTCCAGACCACACAGAGTAGAATGTAATCAGATCCAGTGAAGAGGATGGAATAATTATGACATGGATAAGCACTGTATCTAAAAAGTTTTCTTCCTTTCTAAATAGTTTTAAAATGAAAGTATTACATCTGGAGGATAAGAAATATTTAAAGTAGTTTGCCAGAAAGTTCTCAGTGCAAGCAATGTGTTTTAATTACCATCTCTTAATGATAAAGTTGTCTTTCTCCAAAATCTGAAATACAAAATTTATGCTTTAGAAAGCAAAAAAAAAAATCTTTTACGTGTGTTAGCTTCTTCTGCTACTTATATCTGCATCACATTCATGTATCTGCTTTAAAAGCTCATATAAGATTTCACAACATAAAACAAAATAACTGTGTACAGTGTGTGTGCGTCTAATGCTTAACAGTCTGAATAGCATGCGTGATAAACCTGTCTTTTAATATTACATATATACTTCAACATATGTACTTGTTTCTGTCTACAGCTGTATTACCAGTTAGATTACTTTCATTTTGTTTGCAAATTTGAATGTTTAGCCTAGAAATCTTGGGAGTTCATGTTGCACCACTGAAATAAATTTTCCCAGATCCACAACAAATTTTAAAAAGAAATGTACACTATGTTTTCAAAATTATCATGATGCAGTTTTATATAGGTCCATAGGTTATTGCTAGGCTGTCTACCCTTGTGGGCCATTTTAAGCCTAGCCAAATTTTCCAATCCAAAGGTAAGTATTAAACCCTGTATCTTGGGTCTGTGAGGTAAACACCTTAACCATTTACCAACCCCTCAACCCCCATTATAAGTTTATTATGTCAGCATCCAATACATAAGTTATAATTTGCCCAGCCTCTGGTGAGGCTTACCTCCATTGTATGGACCATTCTTCATGGAAGGCCCAATCAAGTCTGAAAATGTTACTTCTTCCCACTCATCTTTCCATCCATCTGTACCCTGATCCACTTAGCCTGGTAAGAAACATAATGACATCAAGGTGAATAGGGGAGATCAGAGTTCCTTACTGCCAGCAACAATCCCCATTCATATGTTCCTAGTAAACTAAGACAGATTTTCTTCAGTGTGTGTCTTGAGACAAAGCCCTATCAACCTGGGTTCAGTTGCAGCCCAAAACTGGGGAAAGCCAGGGAAAGAAAGGAGTGAGGAGGTATTGCCTTCTCACCTTTCTCAGGGAGAGGTTAAGGGGTGTTTCATGAGGCTTACCTCCCACAAATGTATCTCTGATAGAGAATGGGGACCTAGTGTAGAAAAAGGGTTGTCTTATAGGCTACAGCACTCACAGATACAGTCGGCAACCCCATATTATGCCCATTGTAGGCTTTTCCCCAAGTACAAAAGAGCATGCTCAGAAGTCAGGGTTTAAAGGATAAAAATCCCTTGAGGGCCACTTAGATAATGCTACACTCTGATCCAAGATAATGGTGGTAAACAGATGGTCAGCTGTTAGTGGGGGCAGAGCTACAAAGTGCAGCAAAATAAACGTGAATAAAATTCCAAGATGCCTAATCTCTTCCATTTAAGGTAGCTGCTTTCCCTTTTACTTACAGAGAGCAGTCTGCTCTTTTCTGGAAATAATATCTTGACTTCTGATGTGGGGGCACTGATTTTCATCCTAATGCCTTTCCATTCAATGTGAGTCACTTTGGTCCTTGCTGAGCTGACAGTTCTTTGGGGCTATAAATAGATCCTCTGTAGACAAAAATGCAGCCTCACATCTGCAAACTGAATACTTTCTAAATGTCATTTGTGCTTTGATATCAATTCCTTATCGAAAGTACAATAATTGCATGCCTTCCACTTTTTTATAACCTAAAACTTAATTTCAAAGTAAATTCAACAAATGTCAAAGCTTATTGTAACACTTGTAATGTGTTTTTACAGGGTGTTCACCCCTCCAACAGTATACTGACATGTTAAGGGCATCATTGCCCACACCTCTGGTGCTTACATATACTAACTCTGAGACTGTAATATCTGGGAGGAAGGAAATACTTAGTGATACCCCTGTTTTAGACATGGCATGCGTGTTCATCAGTTTCACAATGACAGTATCTGTTCCAAGGACATCAGTTATGGTACTTGGAATTTCATCAGCCACCCCTTAATGTCCTATCCATAAAAATCACAAGCAGGACAGGAGATAAGATATAACCTTTTTTAGCAAGAAACATGTTTATTAAATAATCACTTATGCTTATTAAATAATCACGTATGATATAGGCAACCATGCATTTATATAAATGAAAACAAACCATATTGAAATATTTTCATTTGAAACTATTATACATCACTTACAATCTGTTCAGTCATTGTCAGTCAAACATTACAAAGCTCATTTAATTCCTGCCTTGCCTTAAACCTCATTCCTCCACCAAAACATTCTGCATGCACTGTTCCCACAATTTCATTTTTTCTATGTAATTTATTCCTACCCTTTTCTAAAGACCCCATTCCCAGTTGTTTTATATCTGTTACCATAGTCACTTCTTCTAGTACAGTTGGCTTAGAATTTGATTTCCATTGTCTAGTAATTACATTTTTGGCAGCCACCAGAATTAAACTCAGCAAGGCCTTACAATGTCTAGGCAATTCCAGTTCTGTATAATAGCTCAAAAATCATTTCCATAATTAACACCAATTTGCTCACCCAGTATTTCTGTTAGAGTAGACTGCAGGACTTGTTAATAAGTCTGCAAATTATTACACTTCCAAAAACATGTTGCCAATGATCTCTTTCTTCCCCATCATACCTCCAACATTTGCAGTCTAGCTGAGGAAACCTTCTTTCGAGTATGCTTGGGGGCTTGGGGCATTAAAATACCAATGCAAACACTTTCAAGCAAAGATCTTAAATCTTCTAGACTTTGTTGCATGTTTGGGAGCCATACATGTATCCCCCATCATTTCTCTGTGAAGTGCTTATCCATTCTCTCTTCCCAATTGTTTTCTAACCTCCTCTGGTCAGTTCCTCTGGTTCATGGAATATTTTATATGCCATACTCTTTATCCTTCTTTTTTAACAGCAGCTTTTGTTCTAGATTCTAATAAAAGCTCTACCAGTGCTGGTCTTTCACTTAGGATCCTACTACTTATTTCTCTCTGCCTATGCTCTAATCAATCCTTCATAGGGAAGGCAATATCTATCCAAATGAATTCTTGACCTCTTCCCATTCTATTACCTTTCCCTCTCTAATTATTTGCTTCCAGTACCTTGGTTCCTTTGCTAGTTTTCTCCAAGAAATTCCAGCCCCTCTTGTCTATTATCAGTACCTCTAATTACAGTCATCCCTATAAGCAGAATCTCCTTTCTTCATCCCTGTGTTGGCTTAGTTCATAGAATACGTTCTACTGCTTTATGAATATAATATTCTGTATGGTTATCGGTATTCTCCTTAAGAAAATGTATCCAAAATCCCAATCTGTCCTTGTCTCTTGAGCTTCTCCCATTTCATCATCATCCCTTTCCACTTTGAATTATAGCTTTCTGTCAGTGCTATGTACAGGAGCATAAACTGTGTAGTTCTGAAACACCCAATAAAATCAGGTAATCCCAAACCACCTTGTTTTATTGGAAGGATCATCTTATCAAAATTGACTCTTGCCCCATTCCCCTCCCAGATAAAATCCTTCAACTCTTTATTACAACTTCTGGTTGATAAAAATATGCTTGTCCTCTCTATGCCTAAAAACATTTTCACTGCTTGTATCTTGCTAACCATATCCATAAAACAATGCTTCCAATTTCTCAGTCTTTGTATTATCTTTTGTTGAATGTCTTCCCACATATCCTTAGCTACAATAACAGAATCCTTTTTAATCCATACTCCTAAGTACTTCATTTGATCATATCCCCACAAATATGGGTATTGCTGAACATATTTGTGTGTGGGTACATAGTTTACAATGATTGCCTTTGCTTTATCTTCATTAATTTTGTATCCCAAAAAGACTTGAAACTGTCTCAGAGTGTTCTACAACACTGACACTTCCTTTACTGTTTCATCAGGTATAAAATAACATTATCTGCAAATAAAGACAACTTTTCTTGACTGCCATACCTGGTGTCAAAATCATGGCCTCATGCTAAATCCCAAAAAGTGCATAGTCATCCGCTTTGGAAAAAAACAAAGTACCCACAAACTACCACATAGGTGGTAGTCCCCTAAATACGAAAGACGTAATAAGGGATCTGGAGACCCAAGTAGACAGTAATCTCTCCTTTGATAATCACATTGCCAAAGTGGTTAGAAAATTTGCCTCAGTGACTACCACTGCCTATCAGTAGCTGTCAATCAAATCTGGAGGCTACCCTGCTAACATTCTGCGGAAGGCCTCTTTCTTTAACTTGACATCTTTGCATGACTGCTGGTACCTGATAACAGGTCTTAGGATTACAGACATGATATGACTAACCATCTTTCAGCCTCATTTCCTTGCTACCATCATTTTAATACAGTTTATTTGGACTTCAGGCTATTAAACTTCAGTTCATGACAGAAACTATTCTGGAAGCTGTAGATTAACTTGTCCCACAAAGAAGCATTTACCTGCTTATAGTTTTAGAAGGTCTGTCCAGCCACTACCTAGCTGTCTGACCTAACATACCATTAAAATGACAGTTATCTGACAGCTCAGCACTTTACACTCAGTAGTGTCCTCTACTTGTGGCCTCAGGTCTATAACATGTCAACAAAGTCAGTCTTTGACCATCACATAAAGTTCTCTGATACTAAGTTCATTTGTGAGCACCCATGTGTTTGAACACGGTTGCTTATCACTGACACTTCATGAATACTCAGAAGTCCAGTAACATTTCATTATCTGCCAGTAGGACTTCTGAACAAGTCAGTGATCCCTTACCAAGCAATACACTAATAATCTTGTAGAAAGCCACATACGTAGAATAAGCATAGCTGAGGCAACCATCTCATCTACTCACAGTAATAACAAGTGTAGAGCAATCAGTCAGATGCTTGTGAGTATCTCAATAGAACACCAGCCCAGACCTCTCCCAGGGGCTACTCCAAAGTAGGAGAGAAAGATAGAGAGATCAAGCCTAATCAAGAAGCTTCTTATAGGAACAATACCAGTTGGATGTAGCTTTCCAGCTGCTCCCAGAAAATCTGGCTGCTTTCCCAGCAGTGGAGTGACATTTCACTTCCCAAGAACTATTCTACATATTCAGGGTCTACTCTGTCCTAATCTGTCCAAATCCTGCTTGCTATTCAGCTACAATTGCACATTGACCCTATTTTTTCCACTTCTGGCTGAGTTCATGAGCTAGCTTCATAAACAGTTTCTGAACTGAGACCATCAGGACTGTGTGAACACCAAACACTCACTTCCAGACACTACTCTTCAGCCTTCCTGCAGGTAGGGGTAGGTTCTAGTGCAGCTCTTCTAGATTTTTTTAAATGAACCATTATGGGGTCAAAAGTTTGATTGCTGTTTATCAGATCATTCGATTAGGCCGTTTTGAAAAACGTGATGTCCATACAAGAAGCAGAAAGTTCCATCCATCATGACCCTAAAGATCACAGCGACACATAATCCCCTGCAGAATGCCAAGGTCACAGTCCTTATAGAGGTTTGTCTAAAATGATATTAACTTGGGAGTATTTCATTCATAAAATCTGGCTAAATGTTAAATGGGTAACAGTTAAAAGATGTTTGAATTATATGGTGGGTTGATCCACTTCTGTGAAAGACAAGTGGTGGTTTATTAATATTATTATTATTTTTATTATTATGATAATACATGACATTTGCTCCTGCTATGTGGTTTTATTCATTCGGTTTGAATGAGAGGCCAGAGATAATTTTTCGATATCTAGGGGGACCATCAAAGTCTTCCTTATGTCTTATAGGAACTTGCTGAAGTACTGCAGTTACATTTTACCCCAGCCATTGTAAATTAAATGCTAACCATGTTCATTTTTTGAAGTTTCCATAAAGCGCTGAAATTGTACTAGCTTCTCATGAGCCTTTTCTTATGCAGGCCCCTACTTCCTTTTCCCGATGATCCAGAAACAACTTCGCATGGAGGGGTTCATTGTCTGGCGCTGGAATGACCAAAGACTGGAGGCACTAACTCAGCTAATGAACTGGGTGAAAGAGGTAAATGCTTTTGTACTGATTTGTGAACACTACTAATGGGTAACCTTGTTTACTGAATGCATTAACTTGAATGTGACATTACTGGCATTTATGTTTCTGACTACTGTATTTTAAAAAATGAACAAGCAAAGGAATCTGTCTAGTTCTAACCTTACCACCACAAGTGTTGAGGAAAAAATAAAAAAACAGAGAAACTAGTGGTCCTAAAACTTCGTTGATGAGCTCTGTCATAATAATTTCCAAAATTATGAAACCCGGGTAGTGTTCCAAAACAACAAGCATTTATTCATCACAGACAAGCGATCCTCAGGAACAAAAAATCAGAAATATCTTACAATGTTTATTTGTGCCATTTGCTGATTCATTTTCTAGAAACTTGTAGAGTTTCTCTAATGACGTGCGCTTTGCCATTGTGACTGCTCCTTAGCTTCTTTGTTAGCCAGCCAATATTATTTTTTGCCTGATCCCACTTTTCCATCTTCCACTTCTTAATGCACTTCTATCTTTTGATAAATTGTACTGGAGTTTCACTTATCTTTGTATCTTTGTATATTTTTATAGTTGGCTTTTAACAGAGTGTAATTATCAAGTACAAAGGTGAATGACGGTCTTGGATACTGGAAACAAGTACTGGCCAGGGCCTTGCATAATTTGTTTTTGTCTGGAAGATGATGTGTCCAGCTGTCTCCAGTGTGACTTATTTAACCAAAGAACTATACAAATACAGAATAAAATCTCAGCAGAAGTTCATCTCTCTGAATGGGCACACATCTGGTCCTAGTCTACCATGATACACACTGGCTCTTCTTCAGACTATACACACAGAAATAAGTCATTTTCAGAGAAGTGTCCAAAGGAAAACAGATTTTGGGAAATAGATGAGACCACCTCAGAATATAACAGCTTCCATGCTCAAAGGCACCAGTCTTTGAGATGCACCTTCATAGCCTATATATTCAATGTCTGGTTTTGTTGTGGCCTCTGGAAAGACTACTCAAGAGACCGACGTGCTTTCAGCATAAACCACATACTAGTGAGCCAAAACTTATGTGCCATCAGTTGTTTCTGTGCCCTAATTGCATGCTTTGGTATCTGGCATCAACACTATCATCAGCTCTGGGGAGGGAGACATCTTCACATTTTTTCAACAAGAGGAAGTCAAAGCAGACTGGATTGAGGTCCTAGGTGTACATCCGCATGCCAGAGTTTGCAAGGTAGACTACAATCCCAAACATAGGAAGATAACTAAGCAAAATAAGTCATCAGTTGACTCACCCCAGCCTTTACTAAGTGAGCCTCAACCCTCTCCCCAGCCAGGCTCACTCACAGAGTCTCTTCAAGGTGCTGGCTCAGGACTTGTTGGATTTTATGAAATCCAGAGACATCTTTTGAAGAGTCTACAGTGCCAGAAGAACAGCCTGTTAAAATAAAAAGGGAACCTTCTCCCAAGAGTTATTCAGACACCTCAGATTCAGTGGTAGAAGACTTGGTCTATGTTTAATCAAACATCTCCAGTTACTTACCTATAGTCTGACTTTGAGAAGGCAACTCTTAGGTTCATAGGTTCATAGGTTGGTACTGGGCTATCTGCCCGAAGGCATATATTAGCCCAGCCATGTTGTGCAGTATTCACCGCCCCTTTAGTAGTTCCCTAGACCCTTGTACTAGCAGCTAGTACCCTTGGCCCCTATCTAGTAGAGCTGTTGGTGTGATCCCCAGTGTGAACTTTCTGTTGCCCATCCACTCATCAAGGTTCCTCTTGAAGAGTGATAGTGAGGGGCTCTGTCTTATGTAGATCGGGACCCTGTTCCATAGTAAAGGAAGTCTCTGTGAAGGGAATCTATGCCTCCAGCATGTTCTGTTCATTGTTGTGTTGAGGTTTATATCCCTAGAGCGTGTAGCTCGAGTAGATTTGGTTTTGCTAAGATGGAGCATGTTCAACAATTCTGGGTTGGACATGGCTCTGTACATTAGACAGAGATCGCCTCTGAGAAAGTGGTATGCAACAGATAACAGTCTTAGCTTTTTCAATCGTGCTGCATAGGGCAACTGTTTGAGGCCAGTAATCCTCTTGGTTAGGTACCTCTGTGGTCTCTCCAGCTGCTGGAGATGTCTAGCCAGATACATTCCAATTGATGCATTGTACTCAATAATGGGTCTGATGAGGGAAGGGTAGAGGGGCACCATTACATCCTTAGATCTTGATGTGAACCCTTTCATAATCGGATGGGTCACATAGAAGGATTTTCTAACCACTTTGGCAACATGGTTATCAAAGGAAAGCTGACTATCTACTTGGGTCCCTAAATCCCTTATTTCTTCTTCAGATTTCAGGGGATTACCTCCTATGTTGTAGTTTGCAGGTACTCTGTTTTTTCCAGAGGGGATTACTATGCATTTTTTTGCATTTAGCTTGAGACCATGGCTTAGACATCATGCATCAGTCTCATTTAGGCCCTTCTGGAGGATCTTTCTTAGCTTCAACACCTGAAGATGTTTCATTTGAAGATACCCTTTACAGGATAAAAGAGAATTTCAGATGGGAGGCTACAGAGGCCTCTCTCAGGTGCTGATCTAAAAAAAAAGCCTGAGCACTAAATACACAATAAATCCAATAAAAAAACAGAATCTAGAAGTCAGTTCCAACACAAGGGCTCAAAAATTCCATGTTTATTTCAAAAAACATTGTGAAACTTGTCAAAAAACAAACTAATCAACATAACAATGAACTGTTGAGCGCTTTCATCTTAATGAATTGACATCATCAAAACCATCAGTCAAAGTCTTGCAGACCTAAAAATAACATTTTTCACTCACACATCCTTTAAAAACAACCAATGGTAGCTGTTGTATGTAAAAAAGACACACTTACCAATTTCTCCTTCATTAATTGTAAGCATAAAGTTATAAAAAATGAGCTTAAAAACTCATAAGAACACTTTACCCACTATCAGAGAATCAAACCCAGGTCACCCACATAGCAAGCAGGAATAATCATCACTGTACTAACTTTGAAATACACTCAAACACTAAAAATAGTAATAGGATAAAATGTACAAGAATAGCAAGTAATAATTAGATTTACAACTTACTTACTCGTTTCTTAAGTTCACTATGTAATGAAATATTTTCATTCAAGCCTGGTAGATGTGTAGCATCCAGCTTGAGCATGAGAATGCAGTTCCCTGCTCAGCAGCTTATTACCCCAATCGCCCACATAGGCTGAGGCATCTACCTGCTTGATAACTGAAAAGATAAAACCAGTAAAATAAACACCGGTCCCAGACTGTTTGGCAAGAGCACTCTTATATCGGCACGTTGAATACTGTATACATGTTGGTAGATTTTATTTATTATTTATTTATTTATTTGACATTTGTTGACTGGGATGGTCCAACAGGGCAAAAGTCCTTTTTCAGTGGAGGCCTGGGGAGAAAAGCTCCACATTACATCAATACAAGAAAATTAACATAAAAAAGTAACGTACATTAAGAAGCTCACATTACAACAATACAAGAAAAAATGAACATGATATAATGTAAATTAGAAGAGAAACTGAGAGTAAAGAAAACAGGTAACAGTCATGAAAAAAAAATAGAAGGAAACAATAATAGTCATGTTGGGATTATTTGAAGAGAAATTTTGAAAAAGGGAGGTAGTTAGGGAGGGAGGAAGGGAGAATGAGCAGAGAGAAAGTAGAGATGGAAGAGGCAAAGAGTTCAGGTGGGATAGTCACAGAGACATAACCAGCTGCTGTTTAGATGTTGTTTGAGTGTTTTCTTGAATTCATGAACATTGGTAATATGTCTGAGGGGCATGGGAAGCTTGTTCTATTGAGAGGCAGGAGAATAGCTATAAAGATTCTGTCCAACTAATTTTTTAGGTATATAAATCTGTAATAGACATTGGTCGGAGCTTCTAAGGGATCGAGGGGGGTAGGGAGGGAAATTAGAGTAGAGATACTAGGGCAGTAGGAAGGTTTGTTCAGGATAGAGTGGATAATGAGAAGTTGAGTAAATAAGAGTCGGTTAGGAAGCTCAAGCTATTTGAGTGTCCTCAGACCATGGCAGTGATGAGATTTAAAGACAGATTAGCAGCAAATCTGGCTACTTTGTTGTAGGTGGTTTCTAATTCGGAGAGAAGTGAAAACTGTAGCTTAGTTAAAATTTGTGAGACATAGAAGAGGTTGGGGAGCAAGTAATCATGTGCAAGTGAGAGTCTAGTGTCAGAGGTGAGGCACTTTTTGTTTCTATATAGTAGGCAAAGCTTTTGGTGAATTTTCTTAATACGGTGATGTACGTGCAGATCATATTTGAGCTGGTCATCTATGGTCATGCCGAGGAGCTTTTTGTGTGTTTCATGGGTGATGGTAGTATTAAGTGAAGAGATGGTAAATGATGATTTAAGGTGGTAGACGGATTTAGGGAGGAAGAGAAGGAGTTTTGTCTTTTGGGAGTTGAGTCTAAATTGGTTGTTAGTAAGCCAGGATTCAGTATGGTTGAAGGATTTCTGTGTCAGGGTGAGCAGGTCAGTGGGGCTGTCAGCAATGGAAATGATAGTGGACTCATCTGTGTACTGTATGAGGGAGGACTGGGGACAAGATTGGTGGACAACCATTTTGATGTGAAGAAAGGGAGAAGTGGCAGACAGCCATTTGACAGATTGCTGCCTGTCTGTGAGGTAGCTGTTGAACCAAAAGAAAGTTTCTGTAGATAGGTTGAGTTAGAACAGTTTGGAGAGGAGCATGGGGTGGGAGACAGTGTTAAAGGCTTTAGAGAGGTCTAAGAAGAGGCAAGACACCAGTTTATTGTTATCTCTGGCAAGGGAAATGAGTTAGTAAAGAAGATGAGAGCAGTAGAGGTACTATGGTGGGGGCAGAAGCCATGCTGGGTAGGGGTGAGCATGTTTATGTGAGAAAGGTAGGCTAGGAATTGTCTGTGAACACAGTTTTCAAGCATTTTAGAGAAAGGAGAGAGTATAGCTATAGGATGTAAATTAGAGAGTTTGTGGAATTCCCACCTTTATGGGTTGGTATTGTGTGAATTTTTTTCCAAATAGTAGGAACAGTGGATTCACTGATGGAGTGATTTATGAGAGTGGAGACTGGGTATGCTATAGACTTGGCAGCAGTTTTTTAGAAAGAGAGGTGCCAATTTATCAGCAGATGAGGAACTTGATTTTAGTTTAAGGAGAAGGTTTTTAATGTAGCTGGTAGGAACTGGTCTCAGTGAGAAGAGGGAGTTATGTAGTTGGGGTGGTTGAGATGAAAGATTGGGTGGGTTTACTGATGTTATCAATGAAATATGAATTAAAGAGTTGAAGTTTCTAGAGATGTGTTATTGGGGGAGGTTTTGGGTGTAAAGGGATTGCCTGGGTGGAGGATCCGGTTGATAATATTCCAAAACTTTTTGGGGTTTCTGGGTGTAGTAGTTTGAGGTGTGTGGTAGACATTTTTTTTTGTCATTGATAATGTGCTTTTTAGTTAGATTCCGGAGTAGCTTATATTTTTGGAAGTTGGTGGGAGATTTGGTTTTGTAGCAAAGTTTCCATGCATTATCTCTTTTGTGAATTAGAGATCTAATAAAGTTAGTGAGCTAAGGACAGCACAGAGATTTAACTCTAATCATTCTGGGAGGGGCAAGAGAGTTAAGTGTGTTAAGGAAGACAGAGTTAAATTGAAGTACAACTTCATCTAGAGGTAGGGTTAATAGGAAGGACCATTCTATAGCTTGGAGAAAGTTGTTAAAAGTCTCAAGGTCAAAGTTAGCTAGCTTTTGGCATTTTTTAAATTTGTGATGTCGAGAGTGATGGGGAGAGAATCTTTGTATGCATATTGAGCTATGCTTACTTATGCATTCTGGTAGGGATTCAGGTAGTGATAGAGGTTAGGACTAGAGACAAGAATCCAGTCAATGATCGAATTAGTGGGCTTATGATGAAAAGTGGGAGAAGAGATAAGCTGAGTGAAACTGTATAAGTTTACGCAGACAGTAGGAAAGTAAGAGAAGAGGGTTACCCAACTGATGTTGAAGTCACAAAAAATTATGGTCTCATTAGGTATATTGTTAGACATCCAGTGGAGAATCTGTTCCAATAAGGGTATGTTATCTCCTGATGGTATGTAGATGGCAATTACTGTTAGAGTTTTGTGTATGTTGAGTTTATAATTTGCCATAATGAGTTCTATTGGGTGAAAAGAGGGTGGAAGGATAGATGGGGACAGATTAGGGTTAGGAGGCCAGAGTAAAAAATAGCAACACCTCTGCCTTTTTTATCTGTTCAATCATGGTATATGATGTTGTATCCTGGGGGAAGAAATTCATTGTCTGTGTTGTGAGATTTCAGCCATTTTTTTAGAGAGTGTAACTATGTTAGGAGAATGAATATTGATCTATCGAAGAGTGGAATTCTGTTGTCTTATTAAGGATACTATGGATGTTGATGGAGTAAAAGGATACATCTTTGGGGTTAGTTTTATGTGTGTGCAAATGAGGTTGGATAGTCTATGGTACGAGTAGATTGCATAGTACTGGGACCAGGGTTGGGGTGAATGTCACCTGAGAGCTGTAGGGTATTTAAGGGGTATAGGAGAAGTCTTAAAAAAAGCATAGAAAGAGAGAAATTTTTGTTTGATTCTGTAAAGAGACGAAAACATAGGAGGTAATTTTATTTTGGCAAGAGTGAATTCAGTGCAGGAGAAGAGTGAGGATGATATTGAACAGGAGTAATGAGTATACGAATGTGTAGTATAGTGAGAAGAGGTTGGGGAGTAGGGTTGTAGGATTAGCAAAGTGTGATATGAGGTGAGAGTGGAATGGAGAAGAAGAAAGGATGTGAGGAGGGGAAGAAGAAGGGATGAGAGGAAAGGATAATGGAGGTTAAAGAGAGAGTGTTGCAAGAGAGTGGTGAGAGTGATATCGGAAGGATAGTATGTGTGCAAAAGATTGGAGAGGAGGGGAGTAATGGATAGGAGGGAGGAGTATGTTGTAATGTATAGAAATAGAAGAGGGTCATAGATGGGAGTGATTAGACTAGATAGGTTAAGTTGGACATGAAGCTAAAGTTTACAGGTGGTGGGGTCAAGATAGACAGCTATAAAGAAAATTGAATCAGGGGTGGTTGGGAATTGGGGTATGGTAGAGGAGCACACTGAGCCAGATAGGGTGAACAGAGTGGGCTGGCCAAGGTCTAGTATATTTTACTAGACAGGAAAAACAATCAGGTAAGAATGCAGCAATTAGTTATAAGAAAATGTGTAGGACTGATCTAAACTACATTAATAGCTAACAGAATATATTAGAGGCAGAAAATAAGAGAAATAAAAGAACAAATTTAGATGTTAGTATCTATATCAATATATGCTGGAGGCTGTGGATTTCAGAAATATAATTATCAGATACAAGCTTTAGGAGATATAAGAAGTATAAATGTCTATTATTGGGTGAAGTAGGCTGGGGTGTAGGACAATTACAAAGTTTATGCAAATAAGAAACAGAGGGTAGATTGAAGGAAGAGAAAGGGTCTTAGTAGATGAGAGGAGAGGAATGTTGAGGTAAGCAGAAAGAGGGCTAAACACTCTAGAGCAAACGGCAGGTAGAGTCAGATACTTTGGACAAGTCTGCCTCTAGAGGAAAGGGTCCTTAGCTGAAGATGAAATAGGAGAGGGGCTAAGGCATAGAGTAGTGATGTACAGGGAGCCATTACAATTTAATAGAAATAAGAATGTTGTTACAAACTACAGTGTGTACATACAAAAGTAGAGGGATTGACCTTGAAAGAAGTCTGGGCACAATAAAACAAAATAGGGAATTCCAGATACAACATGCAAGTTTATTTCATGAGACACAGGCAGATCAGCAGATTTGTGACAGGGTGAGTAGAGGGATGTAGCACTGGAATAAAAAGAAAAGCAGAGGTTGTGGTTAGATGTAGATAAGAAAAAAATTATATAATATGATTTCCTTAGCAAAAGCTGATAAATATCAAAAAGTGTGGAAGTAAAATTAACCACACATTTGAGTAAGTAAAAATGGAGAATCTACAGCATAAATCCCTGCTGCTCTGCACAACAATAAAAATCAGGATAACTGAACTAGTGTTAAGGCAGATGACATTAAGAGGTTGGCAATTCTCTGCTGAAGATAATGCAGTTAGTACAATCACCAATAAACAGTAGACAGTTTATACAATTACCAATAAAGATTATGCCATTACCAATATGTGAGAGGCAGGCAGCAGGAGCATTATATGCTCACAAAACATATTAGAGATTAACTTTGATGAGGAATTATACTATCCAGACAACTGGAATAATTAAGCACCAAGATAAATTACAATCTCCAAAGCCACATATTCTTGTGTGCCCAGTAGTAGTTTCTGAAAAAGCAAAAGAGCAGTAACAGTTCGAAAACACCAAATATTAGGAAGTTGGAAAAAAACAACCTGCTTGATACTGTGTTAGTGGCAATAACAAACAGAATGTCAGAGTACACTGCTTGGTGCCATACACTACATCAAAGTAAATAGCTAAAGAAATAGTCACATTTGAAACAAAATACAAAGACAGGTTACATTTATGTTTGCGAACATGAGCTGTAATCAGTTTTGAGAAATAAAATATAAAAGGTAAGGCTGCAGTAATGTAATTAGTAGTATTTGGCTGTCGATATACAGTTAAGCAGATAAAACATTACAGGTACACAGTTCAATTACCTGTCGTTATAACCACTACAGCAAGCCGTTACAGTGGTAGTAAGCTGCCAAGATTTAACAGCTAGAGCTCCTTAAAATAACACAAGCAGCTATGTTTTAAGCACAATTCTCTGAAGTGAATAAGGTAACAAACTTGGCTGCCAAGAATTTATTACAGCAAGACCTGCTTAAATTAAAGGAAACACCTTGATTCTAGGTCACGATACACAGGACTAAGCTTATTAACGAGACTTTCATTAAAACAACAATTCAATGAGCTGAATACAATAACAAGACATACATTTAGGCAAGGGTGGTAAGGAAGAATGATGCATCCCTACCAGTAGTTTACCCTAGACCTAAGCACTTAGGTGGCTTCTGTACATCACCAGGTAACCAGAGCTATGGCCGATTGAGAAAAGACAGAACTAAGAGAAGGTGCCAAATGCATATACAGCATTTTAAATGAAGCATGGCATTATGGGACAGGGGAAACAGATTAGAAGGCCAAACATGGGAAAGGTACAAGGAAAATGCTTAAGAGAGAGGATAGAAGAGTAAAAGAGAGAGAAACAGCAAGAGAGCTGGCCATGGTCTAGTATATTTACTAGAAAGAAAAAGAATCAAGTAAAAATGCAGCAATTAGTTATACGAAAGGGTGCAAGACTGATATAAACTGATCTAAACTACATTAATAGCTAACAGAGTCTATTAGAGGCAGAAGATAAGAGAAATAAAAGAACATAAATTTAGCTATCAGTATCTATATCAACATATGTTAGATTTTTTTATTCAAGGCATAGTCCGTTTTGCCTGTGTAAAACATGGAGCATCGGACACAGCATGCAAAATGCACTACTTTCTCAGAGTAGTGTATATATAGTATTCAACATGCTGATAGTAAGAGTGCTCTACTTTTAGGGGTGTGCTATCAATATTATAATTTACAGGAATATCAGGGTATGATTATGCATTTTTTAGCGTTTAGTCTCAGACCACAGTTTTGGCACCAATCATTTGTCATTTTTAGGCCTGTTTGTAGGATGTCAACATCATTTTGGGATTCAATGATTCCTCCCAGTTTACAGTTGTCAATGCACTTGGTCAGCCAGAGGCCCCCAACACTGGTCTTCACTTCAGAGATGTATATACCAAACAGGAGGGGTCCAACACTGATCCTATCCAGACAACATGTCTCCTGTCAGTAGGCCAGTTAGCTTTCCACCTAATGATTTAGGGTTTTATGCTTAACTCAGTAAGTTTATTTATGATCCTCAACTGGGGGGGATTGTGCTGAAAGCTTTGAACAAGTCTAGATAAGCAGTGTGTACTGTTTTATGCTCACTCATGGCCCTGTTGACTTTCTTGAAGAAGTCCACCAGATTGAATAGGCAAGACCTCCCTTTGACAAAGCCAAATTAGATCTAGTCCAATGTTTGGAGAGCTCCTATGTTTTATTGATGAGGCCCATGATAATTCTTCCCATGGTCTTGCAGATAAGACTGGACAGTCTTATGGGTCTGTAGGTCCCTGGATCACTTGATGGGCCCCCCTTTTGCAGAGGAATGATGATTTTAGTTCTCCATTCCTCTGGGACAAAGCCCGTACAGAGACTGTAGTTAAAGAGTGTTCCTAGTGGCCCTAATATATTCTGTTTCAAGTTGTTCAAGAAGCATTCTAGAATGTTGTCAGGACAAATGGAGGCTGTGGTTTTGGCTTTAGCTAGCACAGTAAAGACCTGTTCCCTCATAATGACTAGTAGGGGGATGGCTGCAGGTATTTCTTTGTATGTGGTAGAAGGGGATGGGAGGGGAGAAGTTTGAACTGAACTTGTTGGCCAGCAGGTTTGCTACAGTTTCAGCTGAGTGTAAGTGCTGCCATTTGTGATTAACTTGACACATTGCTGATTGTTTCCCCTGAGGTTACAAATATGATTAAAATGGTTATCTTTCATCTGGGAGGCTATCTTTGCCTCATAGTTTGCCTTGGCAGATTTGACCAGCTCTCTGATTTGTTTGTTTAGACTGGTGAGTGTATTTTTGCACCATTTTCTCTATTCCTTCTTGGCTTTGGAGAGATTTTTTTTCCTATTTATGCTAGGGGTCCACCAGGGTGGTTTATTTTTGCCAGTAATCATAGGTTTGACTCAGACAGGTACTGTCTCCTCTATGCATCTATGAATGTGGTTGTGCAGTGCTTTTGTGCAGCTCAGAGTAGGCCTCAGTGTCACCTGGGTTTGGAGGGGCTTGGAAGTGTAATAGGCTGTCACTTAGTGTGAGGCAATTGGCCTTAGCAAAGATTTTAACAGGTTTGGAGTTTGATGGGGGTTCTAGGTTAGTTTTAATACTAAAAGAGATCATTTTGTGGTTGGATCTTACCAGGGAGGAGTTAATGCACAGGACGGAGTAGCATCCCCCCCATGTTCATAAGTACTAAGTCTAGGATATTTGTGTGGTGTGTTGCCTTATAGCTTGGAAGTATGGCTACTATGATTTTTAGAGTTATGTTTAGTATGCACAGGGCCACTGAGAGATGCTTTCTGGAGGTCTTGGACATTTGGGTAGATTACAAGTGAGTACCTCTGCATATGTGGGTCTATGTGTTTGTTCCTTAGTGTTTTGGGTGTAATGCTGACAACATGGTTTTCATTTTTCATATGTGTATGTGAGCACTTTGCCTCCAGTTATATTTTGTATCTACATCTCTCATACACTTTGTCTGTTCTAAAATTAAATGGCTGTCAGTGAACAAAAGGCAGTTAGTACACTGCCTCAGGATGCCCATATCTTCCAGGTTAGAAACAAAGATAACAGGAAAGCAGCTGTCCATTATACAGATCCTTAGTGGATGGGAAGGAGTAGGGGAGAGTCACTTAAAGGTCTAAATGAGAGTGTTTAGTAGTATAATGTAGGATGAGTTGCAGTGATGCTACCCTCTGTGCAAACTGGCAGCTCTTTGAGGAGCTTTGAATAGTGGGAGACTATGGAGGGCATTTCCAATAGAGTTTAGAAAGAGTATTTTAAACTACAGAGGTCTGGTTATATACAAGGCACTGGTAACCACTTCTGCATGATGCACAAACATGAGGCTTTTATACCACCAGGATGAAACTTGACTTTTGCACAGTTAAGCCCTCAGGCCAATCAGATAAACACGCATACGCTCCCACCAGAGTGCATAATAAAACCTTCTTAATGTAAAACAAACTGGTTTTCAGCTCAAGTGCGGTGTTACTCCAGTCCACATAAGTAACTTGACACACATTATAGTATTCTAAGTGGCAACACATAAATCACAAAGTCATATCTATTAACAGAAAATATCTGGTTGATAACTGCCAGCATCATGAAAAAAATAATAGTGATACTTAGCTCATTCCTGCTCTCAAATGTCCAGAATTCAGTAGAAATGTCCCTTCCAACTCCCTTAGGATACAGCCATGTAAAGCCAGACATTAGAAAACTTTAGATATAATTGAAAAATGCATCATGTGAAGTATTGATACTAAGCCACACTCTTGTCAGAGCCATTTGAATGGTCAAATCAAGCTGAGAGCCTCCTTCCTGGGGCACCCATCATGCTGCTGGGTGGGTGTGCTGTATTGTAGCAGGGGGCTACATTTTATTTATTTTTTTAGAGCATAGAAATTACACTTTGTTCCTCTAAAAACTAAATAAATTGGAAGGAGTTTCTCCCCCAATCCGTGGGAATATAAAGTAAAGGCCAACAAAGGCAGATGCTTCATTTATGCAATCTCAATGCCCAGGTTGTCAGGAACTGCATGAAATGTGGCTATGATGCAGTTGATACAACCTGCAGGGCATCTGCTATGGAGTCTGTAGGTAGGAACTATGCATATCTAATGATTCAGCCCCTTCTAGAGCATGTGAAAGTGGAGATCCTTGATGCCCCTCTAGATAAGAAGCTTCTGGACCCACAGCTTAGAAGAACTTTAATAAACTGGAGGGAAAGGGTTAAACTACGCAGTCTGTTAAAGATACTTTTTTTCATTCCTTGCCCCAAGATACATTGGAAATGCCCAGTAAAGGCTTAGCCATTTTACCAAAAGATGATCAAATCTCAAAAGAGAAAGAAGGGTCACTACAAAAAGGAGTGGCAAGCTGATCAGAGAGGAAATTCTGGGGGCCCTCAGAGCCATGACAGTGAAAGGGACTAATTATGACTCAAAAATCCTCATGCCTCTCTCAATCCTAAAACCCATAACCCTGCTCCCCCCTGCTCTTACCCTCCCTTTATTTCCATATACCAGGATAGGAGGCAGTCTGGCTTTCTTCATGATGCAGTGGGATGTCATCGCATTGATCACATTGGTCCTGAAGATAATAAAACAGCACTAAAGGTTGCAGTTCCAATAGAAACCAAGATCTCTAGGATGGCATCTGTCCTGTTCCCAAACATCAATAGCATTTCTGCCTCTGCAAATGAAGTGTTTTTAAACTCATAAAGACATATAGAGGTTCTCAGAAAAAGAAAAAGGGGCCAAGTTCTACTGTGCAATGAAATCAGGCTGTTTCTAGCAGTAACAAGAGAAAGGCTATGGAAACTCATTGAATACCCTCTCCAGAGGAACAAATTACTGACAGCACCAAAGCTGAAAATGCTATCTTTTCAGAGCATTTTACTCTTGCTTATTTCACAAGCAATATTGTGACCTTGTATCTAAAGAGAACTTACCTTCACTTTCCAATAGTCAACTTGGACAGGCAGTTCCTAAGATTCAGTATAGGGGAGATATCCATTACCAATTCACCTCCTTTCCCTTTGGTTTGTTTACTGTAGCCAGGGTGTTTACAATGTGGATACAGTACTTGCTTTTTGTAGCACAAAGGGTGCTCACATCTACCCTTATCTGGATGACAGCCTCATTCAGGCTTCATGCATGGTGGAAATCCAGGAGGCTCTGAAAACCACATTAATTTTTTTCTAGCCCCTGGGATTCTCTAAATCATACCAAAACCTACTTATCTCAAAAAGGTAAGTGAGAAGAGGGAGTTATGTAGTTGGGGTAAGTTGTATTTATGATGGAGTAGAAAGCATTCTGCCCAGAAGACAAGAAATTATTTCTGGCTCAATAATTTGGAAAGGTTAGCATCCTGAACCAGATCCTGCCAGAGAATCCTTTGATTTCTGGAATAGATGGATATTTGCAATCGAATGGTCCTCCTAACAGGACTTCACAATAGGAAACTGAAATGGTACCTAAGAAACAGGTGGTGTCAGCATGCCCAGTCACTGCAGTTCCACATGCCATGGTTACTCTGCATCAAGGAAGAAGCAGAAACACATGTTCTGAAATTTAGTCCTGTCCTATGTTATAACACAAGTGAGACAACATTTTCCACTTTGCTCTGTAATATTTTCTTGAGTTTGGTTTCCTGGCCTCCTTCAAAATCTGCAGCACATCCTCAGACAGCATGTGCCTGGAAGGGGCTGAGTGCTGAATCATCCACACTGTTATGTCTAGTGTCTGTATGTTTGGATGAATCCTCTTGTTCTGAGTTAAGAGATGTCCAAGTTGAGGCAACAGGGCCAGTTTTTTCACTTCTGGCTCAGTAGCAGAGGTACCAGTGGAGCCTGGGCCAATTGCATGCCTGCTCTGTCCTCCCACATAATTTGTAACATACTGGGGTTAAGGGAAAAATACAGAAATACTCTACCCAGGATATGGAGAAGGTATCTGTTGGCTAGGCCGTTCAAGCTTGTATGCTGAAATAATATTTGCTCAGTTGTCTCTTTTCAGGAGAAATAAAAGATATCTACTTCTGTCGCACCTATTGTGAACTTTGTCCAAGAACGTGTCCCCATTTAACATTCATTTGTTGGTGTCCATTTGTGCTCACAGTGGTAATATGCACAGAAGGTGATTGTGTTTTCCCACTTGCTTGCTGATGTACCACATCACCATGCTACTGCCTGTCTGTATTTGCAAGGTTCCATTTTGACAGGCAGGTTTGATCATTTGATTGTCAATATTACTACAGTTATCTGTTATTTTGATGTGATTCTTTCTGGATGTACTGTTCCGAGACCCCTTCCCAGTAAGATCCTTCACATGCTCCTGCAGGTCATGACTGAAACGGTGAGAGTCTGAGAACCTTGACCCATTTTGAAGGAAATATCCAGATTTATTGAAGCTTTCAGATTGAATTGCTGTAACTTAACTCAAGAGCCTTACCAGATATGCAGTGCATTTCTGGAGGAGTAGCACATGTTGTTGATTCTATTTGTTTGTCAATAACTTTGGATATATTGGCACTGTTGACAGTACCACCTCAATCATTTAGTGCAGGATGCTGTTGACAGTAATCAGTCGTGCAGATGAATTTGGTGCAGATTATTCCTTTAGTACTGGCTTTGTAGGTGTTTCTTTGTCAGTTAAAGAATCAATTTCTACCCATGTCTCACTGCCCATAGCATTACTATATAGTCATGCACAAATCATTTTACTAATCTAATCCTCTTAATAATAATCCACAGAGAACATATATCAGGAAAAACAAATCATATTTCGTCTATTAAACTGCAGACATTAATTTCAGGTCTTTTTCTCTTCCACTTCCTCCTACTAATGTTGTCCTCTGATTTTGCAGATAATTACAGGGAGATGGAATATGTAAAGCCAGACCATGATGGTCTTGTCTGTGACATCAGTAGGTGCAGAAAATGGAGCTTTTGGGTTGATCAGACTAGAACTACAACTCTCTAAAAATTTGTCAGTATGAAAAAATGTCCAGAGAAGGCCTCTTGAGTCTTCTTACCTTTAATGCCTTCCTACCTGATAAGATTCTGCCAAAACACTCAGACAAGGTCCTTACAGTATCCAAAACTATGTTTATGTGGGCAGTGGAAGTAAACAATGGGTACTGTTCCAAAACAAGTTACACATGGGGTAACACACTCTTACAGCCAGAGGTACAGGTTTTAAATCTGTACCTCTGCCACCAATAAATGTAATGGACACCAATGCTTTTGTCACGTGATCCTCACCATTGACACCACTATATGTAAGGAACAGGGGTTATATACTTTGATCTGCCAGCACTAAAACTGAGCCCCTGACATCAGCCTCAGATGGGAGTAGCCCTTTAAAAATTAGCTCATTGGCAACACAATTAGCATATATTTAATGGTTCCACAAGGTCATCTAGCCTCGGGCACATTACACAGAACTCTTTTGTACCCTGGTGGTAAATCATGTGGCCATAATGGCTGCATGCTGTGAAACCAGAGGCCTTGTTGATAATTAATACTCTGAACAGGTAACTAACTAAGTATGACACCAAGCACTATGACAGCTTTAGCAGTTACATAATTAATAACAGTTTAAACCAATGACTAATACTTCTATTAGGAAGGTAGTCCTTTAACAAGAAACAATGTTAACAAAACTTTCTTGAGTTATAACAAAATTGCCTAACTAGGATTGGGAAAAAAAGGCTAAAATTACTTCATAACAAATCACTGACATAAACCACTAGAAAAAAGAAGTAAATTATTATGCACACCCTGATCTGTTTCCATTTAAACTGGAGAGAGAGCTCATCTGTATGCAACTGATGGCAAATGAAATCTGTGGGATGGAAGGAGGGGCAGTGCATTGTGGGAGGCAGGGGAGAAGCTTGAGCTGTGAGACTATATGTTTTATGTTCAGTTACCTGGAAGTAACAAGTCCTATAAGTTAAAGTATAAGGACATGGATAATCAAGATTGATAATTATAGTAATATATAACTACATTTTTAAACGGATATCTTGCCGAAGAAAAAAATCTAACTCTTCCAGATGAACATTTCCTGACTGATTTGATTAAAATAGTTACCAGGCCCTGTCTCCATTATCTAAATTTGCAGGAGACAACAGCATACAGTTACTCCTTGTGAAAAAAACAGATAAAAAAGGGAGTTATAAATGGATGGATAGAATAGCAAAACTGGTAACAAAAAATAAGAACACTAATGCAGTATGAAAAGCAATCCATAGACAGAAGTGTCCAGGCAAGCACTGAGAAAGTGGCTGCAAGCTCTGAATTCTTAAGAAAGAGAGTCTTTCCACCTAATTTCTGGAGTAATGTCTCATAATGAGCCTACTAAAGACATACGATTAACATAATTCTTTCAACTCAGCTTCCCCTCAGTAACTTAGAGTCCATGGTACTTTTTGTATAACTCAAATTAACAACAGATCCATGACTGAATGATGTTAATTCCTTAGGCACAGAAAAAAATGTTTCAGTTACGTGGTGTGATGCCTTCAGCAACCAGAAATAACTCAGTAATATTGCCTAAGTGCAAAGTAAGTGTGTGTGTGTGTGTGTGTGTGTGTGTGTGTGTGTGTGTGTGTGTGTGTGTGTGTGTGTGTGTGTGTGTGTGCGTGTGTGTGTGTGTGTGTGTGTGTGTGTGTGTGTGTGTGTGTGTGTGTGTGTGTGTGTGTGTGTGTGTGTGTGTGTGTAATACCCTCCCTGTGCAGAAAAAAGTTAGTTTCTTTTTCAGTTTCACCTTTTAAACCTTAATCTAGCCTGGAGGCCCCTCTCAAAAAATGTAAATTGTTCGGTTTACACCCTGTAGTTAAATACAGCTCTGCAGGTGCTTGTCCTGTGCAATCCTTCTAGATAGAACATTGTTTTCCATATCTGCTGAACATTTTCTGATTTATAGCTTTGCTGCATTTCACGAAAAAAAAATCTGTAGCAATCGTAAACACTTTTAATAAATTTTACAGAAAAAAATTACAAGTTTTGTCCTTTTCACATTACTGAAAAAGAGTTGAAAGTTCTGTCACATTTCTATTTCACATCTGAAGAATACCCATACTTGCCTGAGTTTATTACAGCTACCTTAAAGCCACCCAAGCAGGTACACTACTCTGTATTTCAGATCATGTGCGCTGAGCCTCCTCTAGTCATTCATGCAGATGAAGGATTCCAGGATAGAGCTCCCAAATTCAAAACAGGAATCAGGTCCACAGAACTGAGGGACTTGGAATGTTTTCAATTGCATTGAGCACCATTGGAAAAGTTTGGTCTATGGGTGTAGCCCATTACAGTCCGTAAGCAGTCTTGACAGTGCAACACTACCTACATGTGGGAGCTGTCATGTCAGACATTAGTTGCTGTATAGTATGTAGCTTAAATATCTGAAGTACGGTACAGGTGTAGCTGTGCTAAGGGCTGGTGGAGGGAGAAGAGACCAGTCTGGTGGAGGAGGTGGAACAAGGCACATGTGTGATGTTGGTCTGTAGGGCTGTCATGTTTGTACAAATGGAGACCATTCCAAACAACTTTATTTTAAAGTTTATCTGACCCGTAATAATGTATGCATAACAAAGAGTTCACTGTCATGCATGTAGTGTTATGGCCAGCATGCATGTGGCACTGTGGTGTTGGCCATTTTCAAAGACTATGAGCTCCAGCTGCATGCCAGAACTGGCAGCTGTGACTATTCAGGGATCACTGGAAATGCACAGTTTAAATACCAAGCAGAACTTATTGTAAAGTGCATCACCCACACTAAACCAGAGGCCATTGACAACCTTTTGGCCTGACAGGTTCAGCTTAAACTTCTCCCCCTAGTAATCCAAAGAAAATGCCACATACCACAATCCCCCCCCCCCAAACAAAACTAGGGAATAGGTTATCAGTTCACTTTCCAGGGCCAAAAACACTGCAATGATGGGCCCATTTTACATTCCTTTTCCTCGTGAAGGATCATGTGTTACATGCTATTTGATGCTCAGTCACTAGAAATTGAAGAAGATGAGATAAAGAATTGTAAATGCAAAACTGTTCATTTGTTTATATAGTCATGTGTCTTTCCTTAATGTCTTATATAAACAGAAAGAAGTGTTTAACAATGGATGGTATACAGAGTCACTGAATTTTGGAAGAGCAGCTTGTACCATATTGGCATATTTAGGGTCACACACAGTGCAGTCAGACTGAGGTTTTCATGCCTTTATGTTTTACCCATCCATTCATCCACAACTCCTTTATCCCATTTTTTAACACGGGGTTGGGGTGTCACTTCAATAGTGACAATCATCTTGAGTCAAGGTTTACACCACCGGGTGGCTAGTCGTGCCACTGTACTTCATCCACACTGCACACTCACATTTACCCTCACACTTATGGTCAGTTTAGAGTGTGCAGTTCACCTATTGATTGTCTTTGGAATGTAGAAGGAAACCAGAGCACCTGGAAGAAACCCACACGAACACAGGGAGGACAAGCAGAGTCCATACAGAAGGCACCCCAGTCGAGAACTGAACCAGTGGAATGTCTTGCTGTGAGGTGACAAAACTATCTGTTGTGCCACTGTGCCACCCACTTTTTTATTTAACCACCTGACTGCATTGTCAATTTTTAATTTTATTTATGCTATAATACTTCAAGGAGAAATGAATGTTGCAAGTTTTCCACTTCTTATGGAAATAAAAGAGTTGAATAAAAGTGTCATTATTTTATATCAATTCTTGCAGTACATTTGTTTTCCATTTCTTGCATCATTACAGTATGTAATTTCTTTACTGGCAGCTTACTACATGCCTAAAATATATATGGTAATTGGTGCTGTATTTACTATTCTTAACAGGGAAAACTCAAATATCATGAACACGTTACACAAGGATTTGATAACATGCCAGAAGCCTTTATGGGAATGCTGAAGGGACAGAATATTGGAAAAGCTGTTGTGAAGATTTGATAAATGCCAGAAGGACTCGAGAGAAGTGAAGAAACTAACGAAATGTTACGAAATAAAACAATGATGGAATCTGAGACTGATGAATAGAGAATGGCATGATGTCATTCCTCGTGAAGGGAAAATATGTGTATGATTCTGATTAACCATGCTTTGCAGGAAAAAATACAACGCTGCTAAGGTTTAAATGTTAAATCTGTAACCTGTGAAACCAGAACTTCTACTGCCTGTCCCTCCAGGTTGTAGCACATATGGAACAGTTTTGCAATGGTGTTCCATCACAGCTGCTGCAGGGCAAGTCATACCCACAAATGTCACCATCAGAGAGGATGTCATATGAATTTATGTATTGGACAGACAGCATTATCACTAACCTCATAAAGTTCTCCCCAGTCAGAGATGGAAGCTATTTGACAAGAAAGTGAAATGTGAAGACTTCTACCCTGTTTGTTAGGAAATGTTAAGAAATGGGTTCTGTTTCTACCATCTGCTTCTGATAAATATACTTGCAATGTACGCATGAGAAATCGAGCCATACTGCTGACGTGTTTCAGAAGACTAATTTCTGCTTTTGCAGCTTTAATAAAAAAGGCAAAATTGTCTTTTGTTCCCTTATCTTTTATGTGTGTTAATTTTATAATTTTACTGGTGTTTTATGTGTTACAATCATTAAACTAGTTGTTGGTAAGAGAATCAAAATTGTCTTACTGTCTCTGCACTTTTTTTCATAGTTATAGCATTCGCATTGTTGAGAAAAATATCTACTGCAGTCTTTCAAAAGTTAATATGGCTCTCCTCTATCTGTCATAGGTTGAGAGGCCTTTGCCATGACACCAGCCAATGGGAGTATCTTTGTTATGTAATGGAGACATTTCACACATCTCTGCCCCTATGATAGCAGTAGCAGAGCCCATTGAGCCTCATGCTGCTCTTCCCATCCTAAAGAATTATGTTTTTCTGATTGCCACATACTCTCCACATCTAAGCACAAAGAAGCAGAGGACTCCTAACCCTTATTTTATTTACTTATTTGTTAAATGTGTAGCTGGTCCAAAAGACACTTTTGAGCCACAGCCCTGGCACAAGATAGCCTGGTTTAACATAACACAGCCCAGTATACAGAAAAAGTAAAAGTGAACACATTAATAGTACAAAACTTGGTTATATAAGAAAAAGTCACAGTGGTATAGTGAGATGACTTAACATGGTACATTTTTAAAAATAACATTGGTAATTATCTGTGTAGCATGCGTAAGTAGAAATGAGGATAAGGTAAAATTCATAATGCATTCTTAAACCTATGACAAGTGGGATGATTCTTTCACAAGAGAGTGCATTACATGTTGCTGGAGCCATTTTGGAAAAATAATCCCTTAAGAGGATGAAGCAGGAAACTGAATGCTACAAGGGACATTGGACTTAGCTGATAAGATCTTGATAGGTATTCTAACAATGTGGAGTGCAATTCAGTTATCAAGGGGATGGGGCATTCAGACACAAAGCCTTATAAATTAGCAAAGTGAAAAGCAGCATGGCTCTTTCAGAAATAGGAAAGACGCTAACAGTTTTGAGAAGAGTGTTTTAAATATAGATAGATCAGATATATAGATACAGATATATAGATAGGGATATATTGGAGTGAATACTTTTGGCCTGTTTTGTCAACATCTGTTAAGTCAACACAATTTGGTCGACTAAATAGATGTTGACAGGTGTGCGAGATTACACAATCCCCGGGGTTGAAGAACATGCCCTTTCCCTGGTATTGTGCAATGCCAGAGTATACATTGTGGGTACAAAAACAATGTTTTTCACCACAGTTTTTTTTAGCTTCATGTATTCCTTGTGCATGTGTGGTGATGTTCAACAATGTTTCATAGGTTCATAGGTTCATAGGTTAGTACTAAGCTAACTGCCCTTGCGAGCCATTGGAAGCCTAGCCAATTATCCCTTGTGAGACTCAAACCCTGCACCTTGTGTTTGTAAGGCAAACACCTTAACCATTAGGCCACCCTCCCAACCCCCCAACCCCTTTGCAATGTCATCATTTTTTTGTTGATTTTAGATAGAGACAGTGGCATCTGTGCCATTCAATTAAGGTAGGTAAATGTATATATATATATATATATATATATATATATATATATATATATATATACATATAAATAACATAAAAACAAAGTACCAAAACCACCATGGCAATAGGTATAAAATGAACTACTTTAATAAAATAATATAATATTACACAAATAAAAAGACGAGCGGCAGCGCTTTCAGGTAAAAACCCTTTTTCAAATTTAAACATCTAAGGAGTCAAACATACTTTAAAAAGTATCTCTCGACCAGTAAGGGCAAAACTGCAAATGAGTCATGGCATCTCATTGAACAACTTTGGTTAAATGGTGAATTTGCATCCAGTCATGCCTTTTACTTACTGATGAATTAACTAGTCCTCATAGGTCGAAAATGAAAATTGAGAACCCAATGAAAAACAAATATATATTGACGAATCATTGGCATAAAGGCTTAAAATGATCTGAAAGCACATATTCTTCTATCTCCATTGGTCATAAAAAGATGTTAATGACCAGTAAAGAGCACTTGCAGCTACATAACTCATTATTATAAAACATAGAAGTCGGAATTACCTGTATAACATTCTTATACTGCGCATTTACTATATGCATCTTGGCCGTTAAAAAACGTAACTAACACAAAATACCCCTGCCTCACATCCATATGCATATTATGACAAACCAAAAAAACATATTCGAAACATATTTTAAGAAACAACAAAAGCATACATATATATCAATGTACATACACATAATGAAGCCATGTAAGCCAATATAAACAAAATCATTAAAATACACTTGGCCATCCCATTGTAAGAGGCTCTGAATAAAATAATCAAATAAGCATAAACAACTGTAAAGATGCAAGAGGACATCTAAATAAAATCAGCATAGTATTTTAATAATGAGTGACAATTAAGTATATTTCAATAATAATAAGTAAACGAGCACTCTAGAAAAAGCAAATGTATGAATTTATAAGACAACATCTCCCAAAATACACTGAAGTGCATCAAAGCTAAAAAATCAAAAAATTTGAACATGTCATACGAATTCATCAACAATCAATGTTATATGCAGTAAATCATTTAAGTCTCATAAACTGGTCAGTGTAAAGCCAACCCTTGGACATTGAAAATAGTTCTATCCAAGGAGCATGGAGCTTTTTTTAACTGTTGGTTGCCAACATCGGCTGGGATAGAAAAAAACGTGAAAAACATAAAAACAATCCCAGGGATTCATGAAGCTCGGCGCAAGGAAGGCGGTAGGCTTGCGCCAACAGTGCGGCGTGAAGACGGCACAGTAGCACCAAATGCATATTAATGAAGGCGCGCTGCCGCCACAGCCACATGCACAGGAAAGGAGCGTGAGTGCATAGGGTGTGTCAAAGTGCCGCACGGAGGCGTGGAAATCCCAGCTGTCGACGTGCAACCTAAAATGCTTGCATATAACAAGTTGCAAGATAGTAATCACATCTGTCAGTGTCCATGGATACTGAAACGTATGCAAAGCATGCAAGAAAGTTCCTGCAAACACAAAATGAAGAAGCAAACACAAATGCACGGTAAGGAATAATGGGTCCCTATCCAGCGAATAAATGACATGGAGGACCGTGTGGCCGTAGTCCAATGCAGTGTAGATAGCTATACCAAGTGGAAATTAAATGCATCATATGTTAGCGAGCCGCCAGTACGTATGTCCAGCCCAATGGTTAGGGTCACCAGCTGACCCATAATGTGAGGGAGGGTACACAGCTGGGCAGATGTGTCCATAACAAAATACACAATAAATGTACATATCTAGTGACCGTATGTCCGAATCATATCCCACAAGGCATGTAATAGTCACATACAAAAGGTATGTCCGTATTTCACATACCAAATGTGATAGGAAATAGAATAAGCATGTAAATGAAACAGAAGGAGTATATAAACAGCTACAACAATAAGGAAACACGTAGGCTGAAAGGAACAGTATTATCCGTACCGTCGACTGTGAGGACGTGCTGTTCAGTACAGTGGGATATGTGTACGGAATATATCCCATCCTGTACATAGGAAAAGGTGACATACTACAATGAGTAGAATAGTCTGCCAAAATCCGCAAATCAGCGGTACAAGCCGAACTTGTCAGGATGTGTCACAGTTGAACGGGTAGTACCTGGGTATACCAACCATTAATGAAAGTTAAGTATGGGCGTGTACCTATGTGTGAGGTATAGCATGTGGAAAGCAAACATGGCAGGGTAGTCCACACAACCATACAGGTACCTGACATATGTAGGGTATTCAATGTGTTACTCTGGCTGTGTCATGGGCCAACAACCAAAGCACTGATGTGTGGGGTGTGAGGAATATGTGTGTGTGGGGGGATGGGTAATGGTACAATCCTCCAAGGCGATACTGTGTCGTATGCAGAATAGTTGAACCAGAGGTGTATGAGGGAGCAGGGGGGTGAAGCTGAAAGAAACACAAACACATGTATAAACAGCTGCAATACAACCAGACAGGCCATACTGCAGAACACAATCCCACAAACATATGAATATTGAAATGTGCAATACAAATGTATAGACGTGTCACCGGCACATACCCACAGATTGGTCATGATGGAATTGGCCATAACAAATGCAACACACCTGGATGCATAATGGACTACCCAGCATCCCCTCCACATCACACAACCCGCTCCCTTACCTGAACATCCACCAAATCCAGCCATACTTGGCCTACTGGTTTGGTGCAGCCACATCTACACATAGTGACCACTACGCATATGTAGTAGGTAGTGTCACCCTAGGTACATGTAAAACCCCCAGCACATTTTCATAACACCAGAAAAATGGTCGGTATTCATCTTGTTTTGGTCTTGTCCAATTTTTGGGATATCCCTCATGGGATACATAACCTGTGTAAACATTAGAATGGAAGACACGAAGTCCAGTCCTGTAGATATCTGGACAAAAGTTGGAATGTGAATTAGAGGTGCACGACACTGTCCAGCCCCAAATGGTCATGCATAACCTACTACCCAGGATCAAACACTTGCCCGTGACGCATGTGTCCCGACACAAATAAGCGAGAGAATATATTGCACACATTCGCATAGTGGCACATGATATAAGGGTGATGAAGGCACTGACGTAAACAGGATACCCCTGATCCACTGTGTGAAGGACAATTAATGTGTGTGTAAGTGTGACCTGACCAACAATGGTACAATGCCAAATGTCTTGTGACCGTAGGAAATAACTATGAACCGTACTGCATGTAACAGTTGCCTAAAGCGGTCACGTCAGGATAGAATAAACGTAATTTGTACAAGAAACAGGCAAACAACAAAAGTGTCAAAGGTATAAGGCTTACAGCTAGGAAACAAATGACTGTTCTAAACCTGCAGTGACCGTGGCTATGTGTTGGCCAAAACAATCTGGTGTCCGCAGTAGGGTTCTCATCTGTCCCACTTTGCGAGGGACAGTCCATCGTTGGACAGTTGTGTCCTGACAAAAGACATTTCAAATGGCAAATGTCCTGGGATTGTAGGACATAATTTTGTCCCATATGTTATGCAATAGTAGCAGAAAATAATTATTGCAGTATCTACAATACCTAAATGTTACAAGAAACAGAATAAGCAAATAAACCGCTACAACAATAGGCTTTTATGTAGGCAAATAAGTAAAGTTCTATCCGTTGTACTGACCGTGGGTATGTGTCGGCTTGTAAAACCTGGTGTGTTCCAAAAATGTTCCATCTTGGCATTTGAAAAGGTGCCAGTCCTAGTCACCGGAATACAGCACAACCCGTACATATGACAATGTCAGTGATACCAATGGTCAGAGCATTCGCACAATAACTGGCCAGACCCTTAAAAACTCACAAAGCCAGTGCCCTTTGGGGGAAAGGTGTTGAATGAGAATGACTACTTACAACAATGAAGAGTAATAGATGCATTTAACTGCAGACAATTAGTAGTATTACGAATCTGTCAACATGTTCCAAGTTAATAGTACTAATATGGTAGAAGTGTCCATGATTGTCCCTGAGTTGTCATAGCCTTGTCCCTGTCACTGTAGACACGAGTCCCCGAGAGATCCGTACACAGAAGTACACCAACTAACTGTCCCAGCTGTTGACAAGACTATTACATACCTGTAGTGATTTCATTGTATGTATAAATGAATGAAATAGTCAAATGGGAAGGGAAACCACCCCCCCAACCTGCATTATGTGGTGGAACCACTTCCCGTCCTAAATTACGTAGTGCCGACCCAATAATGTGGCCAGAGGTGCCCAAACACCTGCGTCTGTATACACAGGTAGAATGTTAAACTCTGGACTAACTCTGTACATGTGCTACATCTGATCTTTGAACAGCGCCAGGGCAGTGTAAGTCACCAGTCAGCTAATCCTAAACTTGGACCAGCACATGAACACCCTGACTATCAAACACACGTATGTGCGAGGACTATAAGCGTAGGAGTTATGAATATCCTTGGAGTGAGTAGACTTGCAGCATGGGTCCAGAGCAGTAGGAAACAGGGAATGTCCTAACTGGAGTACTGTGGTTTTCCCAACAGGAGAATGGATGCCTGCTGTGTAAGGGAAGCGGTGAGGTGTATGTCAGAGTAGCTATGAACCATGGGTATACATATAAATGAGCCAGAACACCAATAGTGTAGTGGTTACAGCATCCGCCCAACGTAAAGGCATTCCCGGTGCAAGTAAGACTATAGCACATATTAATTGTGTGATGAATGCCTCTGTGCTGTAAAGCCAACATTTATACATGTAAAGGTGACCGCGTTCGCATGGGTCCTTTAACCAGATTCCATCAAAGTGGTACTGTCATAAGGAATAAGGCACATGTAATCCTAAAGACATGCCTGTAAACATATGTAACTCAGAATAAGAAGATGCAAGTGGGCCTGCACGCGTGTACGCAGCTATTAGCATAGCAAATGTATGTCATCTTCTACAGCTGTAAATTTTATATATATATATATATATATATATATATATATATATATATATATATATAGTTAGATAGATGTGTGCATAGATAAATATCCACAGACATAACAGAAATATGCAATTATATAGCTACATATCTATCTATATATACATATATATATATATATATATATATATATATATATATATGTTAGGAATGCTGAAAGATGAAAGCAAACTTAAGGGTTGTGAAGGGAATCCAGAGCAAGTTAGGAATTATGAAGTGCTCGCAGCGTATGTCACATAAAGCTGCACAAGTGCGGGTAGAGCACCGCTGTTCACACCAGAGGCAGGGCTATACCAGTGGCCATAACATCATTGAAGTGCTACGTCAACATTGTAAACAAACGGAATGTAGTACATGTTGCGACCACCTACACTTGTAACCCACAAATCGTTTGTAATCCATAACACCAGGAAAGGCACGTATGTGCAAATCTGAATGGATGGTGAGCCTGTGAATACACGAGGCGGTACAAAATGTGTGTAGAGCCCCAACGCTCATGAGAGGGCAGTGTGTAAAGGTGTGTCATGGCTGTGATATCAGGTGTATAATGGCTGTTATGCGGGGAAACTTAACATGGGTGTGCAGGAGAAACCATGGATATGCAAATGTGGACACAGGAGTGATAGGGTATGTTGCACCAGGTGCAATGGAGCGGCCCATGGAGGTCAGCTAGTACGTAGTTGCAATTCCCAGATAGAGCATCATTTGCGTGGAGACATGCGTGAATGGGCATATCGTTGTCGGATGTTGTGCGTCAGGTCTGGCAGCCCGGCACGTAAAACCTATATGCCACCCATGAGTGGAACGGAATTCTGCTGTGACAACCCCAAACTGGGAAAAGCAGAAAGCCACAACTACATGAAGACAACAATTTGTTGACGTACAGTCACAGTAACACAAACACACATCCTATCAACAGTAATAATATGAATGTGTACAGAAACAAACACAGTAGCAGGAATAATAACCTGCTCTGTAGAACTGTCAGATGCACCAGGGCTGAACATACTTACAGCCATGCATAGTACAGAAATATACATATCGGAGGAAATCAAAGTGTAGTCTAGCAGCAGTATAGTTGCTTATGCTACTACATATGACATATCGACATGTCAGGTATACAAGACCTGTAACAAGCAACCAGTACAGACACCTACATCATGAGAAGGTCCCCTAATCAGGACAGTTGCAATGGCTAGAGTATTGTCCATACCACTCAACTGTCCCTGAATGTCAGGTACGTCTCTGAGTTTGACTGAAAGTCTAATTGTGTCCTTCTTAATCCCTCCTAAATGTAGTGGCTGTTGAAGGAAATGTGGTGAATTACACTTACTGACTAATGACAATAAGTAAGAGTTATAAACAACGGTTACTTCAGAATATGTTTATTATGTCATATGCTCTGATTCTGTCAATGTGTCAAGTTAATAGCACTACTTTTGTAAAAGTGTCCCTGTTTTTCATGACCTGTCCCTGATTCTGCAGAAATGTGTCCCCGATTGGTGGAGAGTTCTGGTATTGTCACATGTGGTGTGTGATGAGGGAATGTCCCATGCAAAGTGGGAAAGGTGTCACTCCTACAGTCTCCCATCGTGCAATCTGAAAGGTGGTCAACGTGCAGTTGATATGCGGTAGCATGACTCGGCAGACAGCTGCGTTAACAAACTCAAGTCACATGTCAGCATTGCAGAGTATTGGTTCCCATGTATCAGGCAGATGGGAGCAGATCATATGAGGAACATGCATATAATATGATTACGTCACTGGACAGGCCGCTGAGCCCGTACAGTCGAACGGCTGCCATTGCAAAATGGCTACACATACCCGATACTGTAGTCATGTAGTCCGATGTAATGTGCATCACAAGGGATCAGACACACCCAGCGTGAGTGACAAATGTAAGCGGAAATGTCGGAGAGCGAGCGGCTGTAAGCGTGTTTGTCTACCAGTATGTCAGTAGTGCCCTGTCAAAGAAATGTGGAGTGTAAATGTGTATAAGGTGCTGTGACCAGAGGTCAGCAGTGCTTAACACTGTGCAAACACACGCACAACAGCTCCCAACTGCTGGACTGTGCCTTACCCGGTTTGTATCCAAAGGAGTCTGCCTGTCCGCAAACAAAGACCCACCCTATACACGTGATGGTAGAAATACCCTGCGCACATAGCTCATGTGAATTAACAATAGACCATGGCATATGTACAGACAATAGACTGCAAACACCATACAGTGCAGACATCCAACAGTATAGCAATGTACTGGCAGATATGTCCGGACCACTGGTGTATGCATGCCTGGCCGTGCTGTGTTTCAGTGTGTGAGCATGCCCAGTATGACTGTTACGCATGTTGTAGACTGACAATACCATCATGTGTGTGAGCATGCAAAGTATGGTCAACTGTATTGCATGTGTTACATGTCCAGATAGTTAGTACTGTGTTGCTGACCCCTCTGTTCTACACAGACAAGTGACATGCTGTGTCTGCAGGGTAGCTAATGGTCATGTGGCACTGACAGTTGCTACATGTCTGTATAGCGTAGGGGGACATGCAACCACAACCACAGTCCTACACAGCACCGTGGGTGGTGCACATGACTCTCACATGTGTAGGTGTGACGGGGGGCACAGCCAACAGTTGTACACATTTGCCGCTACTGTACTGGGCTGCCAGGTACTCCATGTCAGTGTGTGGACCTACCTAAATTGCTGGTTGGAGGGATACCAGGGTACGTCAGTTCCCAGCATTAATTACCAGCACAGTGGTGTTGGACATCCTATTACACATCCTACATCAAACAGCCTGGCCTGCTGTCGTCTGTGTGTGTCATAGGGGATTGGGGTCAGTCATTGGGCATATCCATAGGCCATTGTATATCATTTGTCTGTATTGGTCCACATCTGTCCAGCTGCATGGAACGTGTGTGGGCTGTACAGACACACATGATGGTCAGCCCATAATCTGCAGTGGTTAGGACACCCTGTGTACTACAGGCTACCATTGTGACCCCTGTATGTGCTACAGAGGTCATGGTGCCACTATGGATGTGTACTGTCTGTTGCCCTAACATTTGGCCACCACAATCACTTGTATGCTCACATACATACCAGAGCAATGGGTAAGTACACATTCTAATACAACTGCCACTTGTTAGGTCAATAAACATACCCTGGTTGTGTTACGGACTTGAGGATGGTGCTGGAGTGCTGCCTATGTCGGATGCACACAGTGCACCTCCCATACATGGTTGAGCACAGGTACTGTCATGTTTGGCATCCATTGTACTGTGTGCGGGTCAGAGAGGGGAAATCCGTGGGCACCTACTGTGTCAGTGCATATGCCTTGTGTTGCCTCCTTGCCAAGGGCAGGTCATACTGTGCATGGGCTGTCGCCGACTGTGCCCTACTCAGGTAGTTCCTTCACCAAGTCACACTGTGCCTGTACAGGCCTTGGCAGTGGTGTTGGGCTGTGTGGCCCTGTCCCATGCTATTCCTGCTGCAACTGTTACTGCAGGATAACATTGTGTAGCATAGCAAATAACATAACAACATGTATGCATGTAGCTTGTAAATACTGCAGAGCCCCAACAGATGTGTCCGGATACCAGAACTGTGAACCGAACATCCCAAACACATGCACATGTATATGTCTTGCTTGTGCATCCGCCTCAGTATGATGTGAGTGTTCAGGTGTGCGTGCATTGCTGATGGGTGTTATAAGCCACTACACCAGTGTTTACCTTGCATCCCCCACTAGGAGACTGTAGGGGATGTTCACATAGGCGTTGGTGTGCTACAGCTGTGTCAGACGCCATATATGGGACACATCACAGCTTCCAGGGCAGACAGCACACACATTCAGTCTCATGCCCTGGCCATCACATAGGGTCTAGCTGTTCGAGGGTATGCCCCTGCACTGACTGTAGGCTCTACCCTGCTCCCTGGGTGGTGCTACATGTGCAGCCTATAGCACCCAGTACCCCAGGGTACTCATCCATGTGGTTGAACAGATTCATATTGCTGGTCCACTAATCACATGTGTGGAGGACCTGTACATGCTCACTAGCATGTGTTGACATGGCATCTGTGAACTGGTGCAATACTCTGGATGCAGATGCCTGTGAGATACCCATGATATCCCCAGTTGTGCTGTGTGAGGTACCTGTGGCTAGTACACCTAGGCCAACCCATCCCATGGTATCCACTGTGATGCGTTCCCCTCGGCCTGTTTGATGTGTTAGGCACAGGTCAACAAGCTGCTGTAGGAGGTCTCTGTCCACCCCATAGTGCTCCAACATCCCCAGCCCATGTAGACCCTGGTAAGTCACCCTCGGTCTATAAAGTCTTATGTCACCCCAGTAAGGGTTGTTCGGCAGCATACACATCCGCACTGCCCCAGCCTCCTGCACATGTTGGTATATGTTGCCTGCTGCAGCCCGTGTCATTTGTTTGGACTGTGTCGTGAAATGTCCCTGCAGGTATACACCGGTGGTGTAGAGTGTGATCGAAACATGTGTGTATGCTGCTTGCTCGCATTAATGTACTGTTCATGTGTGGGCTGGCCATGTCATCAGCTGATTGTGCTGATCAACACCTTTTTGTGCAGCCTGTACACCCTGACTACCCTACAACTGCTGTCATCCCTCCCAATGTCAGCAGGTAGGTATAGACACACCCCTAGCTTAGGTTTGCTAAGGCAGGAGCAGTCCCAAGGCACAGTTCTGCAATGTACGTACAGTATGCCTGACCCACCTCCTATGCTGTCAACTATATGTGAGACCTGAACCTGGCTGACTACACACATACACTCCAGGGACCAGCAGCACACCCTGGTGATAAATGTGATACACCATAGTCAACCTCATCTGCATAGTATAGTCTTCTAATGAATAGTTATATGACCCGTACCGAACCTCCAACATATTAACCACTGCTCAGTGTCACTCAGATCCACACACAACTGGCAACAGGTGCCTTACCATCACCATATTCAATGTCCCATGGTCTTCCCAGCAACAAAATAACCAGTGTCTACATGACTACAACCCATGGAGATGCACACCACAGACGATGTGCATTAACACCACGCCATGGCAGATATACATAGATCCCAGGTTATCACATACAGATCATCCGGCACAAATAGTCAATAGTGCTGATGTCCCCAGACATATGTTCACATCTATGTCCACCTCTACATCTACATATATCACATATATTATTTGTAGACATATATACATGGACATATATATATGTATATATACATACACACATATACATGTACACACATATGTAGATATGGCATTTATATCACAACAGCGAACCACATGACAGCAATGCATTAGACAGGAATGGAAAGGAAACTACATATGCCACCTGCATCATGTAGTGTTGTTAATATCAAGGCACGTGTGTTATGTTGCATCACACGGGTCAGACCATAGCAAGGGTAAGAGTAGGGCTGCTGACAGTTACTCACCAGACCTATTGGTGACTGTATACATTGACAACCCAGTGTCTTGGCAGAATATGCGGGCTGTGGACACTAAATAGGTGAGCAACAAAACAAACTGGACACATCCTGCAGCTAGCCACCCACAGATACCAACACATACGGTATAACTGCCAAACACACACCTGCCATGCCCTGGAATCGAGCATCTACCTGTCTAGTCTACCACACTACAGCATTATGCAGTAACAGAATGCGCTACCAAGTTCCGTCATCACCGTCCTCCCACAGGCATACTTCTAGGTGGATGACATCATCCGCAAAGGCAAAGACGCCGATAGGGAATGTATGTGGTGTGAGCCGTCTAAAAGCATTACGCTGTCCCCAGGCAGCTGGAAACACACATACACACACACACACACACACACACACACACACACACACACACTTGGCAGGGCTGGGAGTCGAACATACACCTAACTACCTTATCAGACTACAGCATTACGCAGTTACAGAATGCGCTAGCGAGATTACTGAACACAGCACTCCCAGAGGCATACTTCTAGGTGGGTGACATCATCCGCAAATGCAAAGATGCCGATAGGGAATGTATGTGGTGTGAGCCATCAAAAAGCATTACTCTGTCCCCAGGCAGCTGGAAACACACACACACACAGAGGCACACACTTGGCAGGGCTGGGAGTCGAACATACACCTAACTACCTTATCAGACTACAGCATTACGCAGTTACAGAATGCGCTAGCGAGATTACTGAACACAGCACTCCCAGAGGCATACTTCTAGGTGGGTGACATCATCCGCAAAGACAAAGACGCCGATAGGGAATGTATGTGGTGTGAGCCATCAAAAAGCATTACTCTGTCCCCAGGCAGCTGGAAACACACACACACACACAGAGGCACACACTTGGCAGGGCTGGGAGTCGAACATACACCTAACTACTTTATCATACTACAGCATTACGCAGTTGCAGAATGCGCTACCGAGATTACTGAACACAGCACTCCCAGAGGCATACGTCTAGGTGGGTGACATCATCCACAAAGGCAAAGATGCCGATAGGAAATGTATGTGGTGTGAAGTGTCTAAAAACATTACTGTGTCCCCAGGCAGATGGAAACACACACACACACACACACACACACACACACACACACACACACACACACTTGGCAGGGCTGGGAGTTGAACATACACCTAACTACCTTATCACACTACAGCATTACGCAGTTACAGAACGCACTACTGAGATTACTGAACACAGAACTCCCAGAGGCATACTTCTAGGTGGATGACATCATCTGCAAAGGCAAAGATGCTGATAGGAAATGTATGTGGTGTGAAGTGTCTAAAAACATTACTGTGTCCCCAGGCAGCTGGAAACACACACACACACACACACACACACACACACACACTTGGCAGGGCTGGGAGTTGAACATACACCTAACTACCTTATCACACTACAGCATTACGCAGTTACAGAGATTACTGAACACAGCACTCCCAAAGGCATACTTCTAGGTGGATGACATCATCTGCAAAGGCAAAGATGTTGATAGGGAATGTATGTGGTGTGAGGCGTCTAAAAGTATTACTATGTCCCCAGACAGCTGGAAACACACACAGGCACACACTTGGCAGGGCTGGGAGTCGAACATACACCTAACTCCCTTATCACACTACAGCATTACAGAAGGCTGAGATTACTGAACACAGCACTCCCAAAGGCATACTTCTAGGTGGATGACATCATCTGCAAAGGCAAAGATGCTGATAGGGAATGTATGTGGTGTGAGGCGTCTAAAAGCATTACTATGTCCCCAGACAGCTGGAAACACACACATACACACAGGCACACACTTGGCAGGGCTGGGAGTCGAACATACACCTAACTACCTTATCACACTACAGCATTACGCAGTTACAGAATGCGCTACCGAGATTACTGAACACAGCACTCCCAGAGGCATACTGCTAGGTGGATGACATCATCCGCAAAGTCAAAGATGCCAATAGGGAATGTATGTGGTGTGAGGCATCTAAAAGCATTACTGTGTCCCCAGGCAACTGGAAACACACACACACACTTGGCAGGGATGGGAGTCGAACATACACCTAACTACCTTATTACACTATAACATTACGCAGTTACAGAATGCGCTACCGAGATTACTGAACTCAGCACTCCCAGAGGCATACTTCTAGGTGGATGACATCATCCGCAAAGGCAAGGACGCCGATAGGGAATGTGCAGAGAGAGAGCAGTCTGAAAGCATATTACTGTCCCAAGTTAGACGTAGACAAACACACGGCAGTGGTGTGATCATGGCAACAAAATATCTACGGAGCACTACAACAACACTACATAGATATGAGATGCACCACAGATAGTACACCCTTCAAGACAGTCAACCAGTGTGTTCAATGTAGGCATCCATCGTGATGTTGAAAATGGACATCTATTGCCTGGATGACCACCATCGCTATACAGGATTTCAATGGCCATGCCCATACACAGAGGCACATCACCAACACAAGGTGTCACTGGGCATGCCCACACGCTTAGTATCACACGTCCGTTTGGAATGTACTGTGTGTCCATCTGCACAACGGCATACTGGGCATGCTCACACACTTAGTTGCAAAGGGCCGTCTTGCATGCACACGGATTCTAAACACGGAAGGGCACAGTTTGGAATGTACTGTGTGTCCATCTACTGGGTATGCTCACACACTTACCAGTTGCAAAGGGCCGTCTTGCATGCACACGGATTTTAAATACGGAAGGGCGCAGTGTGGACTGTACTGTGTGTCCATGTACACAATGGCGTACTGGGCATGCTCACACACTTAGCAGTTGCAAAGGGCCGTCTTGCATGCACACAGATTCTAAACATGGAAGGGCACAGTATGGTGTTACTGTCTCCACGTACATAAAGGCCACTCACATGCACTGACCAGTACACACTCAGGAGCCATCACAGATGTCTCAGGTGCAGATCACAGAGGTACACACTGCAGTCTACAATGTAGCCCTCAGACATCACCATGTCATTGGACCAGCAATACACAGCCATACATTACCACAACACCGTGTGACTCATGACCAGTGGACTGTACATAGATCTACAGCAACTGTGCAGACTACACATGTACCGACAGGGTTCCATCATGTGTTATGCATTGCAATGATACCACTGTACATAACCAGGTCAGCTCTACACATACCAGGGGCCCTGGGTCTTACACAGCTGTGACAGATGACTGTCACTGTACACCAAAGAACACACATGTTTGGATATGACGTACATGTAATCCCAGTGGATATGTGAATGGACCACACACACAACACATATGTTCATAGCATAGCTTTTGCTGTCCTCCGTGCAGACAAGTGGCTACAGCAATCACACGCACACAAATGGAAGGTGGGTCCATGGCTGTTGAATGCTAACAGTACATGAGGTAGCAATGTTGACCGAGGACACATTCCCTCTGTACTAGTTACCCATGACACCCATCATATCATACCACAGTCATGTGTTATGTATGTCATCACACATGTCCACCAATTGCAATGCATACAAACATGGCTACATGACAGTCATGTAGGACCAACACACATGTACAATTTGTAGTGTGCATACAGCTACCATGCATGTGCAGTAACTGATGTATGTAACTCATCTGTGCCTAACTACAACATGCAGTTGCAATGCAGCCCCATCATTGACACCTGTATATGGTGACATACTGACAGTACGGTAGGATGTACATCAGGTATGGATGGATGTGTGTACATAAAGTGGTGATCCACTTGTGCAGATGGATGTTTGCCGGGGACGGCTCACAGGTGTGTCACATGCCATCCTACCATTACATGTGCAAACAGTATGCTATGTTACTGTTACTTGATGGTGAAGACATAAAACCTACATAGCGGTCAGGTGTTACTGACTGTAAGTCACTTGACACCTGTAACACTTACATCCACCTGTGTGCATATAGCAGCACAATTGCCAGACGTAGCGTTGGTACACATAATGCGGCCAATACTGCTGCATGTCTGTCAGACATATCATCATATAGCAGGTGTATCATTCACAGTACTGCCATGTGTGTTTGCTTGTGTGACCATATATGCCACATATGGTGGGGAATACATCCCAATTGTTACACACCCCTGTACACTGTTGTAGAGATCTGTACATACTGCAGTGTGGAAAGCATGACATAGGCAGGGGTGGTGTGTGTATCACACACATATCAGCTATCCATACGTGAATGACATTTGTGGTCTCCACAGTGTGTGTGTGTGTGTGTGTGTGTGTGTGTGTGTGTGTGTATGTATGTATGGCTGTCTGGTGCATGGAGTGAGGGTGTATGCTACCATACAGAACACACAGGATCCCTAACCCCTCATGGTGATGCAGTCTACTACCCTGTTGATGCCATCAGTCTCAGCTGTACTGCCTACCTGTACATGTTCTTTCTCTGTGTCATGTCGTGTGGGTGCACAGTACTGTGAGGGTGATTACCACATAGGTAGGGGTCATCACCTCAACACCATGGGGTGTGCATTATAGTGTTGTTGACCCTGTGAGTGTGGGCATGTTCCTGTAATGTGACTGGGTATTACTGCTACACAGTGAGGCCCCATGCTATCAAGTGGCCTCTAACTTTGTCATTGCCGGACCGGTGTGTACAACCCCTGCACCATGTCAACATACCTGTGATGTGACCTGGTATGGATGTCACGTCTCTGGCCTCTGTAGCCTATTAAACTGCCCACATGCTTCTGGATCAGTATATGTGTGGACATCTGTGGTATGTTAGCCTTTCCAACAGTCAGGTTGAGGCTACGTATAGCATGCTGATATTGCCATACGTGTCTGTGAGTACTCCACAGTTACACATGGGAGACTGCAAACACTGCTACCTTTAGGCACATGCAAGTAGACCATAAGGAGGGAACCAGGGCATCATTACGAACATGCTGTTACTGTTGTTACCGAGACACATACTGTGAACATATAACAATACATGCTAAACCTGTATTACATGGTATGTCTGGTGCGTGTCAACAGTACACAACTAATGTAATATACACTTCTCTCACTATTCTTACACAACTAATGTAATATACATTTCTCTCACTATTCTTACACAACTAATGTAATATACACTTTTCTCACTATTCTGTTCACCCTGTGCATCAGACCATTTGAGCATGTCCCTGCACCGATGGTGTGGATGACAGGGATGCGGCACAGGCTTCATCATATGCACAGGGTGATAATGTTTGCCAGGGGCATAGGCTGCACCAATGGATGACATCATGTGTGTGGGTAAGGGCCGGTGATATGATTGGACATGTCTGTTCAGTATGCATGTGGGTGTTATGGTGCCCTACAGATGTGTTTGCTGTGTGCGTGTATGTGTGCACACAGTTCTGCCTTTTGTGAGGCCTACACAGGGGTATTATTGACAGCTCCAGATTGTACAGACCAGGTTGTACAGCTCACTGTGTCCGGCCACGGCCACGTGACCTGTGCCTGCCAGGTGTTGCACGGGCGCTACCAGGTGGAGGTACAGATTCCCTACTGTCCGATGACACATGTCCACTGGAACCGTGTCCCCACTGGGAACGTCCAGGGCCACGTCCACATGGCCTGCTGTGTCCTGGTGTGGACAGTGTAGCACCAGCTGCACTGCTACTGCTACCGGCACTATGGGAGCGGGCATGTGAGGTGGCACGCTCATGTTGACCTGCACTAGGTGGTGTAGCTGGCCTATGTCCATGTGGCCTATGCCTCACTCCTACCAGATGTTCCAGCACAGACAGCTCATGCTCACTGGTTGCCATGCCATGGTCAAGGATTCCGACCATGTCACCCAATCGCCTGTCCAGAACATCAGCAATCTGCTGTTGAGCATTTGCCAATGGCTGGATGTTGTCATTTAGGGTACGGATAGCAGCCCTCTGCAGACTCTGCCCTTCTCTGTTCTGCTGTTCAGCATGTGCCTGTGCCACCATTACAGTCTGGAACATGCATCTGGTGATACCAGCTGCTGCGCTCTGTCCTGCAGGTGCATGTCTGCCAGAGGTCCTCCTATGAGCAGCACTGGCCACATGCCTGTGTGGCACATCTGCAGTCATTACACTGACACCATGATGTGGAGAGACACCTTCTGTAGCCACCACACATTCCTGTTCCATGCTAACAGACTCTGACTGTCCTTCCTCTATGGCCACTGGTGATGCGGTATGTGTTGGCAGCAAAACTGTGTGCGGGGAAGAGGGGGACATGGCTGGGATGGCAACCACTGGCACAGATTCAGCCCCTGACAACCCTGCCTGTACCTCATGCATATGTTCATCACTGCTAGTATCTGTGGGGACACTAACATCAGATGGACCGCAGGAGGGTAACGCACCTACATCACCTGTGAATGCAAAGAAAGACTCTAAATTACAATAGACACACACACAGACACACACACACACACACACACACACACACAGACACAGACACACACACACACACACACACACACAGACACACACACAGACTCACACAGACTCACACAGACACACACAGACACACAATGCATGTGATATGACAGACGGCATGCAGCATGCATGTGATACAGCAGACGGCATGCAGCTCAGACATTACATACCTCCCTGGGGTGCACACTACAGCAAGCAGGTGTCATATCAGTAGCCATGCAGTTCACACAATCATGGTAGTATGCATGCATCCCCGTGATACACCATGTGGACCAGAACAGCAAAACAGTACACATGGCTGTCGTGACCTTGAATATGTAATCTGCTGACTTGTGCATTAACATGCATACATGTCTGATACAATGGTGTCCTGACACATGTACAGCGTCGTAATGGGCATCACACTGCGGTTTTGTCTGTATGCCCTACAGATAGAATGCATGTTTAACAAATGTGCATGAGCATGGAAGGGTAGTGTGAGCTGTCTATATTGCTATACAGTGTGAAGTACAGACACTGTGCCATTGCGTGGCATCATGAGGCATCTATATTGCTATACAGTGCATAATATGTACACATTGCATAGCCATAACTGCATGCATACCCATGACATAACTGTGTATTGTGACCCATGATGCTGAGGTGTATACACACCAAACCATGCTGTGTCGTGACAGGTCACTGGAGGACCTACAGATGACACTGCTACACAACTACTACAGAGTCTTAGCTGCCTGGCAACCATGTCCACACATAGCAGACTTGTCAATTCTCCATGTCCCACGTGACATTGATGTACCACACACATGAGGTGCACAGCTAATGGTGATGTCCTACAGCAGCAAGGGAAATGTACAGTATCTGTGGCCTGATGTGGTGTCAATGTCTGTGGAAGCTGTACAGGTGACTACTGTCATGCTATGACACAGTCGTGATGTTCAACACATCCTATATGGTAGACTTCAGTGACACCTTCACTAGCTGTGCACAGGCTTTTAGGATGTCCAGTGTACCACATCAACTGTATAATCAGTCAACTAAGGCTATAATTGGACCATGTGTAGACAATGTGCAACAGGGTGTATACACATCACATCTACTGTGTGGCTACGTGTCTCTGGCCATCCCCCATGGCCATGTGTGCACATGTGTTGGCCAAATGTGTGTGATGGCCATCTATCTCACATGTCTGTGTTGTCACATATGACATACACCCATAGATGTCAGATATGTCACCATCCACAGGGCTATGCAGACAACAGGTTGTATGTTTGGTATGTGGGGTATGGGTTATGGGATAGTGTGACAATATTGCAGCCAGAACACTATGTGTCTGGGACATGTCAGATGGAACATCACAATGTGTGCACCCATTGCAGGTGCATATAACACAATGGTGACTCCTGTGGGCTGCCCATATCACAGCTCACTTTGTGGTACTGTTTGCATTACCACGTGTTGTTCCAATGTATAGTACATATGCCTACATTGTACAACACCTCCACCATTGTATGCACAGCTGTCCACACATGTAGCAATGACAAATACTGTGGTTTCATGTCGATGTATCATTTTGTTTGTATATATTGCACATGGGTAGCCAGTGTGAATGATGGGTGATGCGACCTGTATATCGTGACTGGACCGAACATCAAGTGTACAAGTGTTAACTGGCCACATGGCGAATAGATCTATGCTTTAACATGCCTGATACTGATGACAGTCTCACCTACAATGGACTGATGTCTGTGTGGCATGCCAGAGGTATCTGTATAGGGGTGACACAGCAGTTTGAACATTATCCATGATTGTATGACAGCCACAGGGTGCACTGTGCATGTTAACACATTTGCCTGTACAATAGCATATAGTATGCACATGTAGTATGCAGTATGTGTGTCAACATACCTTGCATATGATGTTACATTACATAATGTACAGTGACACATGCAACTAAATGGGATATAATAGTCATATGTGCAGTACTGACTTACCAGGCAACTCCAGGCTCATTGGTTGGGAGATACCCACCTCCACGATGGCAGCTAGTATTTTTGGATGCTGTTCTGAGGGTGTCCCCAGACTGGCCAGTAGCTCCTCGGTGTGTGTGAGTGGGGGCTGGGTTGGTGGCCCACCACCTGTTCCACCTTGTTCCCTGGCGATTGCAGTGGCACACTGTTTTGCATGTCGTATCAAGTCCATGCAGTGTCTGCGCACCTGATGGTAGATGCGGTTATGGCCACCCACATCATTCACCCTCCTGCAAAGATCCTGCCACAGGTCGTCACGCTGCTGGGCATGCTGTGGCACATGGCTGAACAACACCTCATAGTTCTCATGGAGGTACGGGATGAGGACATCATCCTCCTGGTGGCTGTACGCTGGCAGGCGTGTACGAGGCATTATCTGTAAGACATAATGATGGTGACAGGTCACAGTATCAGAGATGTGCAGAGATACTGCTGCACATACATTTCTAGTAAATCTAGTACATCTGCACAGTTATCTTTGCAAATCATCATGACACTGACACAACTGACATATTTGTGTCACACACATGTAACACCCGTTATGCATTGGATATCATCACTATATATGTGTGTCACCTCATTACATTGTTCATACTCCATGTGAATGCTGTCTTGATGTGGGCATGTCTGTTTGCCTGCACTGGTGTTTTTACCTATCAGCACATGCCTGGATGTGTCCATGGTAATGCTGTTGACCTTGATGCTGTGTATATGTCACATATCAACACATACACTGCCTTAATGGACTTGAGCAGTGACAATGCACACATATGCATGGAAACCTTTACATGCATGTGTTTTGCCATATACATCTACACGGCACTGTACAGCTGTTCAACATCCTGCCACGGATCGCCTGTGTTGCACATGTGATAGACATGGGACAATGGCTAGTCGGACGTCATTTGCAGGGATGGTTATCAACTATAGCATGTACAGGCAAGGTTTTCTAGCTGTATCCGATAGCCATTTTGCCACCGCGAGGTGCATCAGTGCCATATTACTGATCCAGACAGTTGATACTACATCTACCATGCGGTCATCACACCATGTATGACAGAGATGACATGTGCAGCTTTGATGGACAGGGTTGCATGGTATGGTGGGAGTATGTCACATGTATGGCACAGAGATCTGTCCAGCATGTGGCGATCCTAGTAGTAGGATGGTGGTTGTCCATGACGTATGTCTTTCAGATCAGGATATGGACATGTAGCATGTCCAACATCATAGTGTAGCACATGTCTTTATGCAAGGTAGACAGCATGCTGCATAGTGGAGGTGAGGATTGTGAAGGCTGGTATCGCCCATCCACGTATGGCCAATACCCCTTAAAGGTGATATGTGATCCAATATTGGTCACCTGAGTGCTGTGTATGCCTGTCCAATGATCTCCATGCTCATGGATGGCACCCTGTCATGACATGGGTACCTTGTATGACTACCTAAGGGGCCTGGAGACGTCACCAACTCAGGGAGGTGAACTGCACAGCACCATCCCTTACACAGTGTCCATAATTCTGACCGCAGCCTAGGTGGTAGGTAATGGGTACAGGGATATTCACCTAGCGGTGACAATGCTGATATCATCTGTCAGAATGTGCACATATGTCACACACCTCACCCACAAAGCCCATTCTGTGTGTTGTTCACAACACTGAGACAGCTATTGCTCATAGGTCATGGCCATTCACATCCTTACATACACAGATGCCTCACATTTGTCTGTGTGGTATGGGCTACAATGAGGGTGGAGTACAACACATTAACCCTGTTTTACTGTAGCTGGCACTGGTGTGCAATGCACATGTCACTCTGGCACCTTTTGTATGTTGATTCTGTCAACAGGCCACTGGTAGAACACTCCTGTGACATACGAAGGTATATGTAGTCAAACATCCGTACTGTCATGTACATCTGTACTGCTAACATCTACATTGATAATGGTTCATGGTCTTGCAGACCATACTCAGCAGGGTAATAGTGTGGTGCCACCAATTATGACTGTCATCACCACTTGTGGGTTGATATTATCCAACACCCTATCTGTATTGTATTTTCATGCTCAGCACTTGTTCAGAACTTGTGAGCACTTCATGAGCTACTGATTAATATAGCACCCATTCCACACCATTTCTCACAAGTACACTGTCTGTCCTTACATTTCCAGCTTGCTTACAGTACAACAGCTGCTGTACACAGGTAACTCACATATCTTGTGAGACATGGTTGTATATACAGGCATGTCCAACTGTCACGTACCAGTACTATTGCCTGTCTATATGATAAATATGTCGTACATGTGGCAATAGAGCAATTGTCTCATGTACACAGTCAATGCTCACCTCCCAACATACGACACTACAGCCTGTGGGAGATGCACATATGCAGCCCTGCTAGGGGTAATGCTGTCACCAACCCTGACTGAACCTGACAATCATGTGGGGATGTGTAACATTCGCAACACACCTCACTCATCACATAGTCTCACAAGATCTCCACCACCACAGGCCACACATACAAGTACAACTTGTGCAGTACCTCACCATACTCTGTGTAGGCACCAAAGGCAGCCCCCATCACCAAACACAGCAACAATAACTTATAGCCCACAGACTCATGTGTGCCCATCACATACAGCCAATAGGGTGTTATAACATACACAACACACCTGTCATAGGTGACTCTGTAGGCGGTCACACTGATGTTCCACTCAGCAGGCTACACAAGGCGATAGTCGCTTCCATCTTGCTGTCGGGTAACTGGTTCTGCAACATAACCTATGCACCCATGCCACACCTCACCAGGTACAACTTGACTGTCATTCTCCATGTTAGTGTGACTGCCCTGAGATGCAACTTCACAGACTACGTGTGCAGGGACATGCAATAGCTCACCGGTCTTGTAGCCCTGAAGGTATGGGCCAAGCCCTGGGGAGCATTATGCATTCATCCAGACCTGATACCACTGTACAATGACTGACTGTGTCACTTCAACAGTTGCCTATGCTTCTGCTGTCATTCCACAGGCATCTGGTATCTGTCTGCTTTGACTGACATGGTCAACAAAACATGATGTTGTGGCACAGATGACCTGCACCTGTCAGCCCTGGGAGTACAGATAACATGTAAGGCTCTTGCTACTTCTATACTGCCTGTCTTGCACAGTTTCCAATAACATTCACCACCAGAACGGGAACAGGCAAGCAAAACATGGGGTCATGTGATGCAATGCTTGACATCTTCATCTCTGACGCACGCAGGCAAGGCACTCCTTATAATGGACCACTTCAATATCTCTGCAGTGACTGTGACCTGCCTCTAGGCTCTGCAGAGCACACCTGCAATGACAGGTTATACACAGACCATACCTTTCAGTCATGTAACCTAGACCAGCACACCCACAGCTGAGGTGTTCCCATATTCCACTATGTTGTACACACATCCTGGCTAGTTACTTAGCACAATGCATCAGAGGTGCTCCACGTTCAATTAACTGTGGCCAAAACTGCTATACACATTGTAACAAGCTACAGATTCAACAACATACCCCACGGTTACCAGACCTCATTTCTTGGTGTACTGGACAGTAGGGCTCAGACAGGTACTACTGATGTGAGACTGACACCACCCCACACTTAACTGGGATAGCCACTCATGTACCGACACTTTAGGCCAACGCTGTCCGGGATTCATAACCTCCACTCGGCTGGATCAACCCATACACACCACCTCCAAGACCAACAATATCCTTGACATGGACACTACCAACATGTGACTGGTGTTCCACACCTGGGGTTATCCCCTCGTTTGTGGATTCCGAACATATGCTAATCACCCTTGTTATCCACATCCCGGCACCACACCCTTCACGGCATACACAGTACAAGAGTACTACAACGCCTACTACAGACATCTTATGACAGCAGTAGTTAATGTCATGACACCCGTGCAGATGGACAATGCACATACAAACACTGAAACATACCCCAGTGCACTTCATTAGCACTTACACGACTGCATGGATCATGCTATTCCACACAGAGCCATGATGGTACCCACCAGATAACAGACACCACTCTGGGGGTCCAGTTCCATGGACATAATTTACAACAACAGGTGGAGGCTGTTGCAAAGTGGAGTATAATCCAATGGGTGGGGTATCTCACTGGTCAGCCTCAGTAGGGCTACAGGATCCCTCATCACATACTCTGAAACTAGCTACGTAAACATTACTGCGACACATTCCAGGGTGTACCACAAGGCATTATGGAGGTATGTCAGTAGTCAATGGCAATACCCACATCTGCTCTGACATACAACAGTTACTCAGGAACATTACAGAATCAGGTGATGTTGGCAACATGCTGGTGGATGGGTTCAATGCTAACATTACACCCTCTCACTCCCTACAGGGCCACAATCCATGCAGGAACATTGTGGTGTCCCTGCGGTCACACCTACACAGTACTAACCTGCAATCTATATGGCCTGGAACACTGATCCCATGTGACCGTCCAACATCCCAGGCTGTGATTTACACAAGTCTCTGAACGGCATGTCTCCCCACTTGGCCGCCATATTCAGTAATAGCCCTTTATCAGACATTGTGGCCCCTGAATGGCACACAGCAATGGTTATCACACTCCACACAGGTGGTGCCACAATGCACAAGGGGGACTATTGACCTATACACCTGACTGGACTGTTCTGCAAGGCTATGGGGCACATCATCATGGAAGTCATTCACAGAGACATTGGTGGGCTCCGGTCCTTTGATGCCACCCAGGTTGGACTTGTTAGGGCCAGAGCATGGCTCCTACACCTGGTGGACTCCTTTGATACAGTTACCAGGGTAGTTGATGATGGTAAGGGGGTCCACACAGCCTACATTGTCCTCTCATTGCCTTTCAGCACCGTTTTCCATTCTGGTATTGACAACATACACATCCACCTGCACATCGACCCCTATGTCTCAGGATGTTATGCAAAGTGGCTCAAGGACAGGACACACGCAATGAGGGTAGCATACCATAGTACCCACTGTATTTCTGTTACACTTGGCGTACCACAGTCCTCAGTCATAGGGCCCCTCATGTTCGGTATATGCTTCCCTGAGGTACAGGCTAGCACAGAGGGACTTTCCCTGCCAAGCTTTACAGACAACTGCATACAAAGCACCATGATTGATCCACCAGCTGATACTGACTCCCTCCATAAGGGTGTCACTGTGACGGATACCTGATATCAATATCATGGCCTCAAGCTGCATGACACAAGGTGCATGAACATCCCCTTTGCATTACACCATTCACCCACTGACTATCACATAGGTGGTAGTCCCCTACATACATGTCACATTGTACGTGATCGTAGTACACACGTATGTTGCACCCACTCCTTTGATAACCATATTGCCACTGTGGCGTGGATATCCTTCTATGTGGCCACACTTATCTGTACTGGGTTTGTAGCTGGAACATAGGCACCCATTGTACCTCTGAACTCCAGACATATACACACATTCAAGGGTACAACACCCCATTTAGGGTGTACCTTACACAACAGCTATGGCTTTACATACCACAACATTAACATGCCATTACATTTATTGAGCTCCAACGGTTGACGTATGCGGCAGAACTACGGACACCACGTCTGTACATATTTGCATACTACATACTCAGGGGTGACCTCTGCTGAACAGACAGGGCCCATGTCCACAACAATATTCATGGATATACTCCACATAGGCGACATAAGCAAAAGCCACTGTGAGCAACATGCTCATGGATATGTGCACACAAGCAATGATGAGTGGGATGTGCTTGAGGGTTACATTCCCAAACCAGACACTCACCATGCTTTGGAACATGATTCCAATGTACATCACGCAGGGACACTCAGTAGCACTGTTTATGTGATACCTCACTTGGTGGATGGGAGACACATGTACGCCAGGGATCACTGCAGTGACTGTACTGTGCAGAAGTGCAGGTAACACATGGCTTTGCTGTTCATAGACAGGACACTACCCTAGAGAGGTGCCGCTGGTATGAACACTGTAGTTGAGCTTACACATAGACTTGCCAGACTGCATAGTACCCCACTATGAACCTGTGAAGCTATTACATGTCCTTTGTGCATGGTTAATTGAGTAGCTCTTCCATTTAGATTAGCTATCATGCTATTACAGTGTCCCGTGACTACAAGCCATATGTATCCTGTTATTGTATATTGTACATGCCAATAGACGATACCTTTGGTATGCATGATATGCCTGTTATGTTGTGTAGAATATCTGACATATCTACCTACAATACTGTACATTACACACATTTTACATAGTATCTCATAATGCAAAGCATACTTGCACAGCGGGACCACCTTAGACATGTCATTGTTGTTATATGCCCATACGCATGCCTACTGTGACAGTATAACAACATATACTATCCCCTGCTATGGCACATACTTGTTGGAGATACCCTACCACTGACAGCAGGTGGTATGGAATTGTTCTGTTTAAAGCCCTCATGTAGCATCCCTTGTGGTGTCTGTGATGTTTACCTTGTGGCCCACTGCAGGACACACAATTTCTACAAGCGTTACTATGCTCAGCAAGACATCACTACATAATACCTTTTCCCACTTTATGCATTGCGGACACTTTTAATTAATACCAAACAGGCTATACATACACTAACATAATTAATACAAAACAGGCTATACATACACTTACATACCGAGTGTTCTACATACCTTGTTATCGTTCTGGACTTTCGTAACTATCTCTCTTACACTGTTTAAACAGTTCTATGGTATGAGCATACGGTTTGAATGTCTGGCAAGTCATCCTTATATATGTCGATACCTGTAACATGTGGTTTCCTGCTGCCAATTGGTGTTCCTGAGTGACTTATTACTTGCACATCAGCTGTGCAGCTACTCCATATGCTAATTACATGGCAACAGTGGGGTATAATTGAATTCTCCACTTGGGCGTTGCCGATTTGCCCTACCTTCGGGGAGACAGCCTGTATTGTGTTTTGTTGTGTGTAATTGCAACTGCTATGTGTAGAGACACGGATAGTTTGGATTCATGTCCCCCGTGGATTGTGTGTGACGGCTAGAGTATGTGGTTCTACATGTGAGTGTACCTGTCATCCCAACCGTCTGATAAGGGACTATTGCAAACAAAACCTGTAACATCACCTTTTGTTCCATTACACAACGGCTACGATTGCACATGGCGCCTTTAAATGTGTCTCTTACAAGGTATGTTAACGCTTCTGCAGATGTAATTGACTGACTGGATGTTTGTGCTGTAATTACAGTCTGTATTGCTATAGTTTCATGTGTGGGGGATGTGGGTGGGTGTACGTAGCATATACAGGTTTGTGGGGCTTGCATTTCTACATATTCCATATATGTGTCTGGGCTCCTTCCCTAATTAAAGAGCTATTAGTTAGTAGACTTTTGTTATGGGCATATACGTTGGGCCATTGTTAATTGGTTTCTATATAGTATGCAGGTGAGGTTGATAGTTCCATACCTCCGGAATTACAGCGATATGTAAAGGAATGTTACTAAATGACAGCTGTCCCGTGTATTTCTGTCCCAGATATTTGCAGTCATTGCAGTTATGTTGGTAACTGAATCTCTTTGGCATGGGTTGCCTCTTTTTCAAATGGCCATTGTGGGACACTTGCGGGACACACATCGGTGTTTACAGGCCGACACATACCCACAGTCAGTACACAGGATAGCACATACTTTTATCCTCAATACATACTTATTGTTGTAGGACTTTGGCTACTTATCATATTGCATGTAACATTTACTTTTCTTATATACAGGCATAACTATTTAATGCAACTATTACATAATATATGGGACATAATAATGTCCTACAATCTCGGACATTTGCCTTTGTAATGTTTTATGTCAGGACACAACTGCCCAGGGAGGGGCTGTCACTCCTAATGTGGGACAGGTGGAAACTGTATGCCTACGGCTAGTTATAACCACACCTACCGTAATGATCTACCTCCGAGTTGGCACTAACAGACACACGATGCAGACACACACACACACATTACAGTCACATGGAAATGCACATGGCACCCTCAACACACACATACACAGACTACGGCAATCACAAACACAGTTGAACACAGTACCTACGTAGACCGCAACACCGGCAGCGGTAACTAAATGTGTCTTCATATCGTGATAATATTACTTGCAGTTCTAGTGTTCTGGTACTGTGTTCTTTCGGTCTTTCAGCCTCGTGGTTACGCGTGTCGGTATGTGACACATTCCATAGTTGAGAAATAGAACCGGAGGTGAGCAGTGACACGTACAACTAGGAATATTCCCAAAAAGCAGATGAATACTGTCAGACAAAGTGTAGCTTGAACGCAGCTTTATTAATAAAATAAAAAGCGTTTTCGCTGTCAGTACAAGCTGGCAGCTTCCTCACAATACACATAAAACAGTTGGAAGGCAAAGTAAGCAACTATAAAATAAGGTCGGAATAAGGGTGTCATACTGACATCACTACTTCCTTATCCAAAATTTAAAGGCATCCTCACCGAATTAAGCTAGGTGCAAAACTTTTAAAAGAACTGAACAGCAGTAGTGTAAAATATTGTGCAATGAATGCTAATACAAGCAATTGCAAAAAACTGCAAGAAACCATCGAATACAACACAAAGATATATGTATAAATCTATTAGAAATAAGCTATAAAAAAGCTTATTAGTAGTAATATCAGCGTGTCTAGTTACTGGACATACACCTACCTACATGAAATAGGAAACTTAAAAATTAATAAGAAAAAAATAAATAAGAAAAAAATATAAAAATAATGAGAAATAAAACTGTTGGTCACCCCTAATAAAAGGTGAACTATGGATCACTTCTTAATGGCAGAAAAATATATAAATACTATATATATAAATGTCTTAACAATCTACAAGAAGTAAGGAATAAATGTATACATATTATCACTAAATGTATAGCAAAATCAGACATCCCTATTTTGTGTAACTTCTCATTTTTAAAATCACTGAGATGTTACAGTTGTCATTAAGGCCTGGGCAATGGAAGGCATTGAGCTTGATCTGCCATTCCAATTCACGTAGTGAACTCGTGGTGGAATGGCGGAATCAATCAACTGCCAAGTAACTGTAACATCTCGGTTACAAAAATGAGGATTACAAAATAGGGATGTCTGTTTTGCTACATTATAATAACTAATATGCATTTATTCTATATATAGTGTTATGACCCTGCCGTAAAGTGATCCATAATTCAGGGTGACAACATTTATTCTCATTATTGTATATTTTCTTCAATTTTAATTTCTTTATTTCATGTGGGTGAGTGTGCAGGCTGAACGAAATATTGACTAATAAGCTTTTATAACATTTCAATAATTTATGCATATCTTTGTGTTCGATGTTTTGCTTACGTTTTGCAATTATTGCATTCGTGCACAATATTTACACTGCTGTTCAGTCTTTAAGATTTTGCAACTAAAGTCGTCGAGAATATTAAATGGATAAGAAGTGATGTGTTTACTCGCAATCGACATTTATAGTTGCTTGCTAAGCATTATAATATTGTTCTGGCTACTGGCTTAGCCCCGGTAATACTTTAATAAACTCGCGTTCAACTGCTGTCCTGTTGTCGTGCTCTTCAATCGTCGATTCTTGATTTAATGGTGCTGTCTTTCTTCAACATTCCATAGTTGGTGGTATCCTATTTATTTGTACCTCCAAGGTTTTATGAATGTCGTTGACCTATCTATATATTTGCAGATATCGGTGAATCATTATATATCAGCATATCTCTCTATCACCCTTTCTATCTGTATTATATATATATATATATATATATATATATATATATATATATATATATATCTCTGACAGAAAGTGACAGGCAAAATACTCCTTTCATTGTGTACTTGTCGGTGTATACTGTTTCCTGGACTCCACATTTGTGTCTGAACCTGTCACATTACACACCTGCCATAGGTACATCTTGGCTACCATAGTGTTAGGTGATTGTATACATGATTGCATGTTCTACTCCTGGCAGTGGTGTTTTTAACCTTCAGAGCAGACGCTATTAGTACAGGGGTGAATAATGCTGGTTTCACCTGTTCTGGACATCACTGACTGTGATCTGTGCGATATTCAGAGAAGCTTAGCCCTGTTTCGTGCATATCCATTATAGTCATATTTAAACAATGCTTACCAGCACTGGGCAACACATATTCCATTAGCGTGTGCTAAACATGATCTGATGACCTGCAGTGACATGCATTATTCGTGCCTTGGGATTACGTTACATCCTTGCAGGACTTGGGACCGGGAACATGCACGACGGTCACTGTATTTACCACTTGGCCATCTGGGATTTGTACACGTGTTATGGCATTTTGTATGTGGAGTATACTATGGCTGTTACTTCATACTGCACTCACATGGGTAACTCAGTTAGTTTACATATGGATGAGTCCAATTAATGGTATGTCCATGTGATGTTTACTGGATGTGCTCCAGCATTGGGTATGTATATCACAGTGAGCCACACACGATAATGTGCTACTACACCTTCAAATGACCATAGGTGGAGCATGCTGGGGTGACGAATACCTGTCATGGGTACACCCCATGCCTTGACACAACATCCATGATTATATTATGTGGAGGCCCTCATTAACGCAGCAGGGAATCCGTGCAGAGTTTGTGGATAACATTGCTTACACACATGTGATCCCGCAATTGCCTCTGCTCCACTGAGCGACAGTTGGTTACTTGATGTTGTGGCGACAGCAGAAACTGATTGCCTCATTTGGTGTATGGCCTCTGACAATCGGGCGTGTACCTACCGATGTACCTAGGAACCTATACACAGCACCAACATATGCTGATAGGTGCATGTACTGTTCAGGTGTTGACATTCCTTGTTCCAATAGCTGTTGTGTGTACAGTGTTTGAGGGCTGCCTATGTAGGATTCACAGTAGGCAACCTATACATTACAATTTACAGGTGGTCGTGTGTGTGCCATCCATTTTACTGTGTGTGTGGGTGGAGAGGTTTCTACAAGCGTTACTATGCTCAGCAAGACATCACTACATAATACCTTTTCCCACTTTATGCATTATGACACTTTTAATTAATACCAAACAGGCTATACATACACTAACATAATTAATACAAAACAGGCTATACATACACTTACATACCGAGTGTTCTACATACCTTGTTATCGTTCTGGACTTTCGTAACTATCTCTCTTACACTGTTTAAACAGTTCTATGGTATGAGCATATGGTTTGAATGTCTGGCAAGTCATCCTTATATATGTCGATACCTGTAACATGTGGTTTCCTGCCGCCAACTGGTGTTCCTGAGTGACTTATTACTTGCACATCAGCTGTGCAGCTACTCCATACGCTAATTACACGGCAACAGTGGGGTATAATTGAATTCTCCACTTGGGCGTTGCCAATTTGCCCTACCTTCGGGGAGACAGCCTGTATTGTGTTTTGTTGTGTGTAATTGCAACTGCTATGTGTAGAGACACGGATAGTTTGGATTCATGTCCCCCGTGGATTGTGTGTGACGGCTAGAGTATGTGGTTCTACATGTGAGTGTACCTGTCATCCCAACCGTCTGATAAGGGACTATTGCAAACAAAACCTGTAACATCACCTTTTGTTCCATTACACAACGGCTACGATTGCACATGGCGCCTTTAAATGTGTCTCTCACAAGGTATGTTAACGCTTCTGCAGATGTAATTGACTGACTGGATGTTTGTGCTGTAATTACAGTCTGTATTGCTATAGTTTCATGTGTGGGGGATGTGGGTGGGTGTACGTAGCATATACAGGTTTGTGGGGCTTGCATTTCTACATATTCCATATATGTGTGTGGGGTCCTTCCCTAATTAAAGAGCTATAATTAGTAGACTTTTGTTATGGGCATATATGTTGGGCCATTGTTAATTGGTTTCTATATAGTATGCAGGTGAGGTTGATAGTTCCATACCTCCGGAATTACAGCGATATGTAAAGGAATGTTACTAAATGACAGCTGTCCCGTGTATTTCTGTCCCAGATATTTGCAGTCATTGCAGTTATGTTGGTAACTGAATCTCTTTGGCATGGGTTGCCTCTTTTTCAAATGGCCATTGTGGGACACTTGCGGGACACACATCGGTGTTTACAGGCCAACACATACCCACAGTCAGTACACAGGATAGCACATACTTTTATCCTCAATACATACTTATTGTTGTAGGACTTTGGCTACTTATCATATTGCATGTAACATTTACTTTTCTTATATACAGGCATAACTATTTAATGCAACTATTACATAATATATGGGACATAATAATGTCCTACAATCTCGGACATTTGCCTTTGTAATGTTTTATGTCAGGACACAACTGCCCAGGGAGGGGCTGTCACTCCTAATGTGGGACAGGTGGTAACTGTATGCCTACGGCTAGCTATAACCACACCTACCGTAATGATCTACCTCCGAGTTGGCACTAACAGACACACGATGCAGACACACACACACACATTACAGTCACACGGAAACGCACATGGCACCCTCAACACACACATACACAGACTACGGCAATCACAAACACAGTTGAACACAGTACCTACGTAGACCGCAACACCGGCAGCGGTAACTAAATGTGTCTTCATATCATGATAATATTACTTGCGGTTGTAGTGTTCTGGTACTGTGTTCTTTCGGTCTTTCAGCCTCGTTACGTTACGGTATGTGACACATTCCATAGTTGGTGGTATCCTATTTATTTGTACCTCCAAGGTTTTATGAATGTCATTGACCTATCTATATATTTGCAGATATCGGTGAATCCGTATATATCAACATATATCTCTCTATCACCCTTTCTATCTGTATTTTATATATATATATATATATATATATATATATATATATATATATATATCTCTGACAGAAAGTGACAGGCAAAATACTCCTTTCATTGTGTACTTGTCGGTGTATACTGTTTCCTGGACTCCGCACATTTGTGTCTGAACCTGTCACATTACACACCTGCCATAGGTACATCTTGGCTACCATAGTGTTAGGTGATTGTATACATGATTGCATGTTCTACTCCTGGCAGTGGTTGTTTTACCCTTCAGAGCAGACGCTATTAGTACAGGGGTGAATAATGCTGGTTTCACCTGTTCTGGACATCACTGACTGTGATCTGTGCGATATTCAGAGAAGCTTAGCCCTGTTTCGTGCATATCCGTATAGTCATATTTAAACAATGCTTACCAGCACTGGGCAACACATATTCCCGCTAACGTGTGCTAAACATGATCTGATGACCTGCAGGCGACATGCATTATTCGTGCCTTCGGGATTACGTTACATCCCTTGCAGGACTTGGGACCGGGAACATGCACGACGGTCACTGCATTTACCACTTGGCCATCTGGGATTTGTACACGTGTTATGGCGTTTTGTATGTAGAGTATACTATGGCTGTTACTTCATACTGCACTCACATGGGTAACTCAGTTAGTTTACATATGGATGAGTCCAATTAATGGTATGTCCATGTGATGTTTACTGGATGTGCTCCAGCATTGGGTATGTATATCACAGTGAGCCACACACGATAATGTGCTACTACACCTTCAAATGACCATAGGTGGAGCATGCTGGGGTGACAAATACCTGTCATGGGTACACCCCATGCCTTGACACAACATCCATGATTACATTATGTGGAGACCCTCATTAACGCAGCAGGGAATCCGTGCAGAGTTTGTGGATAACATTGCTTACACACATGTGATCCCGCAATTGCCTCTGCTCCACTGAGCGACAGTTGGTTACTTGATGTTGTGGCGACAGCAGACACTGTTTGCCTCATTTGGTGTATGGCCTCTGACAATCGGGCGTGTACCTACCGATGTACCTAGGAACCTATACACACAGCACCAACATATGCTGATAGGTGCATGTACTGTTCAGGTGTTGACATTCCTTGTTCCAATAGCTGTTGTGTGTACAATGTTTGAGGGCTGCCTATGTAGGATTCACACAGTAGGCCACCTATACATTACAATTTACAGGTGGTCGTGTGTGTGTGCCATCCATTTTACTGTGTGTGTAGGTGGAGAGGTGTGTCAGTCTGTAGGGGCCTACACTGTCAGAGTATGTGCTATACATTCCCTCTTTGCCAAGGCATATTGGGCATGCCTCCATCTGCCTACTGGGGCTGGTACAGGGTGTTCATGGTCTGAATACCTCTGTGCCTGTGATGGCCTTGGCAATTGTGGTGGGCTATGAGGGCCTTCACCATTTTGTCCCTGCTGCAGCTGTTTCCACAGGATCATATTATGTAGCATGGCACATACTATGAAGATGTGGGCACACGTGCCTGGAGAGTACTGCAAGGCTCCACCAGATGTGTCCAAGCAATGGAACCGTGATTTCAGCATCCCGAACACACACTCTATGATGATTCCGGTTTGTGCGTGTGCCTCATTATGGCATTCTTGCATGGGTGTGTGTGCATTTCTGATGGGAGTCATCATCCACGGCTCCAGTGCATAGCCAGCATCCCCCACAAGGTGGCCATGTGGGATGTCCCCCCTGACAAATACCTGATACAGCTCTGAGGCATTCCAGATATGGGAGTCACAGTAGCTTCCAGGGCTGCCAGCACACACATCCATGATAATGCCCTGGGCATTGCACATGACCTGGCAGTTGATGGAGTGGAATCCCTTGCGGTTTATGTAGCACCTACCATGCTCACTGGGTGGTGACTTGATATGTATGCGCGTGCAGTCTATCGCACCCAGTACCTCCGGGTAGTGTGCCACATGGTGGAAGTGACGCATATTGCTGGCCAACTCCTGAGTTCAGGGGAAGTATATATGCTCATTGGCATGTGGTAACATGGCATCCAGGAACTGATGTAGTACCCTGGATGCTGATGCCTGTGAGATCCCCATTATATCTCCAGTTGGCCTTTGAAAGGTACCTGTGGCTAGTATTCGCAAGCTTACACATACCTTTGTGTCCACTGGGATGGGTTCCCCTCTGTTGTTTCTGGTTCTCAGGCATGGCTGGCACAGCTCAACTATTTGCTGTAAGATGTCCCTGTCCACCCTGTAACGCTCTACTATCTCCAGATCATGTAGCCCCTGGTAGGTTACCCTTGCTCTGAACACTCTTCTCCTCCTCCGGGGCCTGTGGTGGTTGTCAGCATCATCCTCCACAACACCGTCAGTCTCTAACACATGGTGATGAATCACAGCTATAGCAGCTCCCAACATGTACATTTTAAAAGTTCCCCGTGTGTTTACACCCAGGTTGCAGTGTTTGGGAATACACAGGTGTGTGTAGGGTGCTTTCACACTTTATACTATTGTGGTGTGAACACCGATGATGTCATAGGGTGTGTATGTATGATCTTAGCTACAGGGTATCTTATGTGTTTTATTACAGGAACTACTATTGTGGTGCCTTTGGTGTTGAATTACATTTGGCTGCCGTGGATTACCTCTTGCCCTTCCCTTTACATTTCTTCACGTTTCACCTACCATTTTCTGGCATGCATCCAGCAGCCTACTTTCCTACATTTGTACTTTCCTAGACCTGGCTTATCTTGTGTAATGTGTTCTATTGCCAGTCTACTGTAGGTTTGCTTTGCTCTGCTATGACAGTTCTACTTTCTTTGCAATCCGACACCTCCCCTATCCTGTTTTGCAGGTTTCTGCGAGCAGACTTGTCAGCTGCCGTTGATTGCCCGCTGTGAGTTAATAGATGTTAATTGCTTAGTTGTACTCCAATTACCCTACTGCGGCATTTCCTTCTTTTCTTCCCCTGACCTTCCTGTTTGTGCTATGGTTCCCGGCGCATGCATCCACTTACCGGGTTTCGGGCAAGTTTTCATCCCCGTACACATGCGCTTTCGGGCACCATATGTGCTCTCAGCTAAACAATTCTATACCTACCTCCCCACCCCTGTCCTGCAGCTTTGCTTAGCAATGGCCAGGCCAGATTTGCATTGCTCTAATGTGCTTACAGCTACGGTGGCACACCCCACTGCTGATGTCATGTATACCTCTGAGCCACTCCTCGGTGTTATAGCACTGCGCCGTATGGTACAACCTTAATCCGGTGGGACGTTTGCGATTCAGTATTACCTGCCTCATTTACATGGCATTGACTAGTAATTCATAGTTACCGCGCCAAACACTGTCACAGACCCTTAGTAACCCTTGCAGCTTGGTTGTGGTGTACCATGCATACCATTGCGTATTATGGTGAAATCCTGATTTGTATTACATTGCGATATTATGACATTTGTATATATTTTCTTTGTGTTCCAGTTTACGCACACATGCCCTGCAGTTGTACTTTGCGTTACTGTGGACATGACATTAAATGTTTTTAGGTGTTGTGCATCTTTTCTTATGCCATTGGCTGTGTATTTAGCCATTGTCATATGTTAACTTTGTAATACATGAGTCTGGGCCACTTCCATAGCTCCGATGTTCTGTTTGGGAAAATGTAAACCGTGTTTTTGGTTTACATTTCCGTTGGCTTATGCTACGCCTGCACCACTTCATGAATCGCTATATACCTTCATTTGCATGGTGCGGCACTGTACATGGGGTGATTAGCATACCTAAGCTGAGGGCTGCACAGTTCTGGCGTACGCTGGTAGTGCACGTGGAATTGGATCGTACCTGAATCGCTCGACGGCCATATTTGGTGTTATTCCACCTACGCTATGCCTGCACCTGGCGCAAGCTTCATGAATCCCAGGGAATATCATATACAATAGCTCATTCAGTAACCACAGCTACTCACTATAAAGGCAACCTTCATTTCAATTGGACATCACAGATAGTTTTGCCCAATCAGCATAAACTTATTATAACTTATTAACCAAAATGAAGTGGTTGTAGTGCCCAAATTCAAAACTTGTAAACTATGTAAATGCACCGGAGACCAGCAGATCCACCACAAAGAGAAACTTTATTCCAAGCCACAAATGACCACACAGCACATAACAGTAATAAAATAACGTAAAATCAATTCTCCTTACATTTTCGTCTAACTAAACTTCATCAGATAGGCATATTCTTTGCATGTGATCACTTATATACCTTTCCTTGTTTAATTTAACCAATAAAGTGCATCCTTCAATTAATATCTGAAATACAGTGTGTCTGAATAAATAAAATACATAAACAGTCATTTAATATTATAAAATATATGAAATATATAGAGTTTGTACATTAGTGTTTAGGTATAAATGTTTTCTGTCCATACTGTGAAATACATTAAAATATTTTCCACATAAAAGGTCTAATGAAACAAATATCCATGCTCATACATCCTTTGTTTCAACTTTATTTCTGTCTTGCCTACATAGAAGGAGTCACATACACAACACAAAGCAATGTATATCACACCTGTTGTGTTACAATTTGCAAAACCTTTTGTCGTAATATATTTATTTCTACATTTCAAATGTAAAACAACCTCCATTCGGATGTTACTACATTGAAGGCAATTGCCACACTTCTGTGTTCCTTTTTATGATATAAGAAGGAACAATGCCAATAACGCTTTGTTTAAACACTCTCAAGTATGTAAAAATGCTGAATATAAATTTTTTTGTAATAGAAATAGTACCTATAGACCCCAGGGGTGGACCCTGGGAGACCCGGCGCTATACTGGCAACTAGTTCTGGATGCCAGTAATCACCCAGAGACAAGCCCGGATTAAGACCAAATTGGGCCTGATGCTGCAGCACAAAAAGGGCCTATTTTTTTTCGGCATTGGTGCATGTGCATTCGACACTCACTGTACAGACCGACCAAGAAGCCTTAATTGCTTGCGACGCAACCAGCCAGCCTTTATTGAACATGAGTAATAATAACGACGTATTATCGTAACAACTTGAGATTAACATCAAGCTATGTAACATCAACATTCGATAGCAATTAACTGAAAAGTGCATTTAATGCAGAAAAGGCTAACCCAGATCAACTTAACCTAGCCTACCTAGGCATATTGTCACTCTTACTACTGCGCTAGTGCTGCTGACTTATATTTCTGTTTTTCGAGCCTTAGCAAGTGCAAATTCTTCGATCGTGTCAGTGAAGTCAAGGCTGCATAGCAGCTCATGCTCAATGCTCATAAGAGCCAGCATGCTTAGCCTTTCCTGCCCCATTGAGGACCGCAGCTCTCCTTTGACTATTCCCAACTTTGAGAAGCTCCACTCGCCAGAGACATTGGACACCATCATGCACAGATAGATGCGCAACCCAATCTTGAACTTTGGAAATGTCTGAGAAATATTCAACGATGACAAAAGTTTGTACATGGTACACTCTGCTGATTCATTCACAGTCACTGGTGTCTGAGTGCGCATAAATGCAGCAAACTGTATCAGCTCAGCCACCAGTGTGTCTTCCAAGTCATCTGGATACGAGGAAATGAGATTCTTAGCTTTGTCCTTGATTTCCTCAATGCTCAATGACATTAGCTCTGAGAGAAATCCAAATGTTTTACAAATATCGCCATACACCTTCATCCGCTTTTCTATTTCAGCTAACAGACAGTTGATCATGACCAGATACATCTGAGTTTTGAACGTTTCCCTTGGGCTGAGGTCTGCTTTGTTTGCAGCTCCTTTATCAGGCATTCACTTTCACTTACGGCCTCAACATTGCTCAGCCTTGTATTCGCCGTGTTGAACCTTTTCGGTCACCATCTGCTCATACATGTCAAATCTGTCCCATGTAAACTGAACCGTGTTGACCAGTGATGCCATCAAGTCAGTTGCCATATTCAGGCTGACTGTAGGATCTTGGAGGCTAATGCTCATACTGTTGAGATGGCCAAGGATATCGTTTCAGGCACTCGCCATAACTCCTGTCTCAAGTTCGTCCATCCTGTGCGAAAATCCCTCGGCCTGATTTCTCGTATCTGCCTTCTGCTCCTTATCTGCCGCAAGCTCATCCAGGACTTCCTGAATGCTCTTCCACCCTTCTGCCAGTGCTTTGACAGCATCTGCACGTTCACACCATCGGGTTCCAGGCAAACCCTTGAGCGTCAGTGTGCAGTGATTCTTTAGTCGCTGCCAGCAATATGTTGATTCAGACAGGAATACATATAGTCCATTGACAAAATCAAAAAACCTGGTACAGCCACCGCAGCTTTCAACAGTCTGATCTCCTACCAGGTTTAGGTTGTGGTTGCAACATGGAATAAAAGTGGCGTATTTATATTCTCGCTTCACAATTGCATGGACACCATTGTACTGTCCTGACATGTTTGACGCATTGTCATGCAACTGGCCTCTGCAGTTAGCAATATCCAAGCCTTTTTCCTTCAGAAAGTTCAGAAGTATGCTATCCATCTGCTCCGCTGTGTGTCTCATCATTATAGGCATGAATGTCAGGAACTGTTCAACTGGGCCTGATGGCAGAACGTACCGGATAACAATTGTTAGCTGATCGAGGCGTGATACTTCAGGTGTCAAGTCAATCGAGACAGAGAAATACTTTGCCTCCTTGGCTTCTTTCAGGATGGTATCCTGTACCTTTTGTCCCATGAGCTTCATCAGTTTCTCGCAAATTGTGGATGACAAATAAGAAACGTGACCTTTCCCATGGTTCGCATACTTTCTAATAAGGCTAGCCAGCAGAGTATCATACTCTGCCAACAGCTCAATGATGCCAAGGTAGTTACCATTATGAGTGGAACCTATGATCTCATCCGTGCCCCTTATAGCAAGACCATGCTCAGCTAGGAATATTAGAACGTCGATGAGCCGCTTCAGAATCTGGTACCTGTAACACTGCTCTTCCTCGACCTGTTTGGCAGCTAGGTAGTCAACATGACCCACCTCCCTCTGTCGGCTCACAAAGGACAATATAGCCTTGTGATGACCATCACTGCTTTCCTGCATTTTTATTCTGGATTCGCCTGCCCTCCAATTGTCAAAACCTCCAGAAATGAACTTGGTCGCTTGAACAGCACTGCCGCTGAACAACTTGCATGCAAAGCAGAACACCTTCTCTGTTGAAGGTGAGTAGCACAACCATTGTCTACAGGATTTTTTTCCATTGAGCGGATGCATATGCACGAAGAAGGTCTTTGTGCATCGACGCTGTAACAACTCGCCTGGGTATCATCTGGCACTCTCTTCAAACTTCGATTCAGTGTGTTGTCAGTCTTTTGGACTTTTCTTGGTCCAGTATTCTCAAGTGTCGGCGTCGATTTCACCCCACTGTCCCAAATCATTGATGAAAACTTCCAGCATCGGTGCTAGTGCTTCAGCGATAGCGTCTTCTTTCACCTCTTCTCTCTCCACTGAACTTTTCCGCTCTTTATTCTCTCTTGCCTCCACAGGTTCATCTTGCTTGGCCTGGTCTTCAGGAACACTCGAACTCGCAATCACATCTGATGCAGACAATTGAGATGAAGATGCTCATATACCGAAGTATGAATTCAATTTTGGAATTTTCGTCAAAAGTTTTTCTTGTTCTGCTGCTTCTTTCCTTTTCTTTTTCACTTTATCCCATCCACTGAGTTGAGACACCATAGCAAGCGTGCAAGAAACAGTACGAGAAATGTCACAAAGTAAACTGTTTAACGTAAAATTGATAGCATTAACTTGAACTCTTTGGTTAACAATAAACACAACGGCGTTATAGTTACGTCACAGCGCAAAGAATAATAGTAACTGTATAATAAGTAACGCTGTATATAGGCGTCCGAAAGGTAGACTCCAAATTTCATTCTAAGAATTATTTTGAGGTTAATATAGCAAAGGAAAACTGTTCAGCTTCTGGAAAATTCTCGTCTGTTTTCATCTGGGCCTATTTCAGGAATGGGCCTAATGCTGCAGCATCAATAGCACCCACCTTAATCCGGCCCTGCCCAGGGATAAACTATATGTTATCCCTAAAACCAGTTTTACAGCTTAGATCTGCTAAATTGTAAACTATAATTTTATTATGACAACCTATGTAATTTCAGATGTTACACCATTTTATATGCTATTTTTTATGCAATTTTATATGTAGTTTATACATTATTTAACATTTTAAAAGTCTGTTTTTATTTATGAATTGCCCACTAGATGGTGTCCTTTCATTTTATTTGTTTTTTCCATTTATTCACTTTTATAAACTTTTATTTGTTTCATTAGACCGTTTATGTGGAAAATATTTGAATGTATTTCACAGTATGGACAGAAAACATTTATACATAAGCACTAATGTACAAACTCTATATATTTCATATATTTTATCATATTAAATGACTGTTTTAAGTATCTAGAATGATATGCATGAATGAAACACAAATAATCAAAAATAATTAAAATGTTAGGGCTTAAGTATATGTTTCTTCTAAAATGGCATGAGGGGGAGACAGGTATTTAAACCTGGAAAGACATTTGCTCGTAAGTAGCCTATCTATTTTATTTCAGCTAATTCAGTCTCAGTCACAATATCTCAACCTTCAGGACTGGCACATATAATTTGGAGGACCAAGAAGAGAAAGTTGTGGGTATCATTATCCAAAATATGTTTCAATAAAGGACACTTAGTATCTTTCATGCGGATGTCACTGACATGTTTGGACATACTTTCTTTTAATTGTCTATTAGTCTTGCCAACATAAAAACATTGGCACCGTTGGCATTGTGCCAGGTATACCACATTCCTTGTGGTGTAATCAACATATAATTTCGGAAGATATTTCTTTTTGGTGGAAGGATGTATAAAACCCTTTAGGTTAGAGATATAACTGTATGATGAACAATGTCTACAGGGAAAAGTTTCAATTCAGTTTGGGTGAACATAATGGCAGGAAGTGGATCACACCATACATTTCAAGTTTTTATTATTTCTAAAGATAAAAGATGGAACATCTCCCACAACCATTCTTATCTTTTCATCAATGGTCATAATCCGCCAATTATTCCTGAGGATGTTACACAAATGCTAGGTATCATGAGAATATTTCAAAATAACTCTTGTATGAGGAGCTTTAGTGGCATGATCATTAATGCTTTCTGATGATAAGAGGCTGTTATTTACACAAAGATAAAAAGGTTTTCCTGTGTATTCCTCGTTCATCTGAGGTTTAACTTATTTTTGTTTATAGCCTCTAGATACAAATTGTAGGACCAAGGAAGAAATCACCTCCTCAAAGTCATGGTCTTTAGTGTGTAACCTAGATTTCCTTAGCATTTGTCCTTTGAGAATGATATCCTATGTATGTTTCGGATGTATACTGGTAAGCATTAATAAATTGTTCCTTTTACAAGTTTTATTATAAATAGCTGTATCAAGTGTCCTATTATTCAATTTTAATAGGATATCCAAAAATTATATGTTGCTATCTGAATAATGCATAGTAATGTGTAAAACATTTGTAGTACTTTCAAGATATGCATGAACGTTTTCTAGCATTTTGATCACAGCTACCCAGATAATAAAGACATACACAAATCATTTATAATACTTTATCTGTGGACCAAAAACCCGATGGCTCATCATGTATTTGCTCCCAATATGATAAGACTATACTGACATAACTGTTTACACAGGGAGTGCCTATGGCTACCCCCCATTTCTGCCAATATGTCTTCTCTTCATACATAAAAATACTGTTTTCTAAAACAATTTTTAGGAGCTATATCCTAACAGTTCTTAGGAGCTATATCCTTCTTTGTCACTCAGGAAATGCTCAACTGTCTCTATACCATAATCATTTGGCATCGCAGTTAAAAGGTTATTGATGCCCATAGTCACCATACAACAGGGGTTCTGATCCATAAGTGTCAGGTCACATTTCAATAAAGATTGTAGAAAGTCTTGAGTGACCCTTAGGACCATAGGAGCTAACGTAAGCACATTATTTAATTCTCGTTCCACAAATATAGAGAGGGGTTCTGCTGCCCATCCATCACCTGTGACAATGGGATGTAAAGGAGGGTTTCTTGGATCCTTGGTATCTTCTGCAATGCCTTGATGGTTGATACAAGTGGGTGCTGAACAATCAAATTCATATCAATCCTGATTTATTCTATGATGATTAAAAAGCTCAAATAGATCATTGTTAATTTTCTTGACTATCTGTTTCACTCTCTGATCTGATCACTGAGCATATTCATCATTTTGTTATTGTAAAAAGATCTGTCTAGGACAACTATAGCTCTTCCCTTATCAGCATGACATATAATAAATTAATTGTTCATTTGCAAATCCTTCAATGCTTCTCTCTCTTCTCAATTAAGATTAGGAGGAAGAATTTGCCTTTTTTAACCTTTCTAACTATGTTCCACAAATAAGAAAAGTATTGCAATCTGTTTAAAGGTGAAATGTTTTTAAGTGGAAGCTTTTCAAATTTATACATTAATGCTGAAAGGCAGATTCAAACAGGCAAATCCAAGCCAGAGAACAATAATACATCAATCCAACTGGCAAATAATACTCAGCTGTAAGAATCTATGGATGATACACTTCTTTATTAAATATAGAAACAGACAAGCTTTCATGCCAAGACAACAGGCACTTCTAGTAATCAGAGTACAACCCAGCAAATTAGCTTAAAATAAAGCCAACTTATGTCACATAAGTTACAGAACAGCAATATGTACTTAGCATCAACCATAAAAGTTATATAATATGCAGCATATTACAATAATGAAATTAATACGCAGGAGGATTGTGAGCCTCACATGTTCAAACCTGAGATGATATCTGCCCATTAGATATAATCTCCAATTCCAAATCTTTCTTTATGGTTATAGTTACCAGAGAGATGTCTCTATATTTCCCATTTAGAGTTGTGTTCTGCTTCTAACTATAGCCTGTCTGCTCTGCATCAAGAACATTAGAGAAGTTCTGTAGTTATTTTGTTCTGTAGTCACCATGATGGTCGATATAGGAGAAGATACACTAGCTGGCTGCCTATACCCAAGTGCTCCTTCATTATGAGCTTAAAGGCGCTGATTGTTTTGGAGGGCTGTTTGAGAAAGAATTGCCAAACTGGAATACTCTCTTAGAGATGGATCACATCAGGCTTACAGGAAAGGTAACAGTTCTGGACATTCAAATGGCTGAATGGAACTTGAATATGAAGTCAGAAGCCTGTCAGGTGAACATACAAGTTTCTAACAGATCTAGTGTGCTATGGTGAGTACACATAATTTTATTTTGTACTCCAGTTATTCACAATCCCATTAAAGCAAGGAATTTATACTCAGATGACTTCAAAAGTTTGAAAACCTCAAACAGGGGCTGGCTCTATTACATATTCAAGCAATGCTATAATACGATAGCTAGATTTGCAGCTAACCTGCCACAGTGGACTCATCATTGGTTTGCATTACATACTCTCAGCTGGTTAGAACTCCCACAACTTCTTTCTTCTAACACATAAAATACTATATAAGCTTTCTACCCGCATTTCTATTTCCTCAGTATTTCATCACTGTCTTCCAAATCACCATCTGTGTTCTCAAGACAAAAACCTACTTGAACTCTATAAACTTAAGAAAAGTATGAGACAGTCTATAACTATGGAACTCCATCCCAAATTCAATTAGAACTATATCAGGCCTCCACATACTTAAGTCCTCTGTCAAAGAATTTCTCACTCTGCCCATGCACATCTCCTGTATGATCTACATAAATAAATACTTTACATTTATCACACAATCTGTCTATACCTTTCAACTCTTGCTCTCTCCCCATTCTTAGGGGGCATTAGTATCATCTTTTTTTGACTGTTTCCTAGCATGGTAGCCTCTGCTAATACTAATGTATATACTGATTGTCATATTTAATTCTAAATTTTTCTTTTAATATTACATCACTGGTGTCTCTTCATTGCTTTATTGTATCCTATACATTCCACTATCAGACACTATGTATACATGCTTTTTTAATTACATTTGTACTAGTGTTTTATTTGATGATATTTAACTCGATGGAGCTTTTTTCCCTGGGCCTCTGCTGAAAATGGGTATTTATTACCCATTTGGATTTTCCCAGTAAACAAATGGCAATAAATAAAATAAATGCATCTTTATATTCCCCACCTTCAGGCATTTGTTTAAGTACCAAGTTAAAGGACCAAGACTTCAGTTCATGGCTTTTACATTTGTTTTGTTCTATGACACATATATTCATCAAGGGATTGAAGCTTCACTATAGAATTTAGACAATTTGCATATTCTTACTTTCTGAAAACTTCTGCAGTAATTAGCTACTAAGATTTCCTCTTCTGCTAATACCACCTTGTCCAGAATGCCAAAAGTGTTTTCACATCCCTATATTTGAGTATCTGCACCTCATGCTGATACACCCATGGCAGGATGTATCAGTCCCTAAAACATGCCAAGTCCACTGTTCCCCAGTTATTTTCTGACACTCACATAGTTTGGATCTAAGGCCCAACACTTATGGTAGAAAAGGTCCTGATTCTATCGCTAAGAAGCTGAATCCATCCAAATGTTTTGATTGTCAACAGAGTACTAGCTAAGGACATAGACCTGCATTGTCCCCAATGCTTGGGAGAAGAGTGTAGTGTCAAGTCCAATCTTAAGTGGAGTAATCTAAGACATAGCACAGAACTCGGAAGATGACAGCAGCTGAAGATGATAACAGTGTAATATACAGAAGATTCTTTCAAGACACTCCTGGATCAGCATGAAAGAATGACAGGATCAGAGGCTAACCCTATTCATATTGTCCTACTCAAGAATGAAGGGATAACAGGATAACCCTAGTCACATTGTTCTACTCCTACTAAATCTGCTATGCCCTCAATACCTTTGCATGTAATCAACACTTTCAGTTAATGAGAGGTCTGAGTCTCACCCAGAATCCGCTGACAGTGAGGCCTGCAAGAGATGCATCTCGAACAGCAACATGTGGGAGCATATCCTAGGGTGTCTGCATTTTCCCTGGGGTTGTTCCTTATATCCCCAAACAAATGAATGGTGGTTGTATGTGTGATGAATGAGTGCTTCCTCCATGCCTCACTACAAAAACATTTGGGTTTTACTTAGAAGGTAAGAGGCAGAGGTTATGTTAGGATTTTATATGGTTGGTTAAATGGCCTTCATGGTTTTATGTCTTGAAAAGTACTGTTGAATAGTTGATGTGTTCCTGTCAGGTCCAATTTTCAGTATTTTAACTCTGAAGATATTGCATTTGTGTGTGTGGGGGGAAGTGTTTGTGTAAAACTTTGTTGCACTCCTGAAAGGATATACAATCCAAAGCATGAAACTGCTTTTTGATGGCACAGAAATAAAGGCATGTTTGTGGTGTCCATTTTGGTTTCCTGCTTCAGTATACTTATCGTTTTCCTTAAATATTATCTTCACATCTTACAAGCATCTGTAAAAATAATTCCAATTAAACAGCCCCCAAACAAGTGGAGTAACGACTAACATTTTCTAGCTAACTTACACATGCACACACACACACACACACACACACACACACAATATATATATATATATATATATATATATATATATATATATATATATAAACAAAAAAGCAAAGTACCAAAATCACTACAACATTGCTCGTAAACCAAAAACATTAATATATCACTCTAAAATAATAAATAAAGCAGTTAAAACTTCTATTTAACTTGATAAGGGCTCTCAAATAAACTCTTCCTCAAATCTCACATTATATGCTGATTCGGAACATTTAAACAAACTGCTATCCAATCACTAACAATAAGCAAATTGAATAAAAATGGCTATAAGCTTCATATATATATATATATATATATATATATATATATATATATATATATATATATATATATATATATATATATAGAGCCACAAATCACGATCACACCTTTGTGTTCCAGGTTTTACAAACTTTACATGAATATGGTCGAGGAGGTGATATTATACTGAAAACTGAACTCGCAGAAGTATATAGGATTGGTAATCTACAAGCCTATACAACACCTGGATTAAACACTAGCATTCCTTTGAAACCAGCTTTGAGAAAACAGAGGCTTAATCATTGAGTACTGGGACATTTATAAACATAACACAGTATGATATGTATATTATTAATGGTCCTGCTTGATCTGAGCGGTCATTGATCAATATTATTCTAGTAACCATCTTAATTTCAGTTTACTATGTATATGATGTGGCAGAATGACAGATGGCCATATTACCCTGAATGAACCCAGTCTCATCTGATCTTGGAAGCTAAACAGGATCAGGCTTGGTCAGTACTTGGATGGGAGACTGCCTTGAAATACCAGGTGCTGAAAGTTTATTATTTGTTTTGGTATACATTTCAACACTGATTGATTCAAATATTGCATATTTTAACTTAATGGAACCGAATGACCAGTGAACAACCAGTCATTGATAGGCCCAACCTCATTAACATCCTAGATATGACTGGAACAGTACAGATGGTTAATATTTATTGGGATGTAAATAAGTCATGAAACTTTACCCATTTCAACTGGAGCTTAGAAGAACAGCCAATCTGATATTGTTAATCCTTGTTCATTCCTTATGCATGGGTATCGGTTCCGAGTTTGGAACCGAGCCGGCCATTTTCCAAGCTCGCGTCAGCTTCAAACTCTTGAGCTAAACTCCTACTCACAATCCCCCTCTCCCTGTTACCTCAGATTTCGTTTGCCGCATTGCCATCCGGTCGTGTCAAGCTACTTCTCTTGAGCTAAATACAGTCAATTGTTGTTTAATTGCTTTACAAATTACTTTTCTGTCAGAAAAGTTCATATTTTATTGTCTCTTATCCTATCGCATCCAGCGTTCATAATTTCCTCAGGTTTTTCTGTTTTTTTCCTTACTACTTTTACCGCAAGGTATTTTCTCTTTACCATCATTGGTAATCCTTTTCCCTTTTTCTCTCTCATACCTTCGGGTACACTCTTGTACCATTGTTGGTATTTTATTATTAATTAATTTGCTGTCATGGCAGATAAAAAAGGTAGTCCGGGGTTTAAGCGGTGTTCTGATCCTGGACAGGATAGGGAAGTGCACCTTTGCTTCAGCGACCTTTGCTATCAGGTCCCTGAATTATATGGCACATTTCAGCAGGCTTCAAAGGGATCTGGTTTCTGAGCTCTCTGAAACCTTGGCTGGTGCCGTGTCTGATGAGGTCCGTGACAAAGTGGCCTCTCAGCTGGCCATCATTGAATCTATATCTAACTTCTCTATGCGACTGATATCTCACACATCACAAGGAGCAGCTAAAGCAGCGGGTTCAGCTGCAGTCTTGAGATGACATGCCTGGATGCACTTGTGCAACTTCATGGAACCCTTTAAGTCTTCTTTTCTTAATGCCCCCATTGAGCCCTCCTCATTGTTTGGGCCCAATGTTAAAAGCACACTGGCCAGATGTGAACAGGATGGTAAGACTCTTTCTGCCGTACGTGTCCGTTATTCTTCCCCTCAATGTGCTTTCTCCCAAAACCAAAAGATTGGGAAGATATGGTTCAAGAAATCTCAGGGTCCTTTCCGTGACACATAGGCCGAGTTCACCCCAGAGGCAGAGGGGGAAACTCACAGGGAAGATGCTCCTTTCGGGGCAGAGGGGCACCGTGTAACCAGGGTTCCAGGGATTCTTTCCCTGGTCAATCTTACCAGTGCTCCTGAAGAGCGGCCCAACTCCTTTCCTCTGGAGATGGCTGGGGGACATTTCTCCTTGTATCCTTCTGCCTGGCTAACCATCACCACCAATTATTGGGTACAAAGGATCATAACCGAGGTTATCATATCCCCTTCAATCTTTGTCCCGTCCCTTCAAAAAATCTTCCCAACGTTCCACCCAGTCAAAGGGAAGAAGCAGCACTAGAGATAGAAAAGCTGCTAAGAAAAAGAGTCATCCAAATAGTCCCTCCAGACCAGATAGGATCCGGATTCTACTCAAGACTGTTTCTGGTGCCAAAGAAAACTGGGGACTGGAGACCAATTTTGGATCTCGGTGTATTGAACAAGTTTGTGAGGGTACAAAAATTCCAGATGGTCATAATCCTCCCGCTTTTGGAAAAAAACAATTGGATGTGCTCTTTAGACCTTCAAGATGCGTACTACCACATAAAGGTGGACAGGCCATCAAGACGATTTCTGTGCTTCTGTGCGGGAGCCAGTTACTACCATTTCAGAGTACTGCCCTTCGACTCTCTATAGCCCCCAGAGTGTTCACAAAGTGCATGGCAGTTGTCACAGCTCACTTGTGACTTCAAGGATTCCAGGTGTTTCCATACCTAGACGACTGGTTCATTTCTGCCCCCACCAGACATCTACTAGAAAAAGCCCTGGCATACTCTCTCCACACTGCTCAAAGGCTAGGCATAACCATAAACTGACAGAAATCCAATCTCACCCCATCTCAGTCGACAGAATTCATATGGGTTATCTTGGACACAAAAAACTGCAGAGCTGCTATCCCAGGGCACAGAATTCTAAGGATAAAGCAACAACTAATTCCAATCCTTTCAAAGGAAAAATCCACGGCTCACTCAGTTCTACAGCTGTTGGGTTCCATGGCAGCCTCCATCACCATTGTTCCCCTGGCCAGGTTTCACATGAATCTTCTACAATGGCTACTGCTCACCCAATGGTATCCTTTTCAGCATCCTCTTTCAGCCATAATTCGGGTAACCCACAGGTGCAAACAGGATTTAAATTGGTGGATGGCACACAATCTCTCACAATGGTCTCACCCCTTCTCCCCCCAGCAACCCAAGGCCACAGTGACCACAGATGCCTCCCTGATGGGGTGGGGAGGCTATGTCAGGGACAGACAGTCCAAGGCACTTGGTCCCAACTGGAGGCCCATCTGCATATAAATGTTGTAGAGCTGAGGGCGGTGCTTCTGGTATTGTAAGCATTCCATCCCCTGCTGCCGTCTGGCACAATTGCAATTCAGTCAGACAACATGGCGGTGCTCTGGTACATCAACAAGCAAGGTGGAACAAATTCTTACCCCCTTTGTCGAGAGGCCATGAGGATATGGCAATGAGTGATGGCTACCAACCATTTTCTTCTAGTAATGCACATTCCTGGGAGTTCCAACATGATAGCAGACAGACTCAGCAGGTGCATTCTTCAACCTCATGAGTGGTCCATGAATCCCTTGAGAGATCTTCCACGGCTGGGGCCGTCCTTGCTGTGACCTCTTTGCATCCCCGACCAACTACAAATGCAGCAACTACTTCACCCTGATTCACCCTCCGGGACAGTCACCCAGGGACGGTCTAGTCCACGATTGGCCCTTGAGTCTTCTTTATGCATTTCCACCCTTTCCCCTCATTCCCCAGTTTCTGAAGAAAGCCCGGTGGTTGAAGAGCAAGGTGATCCTCATAGCATCATATTGGCCTCAACAGATTTGGTTCCCCTTCCTTTGATCTCACCTACTAGATCGACCATGGGTTCTCCATCCAACCCCGGAGTTGATCTCACACCCACAGAACCTGATTCATCCCAACCTGAACAGCCTGAAGCTAATGGCTTGGCAACTCCAATTCCCTTGACTGCCAGGCAGAATGATCTTTCTTTACCAGCACGTGATATTCTCATTGCTTCTCATAAGTCTTCCACTAGAATTACTTATCTGAGCAAGTGGAAAAGATTTACCCATTGGCTGAAAGATAAACAAGTAGACCCCTTTTCAGCAACAGTGTCAATAATACTAGACTATCTGGCCGACCTGTTTCAATCAGGTCTATTGGCCTCTACCATTACAGTTCATTTGGCTGCAATTTCTAATTTTCATGAGGGTGTCCAAGATTCCTCTCTTATCTCCCATAAATTGTGCAAGACCATCATAAAAGGTGTGAATCATCTGAAGCCACCTTTTAGAGAACCTGTTCGGGATTTATCATTAGTTCTACAAGCTGTGACAATGGCACCTTTCGAACCAGCCTCTTCTTGCGACCTCAAGTATTTGTCATGGAAAACCTTGTTTTTTGGTCGCTATTACTTCTGCCTGACATATTTCTGAACTTCAAGCTTTATCTATCAAGAGTCCATACTTGATTTTTCATACAGATAGAGTGTCTCTGAGAACTAATCTGTCATTTCTGCCTAAAGTGATCTCTGAAATGTCCATTAATCAAGCCATTGAATTGCCAGTTTTCTTTCCCAATCATTCAAACAGAGGGGAGTATTGCCTACATACCTTAGATATACACAGGCAAATCCATTTTTACTTAAACAGGACTAAACCCTTTCGTAAATCTGACCAGTTATATTTGGCCTTTTCTGGACCTAGATTAGGATCTGCTGTTGCTAAGGTCACATTAGCTAGATAGTTGAAGGACTGTGTGACCTTTATTTACACACAACGTAATATCTTGTTGCCTACTACCATGAAAGCTTATTCAACAAGGTCGGTGGCAACTTCTGCTGCCTTCCATGCCAGAGCTTCTTTGCATGACATCTGTGCAGCTGCAACTTGGGCTACTCCTCATACCTTCATCAATCATTACAAATTGGATTTGGCCTCCAGGGGAAGAGCATCAGCTATAGTGCTCAGGAATGCCCTTCCATGAGAGCCTCCCAGGAATAGATGTAGCTGGGGACTCTGTCCCATGCGTAAGGAATGAATGAGGATTAACAATATCGGATAAAGAAGTTATGTCTTACCATAATGTTCCATCTGTATTGTTGATCCTCGTTCAGTCATTATGACCCTCCCTCCTTCCCCCTCCTGTGGTTTCTAGTGGATCTCACCATCCGGTTCTCTTAGGTTATTTGACCAGAGGTAGCCTCTAACTTCTTTAACTTGCAAACTCAATCTGAGGTAACAGGGAGAGGGGGATTGTGGGTAAGAGTTTAGCTTGAGAGTTTGAAGCTGACTCGAGCTTGGAAAATGGCCAAGGACGGAACCGATACCCATGCGTAATGACTGAACAAGGATCAACAATACAGATGGAACATTATGGTAAGACATAACTTCTTTTTCAATAATGTTGAAGCACTATAAGATCTGTGCATATTTGTTGTTATTGGTAGCTATTCTCCCTGTTATGATTCATTTGCATACAGTTACTGATTGGACCAAGATGTTTTTTACCAATGGCTTTTTAATTATTTTTAGAGCAAAGGAGTTGTATTGGTCCAGACAGGCAGTCTTTATTCAATGAGGCTTATAGCCATTTTTTCTGGCCGTACTATATATATATATATATACATACATATCACACTGCATCACCTTTCCACTTTATCACCTGAAACTAAGAAACTAAGACATTGTTTTGGACAGGCTAGGCAAGACAGTGTTCAGTACTGTTTGTGTCTTGGGAACCTCAACTGTCAGTCTCAGCTCTTCAGATTCCATTCCTTCTTCATTAATTAAGCAATGGAAATGCTGGCAGTCCTCCATAATGAGGATCAAAGAGATTATCTGCTAATGCGATGGCCCAAGCAATAGACATAAGTTTGCTCCATGTGTTGGCTTGGCTATGCCTGTCTTTAAGGAAGAGTTCAGATAGGCCATCATAGTTGCCACCTCTTGAGAAAGATTCTGTTAGAAACACTCCTAAGCTCTAGGTGAGAACATTTAAAAGAGGAAATGTTATTGATCAGGGAGGATTGTCTGTATGATGTCAGGAGCTCCTACTTCTTTTAAGCCATGCTAATTTTGTAGGAAGAGTAAATGCCCTCAAAGAATGTGGAGAGCTCTGAGTCATCAGTTAGTGTTGCCTCTAGAGTGGTGTTGGCCCCGTATCCATGAAGGGTAACTCTGTTGTCAAGCAGCTGCAATCCTGAACATTTTCTGTGACTACTGCTAAATTCACCCTGGCTTGGAGAACCTCCACAAGAGACCATGGGATTCTTAGATGCTACCAAAGTTTTCCACATATTGGACCTTTAAGGTCCTGTCTCAAGGCACTGATCAGAGACTACCCTCCCCAATCAGAGTTCTAAGGTAGGCTCAAACTGTATTCCACAAAGGAACTGTAATGATGTCATCCTTTTGGAGTCAGGGATATGACATTAATTCAGACTATTTCTAGTTCTGATAGTGATACAATAAGTTCTATGTGGTGGCTGTCCAGAGAATCATACATCTGTCCTGCAGGGTACCAAGATTTGTATGAAGCATGATAGACACCTTCTATGACATAATTTTTGGAGGATCCATAAAGATCATTTCTTTAGCTTGCAGCACTCTTTTTCCAGATACCTTTCAGGAGCAGAAACACTACCTGTGTCCCTTACCTGGGCAGCTCTGTTCTGGTAATGTATGCATGAGGACTTCTGTTAGCATTCCCATGGCTCATGTGCTCCCATTATTGTAATCTCTGGGCTCTCCATAATTAGATGAAGGCCTCTCTGACACCGACTAATTGGGTTGTTTTTTGTTGAGGCAAAGTTGTATATTCTTTTGTAATGGTCAGTTCTGCCCACATAGAAGTATTAAAAGGTCCTGGTCCTGGTTTCATGAATAAGGATGTGGTTGAGGGTCCAGCCACAAACCTTGATTCAATACATGTTCACTGATCTTTTGATGTTGTATGTGTCACCAGACTTCAGAGTAATTGATGATTCTCTGTGAGTCTTTCCTTCCTGCAGTAGAATCTGTTGCACATCCTGGTGGTGGTGACTGTTGGTCTACAATGACCAGGGAAAGTGAACTCCAAAGAAAGAGAGAAAGATCTCCACCTTATTTTACAAGCAGTGTCTCTTGCTTTGAAAATAGTGTTGAGGCTAAACCTCTCCTGTTCCAGTCAAGCAGGTCATGGTGTATTAATTGAATGAGCTGGGTGGTGGACTCTCATACACGCCCGTGTAGAAAGGCAGTTTTTGCCTGGTAGTAGACCATTTACAGATACCTCAAGAACAGGTGAATGTGTTGCAGTTAAAGGCTACTATAAAGCAGAACAGCTGTTTGTGGTGCTTTGGTTAAAAAAACTCTGCTTTTGTTATTTGTAACTTGATCACTTGTTCATCGAGTTCTCTCTTCACCAGGCATTGTTCCTTCATCTTTCATTCCTGGAACTTGATCTTCAATACCTGACTGCTTCAAGACTGAGCCTTCTAAGCCCTGCCTTTCAGTCATCCTGCTTCTCCAGCCTCCCAGTTATTTTACTTACTCTGCATAGGAAGTCAAATATAGCAGATACTTGCTCACCACGTTACTTGATGTGTGAAGTCTTTTGCTGTTGGTTCTGTTACCACGCCTCTGTCCCCCTTTATTGGGATGACCTCTGCATCCTGTGGCTGTGAATTCAAGTGAGGGAAGTGTATTTTTTATATCTTTTGTTGCTAGCATATTTTGTTTCTTCTCCAAAAGCTCTCTCTCGGTGCATTGGATAAAACTTTGAGATGGAGGGTCTAGACATGCTAAAAATGTGACACCATGATATGTTGAATTCAAGTAAAGTGAGGGAAGTGTATTTTTTATATCTTTTGTTGCTTGCATATTTTGTTTCTTCTCCTAAAAGCTCTCTCTCGGTGCATTGGATAAAACTTTGAGATGGAGGGTCTAGACATGCTAGAAATGTGACACCATGATATGTACCTGTAAGAGGAATACAATGCCACCAAATGCTGGAATGAGAGAAACATTTTGTTAAGGATTTTAAATACCTTGAGTAGTAATTCTAACATTTACCCACTGGCTTCCTCAGAGATCACCTGATAAAGTAGCTACAGTTCTGTTATTTCCCTTATGCAAGTGTTTGGTCGGTGGAAGCTTGAGCCAGAAGCCCTTCTGTAGAGTAGCTCAAGTCCTGTCCTGGAAGTGAGGATTTGGGAGTCCCCTCTGGTCAAGGTCTTCTAGTTTAGGAATACCCTGTAATATGAACTTTTATTCCCTTGAAGGATTACAATCTTCCCTGTTTCTGCTTTGTTCGGTTAAGAAGTTGATTGTTGATAGTTTCTCCTCCTTAAAGCAGGGAACGTTCCTGCACACTTTTCCATTTGATTCCATCATGATCAACTAGAATATTATTTCAGCCTCTCACATTTCATGGAAATGCAGGAAACTAGTTCATTTCAAACTTTGCAAAGTCCTGTTTTGGGGTAGAATGACAGCTGGCTCCACCTCAAGGCCAGACATTTCTTTCAGATTCTTTGCTGCCTCCATAGTTCCAGAACAGATATTTAGAAGTGAGGGAGATTGTCAAGAAACAGCTAACTTGTAACATAGTCTGCTGTGTGGAAGAGGTTTTCAAGTTGGGTAGAGCCATATCCTGTGCCAGCTCAGTAAACTTGTAGGTGAGCCAGACTCATCTCAGACACTAGTGTGACATGTTCCTTGGTTAGTCCATGATTATCATGCATGCCTGTAGTAGTTCTGTCCATAATGACATTGTTCTCAGCTGAGTTTTGACCCAACACTGAATGGCTAAGCATTTCCTTACGTGGGTTCTGCATCATCACTCTCCATTGAAGTACACTTCTCTTTGAAACTTGAATTTCATAAATGACAGGCTATTACAGCAGTGCTGAAGTTTATCGCTTTCAAGAATCTCCTCCAGGTGTACATCATTTCTGCTGTTGTGTCTTTTATCTGAAAGATATTTTCTGTAGGGAACCCTTATCTTTCATAAGGATCAGTTGTCTCTTGTATTGTGTAATCAGTCTATTTCCTCCTGAAATGGATTTCAGAACTTTGGGCTTTCCTCCATCTCCAGCCTCCCTGGAAATTTATTTTCCTTGCATGGGATTCATCCCAAAAGTTACACATTTTAGAATGCCTCTGAAGTCACATATAATAGATAATCACTCAGTGTGTTAGTTGATCTGAGAGAAGGTGTTTTACAGTAAGTGCAATTAACCATCCACCTTCCCCCTGGTCTAGGCATCTTCTACATCCTAGGGCTGTGGATAGATTTTCTTGTCAGGTTATACAATTGTATACATTTTTATAGCCTTCTGTGTTGCTTGTATGTTTTGTTTCTTGTCTTACAGATTGTTCTCTGTCTCATTAAATGGAATGAAATTTGTGGTACAAAGGCTAGGCATTGCTTTCTTAGAATGAAATATAGTGCCATTACATGCACCTGTAAGACTCACGTTTCCTCAGGTGTGGAAATAAAACAGGTATGTTGCTGACTATGGAACAACTTGAAAGGAAACTTCAGATGTTGCCCACTATAAAAGGCTTCCCAACAGTCATGGTGAGTATATTTCTGCTCTTTCCCATATCTTGTTAATTGTTCATTGGAAGCTCAAGATAGGGCATTGCCTGTTTTCATAATTCTGGAATTCACAGTAAATTGCACCATGCTATAGTTAGAACCTTTCCAAAACATCAGATGTTCTTCATATGTTTCACTGCTCCAGTAGCTTTAGCTATATGGGTTATATCCTGCCAAGGATATAGCATCTACCCAGCTTCTAAAGCTTCAAGCACCTTCCATGCACCCAAAATGTCAAGCAGATTGAGATGAGCTAAAAAAAGACAAATTTGGGCACAAAGCCCTTTAAAGGGTTACTGTCGCCAAAGAGTATGCTCCTCTGCGGCTTTTGAGGATCAACTGTTGGCTTGTGCTTTTTTTTTTTTTGCTAGGCAGATAAGTTCCTTTGCGGGAAAAACTTCCCTTTTCTTAAATTTTGTTAATGTTTTATTACTTTCCACTTCAGGAAAGTTATTTTAAAGCTAGGAATGTTATTTAATGGACTGTCTCAAGACTGTAATGTTCTTTTAAAGGGAGCACTCATTTCTTTCTTTCAGTTTCAGTAGTGTAAATTAACTGAAAACATATTTTCTGTGGAGTAATTGTTTATTTTTCCTTTGTCAGCTGCCATAGTTTTTAAAAAGTGTTTTTTACTGTCTTTTTTCTGTCGAAAAAGTAATTTTTGTGGACTGATAGTTTTACCAGCATTTGCTGCTTCTCTTCCCTAGGAGACAGGCACCATTTTCGGCTTGACCATGGAACAGACTAACAGTCCCATGGTCGGTCCTTCTACCAACCACAAAAAGAACAAGTTAAGCAAACAGCCTTTCCCACCACAGCAGGCTAGCAATTTGCCTCAGCCACAGGTGGGTGACTCTAATGTGGCCATTTGTTGTACCTCAGACCACTCATTTTTTACCCCGGATCCCTCTGGTGTAGCACCTACAGCCACAATGGTATGGGAGATAGCCACATCTTCTGCGGAAGAAGAGAAGATTGCACAATTGATTAAAGAAAAGCAGACAGAATTAGAGAAAGTAAATCTAACCACTTATCAGATTAACAAGTTGGAAACACTACAATTTAACTTGAATATTTATGAGTCTAAGGTGAAAGAGCAAAAGATCAAAAAACTAAATAGAGATGTCATGGACTTTAGACAGGGCAGGGTCTTTGAATGGCCTAGGGAAGAACATCTAGAAGAATCAAGACCCCAGTTTCCATTTAGTAAAAGGGTGAACACCAACACAGGTGTCAATTACACACCATTGATAGTGGCAAATGAGGATCAAAGTACCAATCAGATTTTACAGGATAATAATCTTTTTGCCACTATTCCAAATGATACTGGAATAGATTCCGTCAGAACTATTCCAAATGATACTGGAATAGATACCGTCAGAACTATTCCAAATGATACTGGAATAGATTCCGTCAGAACTATTCCAAATGATACTGGAATAGATTCCGTCCGAAGGTTGATGTTAACTAAGAAAACTACAGCTGAAACATGGCTCATCTGTGACTTACTAGAATTGATTCTGGAGAATAACTATTTCATATATGGAGAAAAAACCTACCTACAAAAGTGTGGGGGGGGGGCCATGGGCACCCCCTGTGCTAATAGTTACTCCAATTTAGTTCTTGTTGAATGGGAACAACAGTTTGTATTAAACATCAACAATCCTTGGCAGAAAAATATTTTGTATTATGGACGTTTTGTTGATGACCTGTTTATTTTATGGAAAGGTGACGAAGAAAAATTCAGACGTTTTCATAAATATCTTGATGTGACTACTTCCTATTTAACCTTTACATCAGATTGCTCAAGGCAAATTATAAATTTTGGATGTCAGTGTCAGCTTTAATGAGTTAGGTACTTGGATTTTGATCTGTATAGAAAGAATACATGGAGAAATCACTACTTACAAAAAAGCAGCATGCATCAAGACATATTGCCAGAAACATTATGACCAATGAGACAAATAGGGATTTATAAAGCAATAACTAGAGCCATGAAGAAAATTAGCTCTTGTTTAAATGATATGGTACTACAAAGACAGATTGATAATGACTTGTTTGATTTTCTGGATGCTCCCAAACCCACTGTTCCATGTATCAATGGTTTACCAAAGATACATAAAAATATAAAGGATCCTCCATTACGTCCTATTATTACAGGCCAAGGATGGGCCACAGAGAATTTATCATTATATGTGGAAAAGGAACTAAGGGAACTTCTGAATTCCTATACAACGGTATTAAGAGACACAGATGACTTCCTAGATAAATTAAATAAATCCATGGAAAATATAGTAATTGAAGGTGATCTCTTGTTAACAACTTTGGATGTTAATAATCTTTTTGCCACTATTCCAAATGATACTGGAATAGATTTCGTCAGAACTATTCCAAATGATACTGGAATAGATTCCGTCAGAACTATTCCAAATGATACTGGAATAGATTCCATCAGAACTATTCCAAATGATACCGGAATAGATTCCGTCCGAAGGTTGATGTTAACTAAGAAAACTACAGCTGAAACATGGCTCATCTGTGACATACTAGAATTGATTCTGGAGAATAACTATTTCATATATGGAGAAAAAACCTACCTACAAAAGTGGGGGGGGGGCATGGGCACCCCCTGTGCTAATAGTTACTCCAATTTAGTTCATGTTGAATGGGAACAACAGTTTGTATTAAACATCAACAATCCTTGGCAGAAAAATATTTTGTATTATGGACGTTTTGTTGATGACCTGTTTATTTTATGGAAAGGTGACGAAGAAAAATTCAGACGTTTTCATAAATATCTTGATGTGACTACTTCCTATTTAACCTTTACATCAGATTGCTCAAGGCAAATTATAAATTTTTTGGATGTCAGTGTCAGCTTTAATGAGTTAGGTACTTTGGATTTTGATCTGTATAGAAAGAATACATGGAGAAATCACTACTTACAAAAAAGCAGCATGCATCCAAGACATATTGCCAGAAACATTATGACCAATGAGACAAATAGGATTTATAAACGTTGTAACTGAGAATCAGCACGAAGCAGAGAAGTAAATTTTCTACAGGAGAATCTCAAGAGGTTATAACAAGCAGGATTTACACCCTCAGAATAGAGTAAGGCAGAATTTAGCCAAACAAGCAAACATGAATATTAGGTTTTCTCTGACTTACAGCTCTGACAATTCTCAAATTTTGAGAGTGATAAATCAATTTTGGCCTGTTTTAACTCAGGATCCACAGATAAAATATATTGTTGGGGAAAGACCACAGTTCTGTTATAAGAATAAAAAGAATATAAAAAGGCTTTTATGTACCAACATACAGAACAGTAACCCAACAAAAGGACGTAGAGGCACCTTCATGTGTGGCAATTGTAACATCTGTACACTAATAGACAGTAGTAATCAGTTTGTGCATCCTGTTACTGATAAAGAGTACACTTTTAATGTCAAGGCGACTTGTAAAACAAGTAATGTCGTGTATTTGGCAACTTGTAAAAATTGTTCATCTTTTTACATAGGAAAAACTAATCAGTTGTTCAAAAAAAGAATACAAAGACATCAAAGAGATATTATCAACAAAGATTTGCACAATGCACTAGCCTATCATGCTGATATGAATAGAGGTCACACATTTATGTACAAAGTGATTGAGAATATTGTTGTCGGACCAAGGAGAGGCGATATCGAGAACCTAACTGAGTTAAGAGAAACCAAATGGATAATTAATCTGAGGGCTGATCAACCCCCAGGCCTAAATAGTATTATTCCTTTAAAACCAGTTTTGAAACTTAAGAGACCGAAGATAAAGAAAGCATGTATACACCTGCGGAATGTGTCATAAGAATGCATACTGAACAACTAGTACCAAGAAAGGAATGTAACTATATAATTAAGCCCACTTTAAAAGGAATCCTGTTTAATGTCTTCCAGTTTCATATGAAAGTATGCCTAATATGCTGCAAGAACTTCATATATTAGAAAGACACATGCTGAGAAATCTTTATAGAGAGTGAGGCTGTTCTGAAGTGTAAATGTTAAAGAAGTCCATTTTTATAACAACGAATGGCTATTGATTCTTATACAAGAATGATACTGTTTTGACATAGGTAAGATGTGTTTATACATTTTTTATCTATGTCAATAACATAGTACTTTGCTACTTGGACAAAGTATCAATATTTTCCAATGATGCCTCTAAATATCCAAAATGTCTCTTCTATTAATATGCCACTAAATATGACTTAATGATGTGCCTTTATAGACCATAAGACCATAAGACTATTGATCTTCAGGATAGCGAAGGCGATTTGATATTTTCTGATATGATGTCGGCTAATGACAAAGTATATACAAAGATTGGTACATCGATCCTTGGGTACCTCTAGGCTATATAGACTTGATATTTTGTTATTTAAAGCCTAATATGTAGATCATTGATATGTGTCCGAAAAATGCATACTGAAGCACTTGACTTTATGTATGGCAATGAGCTGAAACATTATGAATGGGCTTCAAACTGTTCTTCTTGAAAGCTTGTTTTAAAGGTTTCTTAAAGATTTTTTAAGCAGTTTGATGCACAGAGACTGAATTTAAAGAAAGGACATATGCACACTTTGTTATTTAGACAAACTGTCATCAGTCACAAATGGTGCTTCTAAACACTGAACAACATTGCTTTCTTCAATAACGCTAGTAAGCGTGAAATAATGGTGTTGTCTCTACTATTCATAAGATTATGGACCTTCAGGACAGTGAACAGCTTGTCTCAAAGATTTCTTAAAGATTTTTTGAGCAGTTTGATACATAGAGACCGAATTTAAAGAAAGGACGTATGCACACTTTGTCATTTGGACAAACTGTCATCAGTCATTAATGGTGCTTCTAAATATCGAACAATATCGCTTTCTTCATTAATGTCACATAGGCTTGATATTTTGTTTTGTACATAAAGCCTAATATGAAGACTGCCAATGTGTGTCAGAAAATTGCATACTGAAGGACTTGATTTTACGTATGATAATGAACTGATAAATAATGGATGAGCTTTGCCGTCTTTTCTACATAGTTCGTTTTAAAGATTTCTCAAATATTTTTGATGTATGGAGGCTTTGCTATGAAAGGTTAACCCTCTAAATTATGACTGTGAGCAAACAAGACTGATGAGTTATCACCAATCACCAGCATTCATGCTTCTTTAACACTTTTGATTGGATGAGTATGCAGCCTAATTTGCATACTATGAGTTGCAACCAAAAAGGCGGAAACGGAAGTATTTGAGATTATGTATTCAAATAAGGCAGAGAAGTACCATCATGGATTGGATGAAAGTCATTTACTCAGTGTATGGATTAGTCAACAGTATAGAAGCTCATCTTTTAAAAATAAATGCTAGTCCCATTTTAGTTTACGATCTGAGGAAGATTTTATCGAAAGTGCTGTGCTTATCGTGTGGATTTTAAGGGACTCTTATTTTATTTCATTTTACTTGTTTATTTTGTCACTTGTTCATTACAGAGAGTTCGAAATTGGACTTTGCCAGTTTCTGGTATTGCATTTGAAGAAACTGTTTTGGTGAACACACTGTCTTTGTTTTTGCCTTTGTTTATTTTTTTGAGACAGTTCACCACAGCGTTGGGGGATACCTTGTTTTTGTTGGATCTTCTGCGGCTGTTGGGGTCCCCTCAGTGGGCAAGGGAGAGCCACTGTTGTCAGACTTGGGAGAGGGAACAGGGAAGGTGTCATAATGCTATACCTATCCCTGTGGAAGAAGCTGCTACCATTAGTAGTATGGTTAACCCCGTTTTTCCTGCCAAAAAGAAACAGAAAACCAAGCATGTTTCTATTCCTACTTAAATTTCTTTGGATAGAAGTAGCTTCCTGGGACTGTCTCAGAAATTAATTTAGGTTACTGATCCTTATAGTAATGTAGTTTTTGGTAAAAGAAAGAGGGATTCCTCTTTTCTTAAAGATATTCAAGATTCTGAATCTGAACTAGAAAATCCAGAGATGGATTTGGGGTTTTGTCCTCAGATTTCTGATTCAGACTCAGAGGAGAGCTCAGTTTCTGATTCTTCCAGTGGGGTTACTGTTTTTGAGAGTATTGCTAGAATGTCCCGACATTTTCAGTGAGAGAACACTGAGGTTTCTCAATCCCTCAGAAAATACTATGAGTTGTTACAGAAGAATTTTCCAGAACCTACACCCATTCCTCCTGTCCTGTCTTCTTTAGAAGATGTTCATAGGTCCATATATGTTTACTAGGCTAACAAACACAAGGGCCTTTTTAAACTTAGCCACACATCCCAAATCTCTGACAAGTTCTGGTACCCTTGACAAGTGTAAGCAGGGGCTTGAGAGGTGAAACATTTGCAAGCAGGGGCCTGGAATATGAACTATTTACAGGCTGCCTGTGTCCATTAGAGACATAGGTGACAAACCAGGGATGAATTTCCTGTTCTCCATCCAGTTGTCCATGTTATACTTGAATTGGGTTGGGGAGGAACTCTGCTTCACATTGATGGAGAGTCTGTTCTAGAGAAGGGGTAGTCTCTGAGACATATACCTGTCTCTCCAACAGGCAAGGTTTAAGTTCTTAGACTGGGTAATTCTGGTGCTGTTTGTTTTGTGGATATGCAGGAGGTCCATCAGAGTGGAGTCTGACAATACCTTGTATGCCAGGCATAGATCTTCCCTCACTAGCCTATAGGAGACAGAATGCAGGGATAGGGCCTTAAGGCAGTCTACGTAGGACATGTTACTTACACTCTGTATTCTTAAAGTTAGGAATCTCTGTGAACATTCCAATTGTTGGATATCCCAAGTTAGGTACAGATTGAAGGGGCATTGTAATTGATAGGTCTGATAAATGACTTCCTTGGACCTAGATGCTTCCTTCTATACATCTTCCTGATGGGTCCTTTGTTTATAAATTGCACAACCTAGAATGATTTCCACACTACTATAGACACATGACGGTCAAAGGCTAGATTATTGTCTATGTGTGTGTCCTTAAGTTCCTGACTACTGGGTCAACTCTTAGTGGCATGTTATCAATAGTACCAGGGGTGGAGGACTTCCTGAAGGATGCTATTATGCATTTCTTGGCTTTCATTTTTAGTCCATGGTGTTGATACCAGTTGTTTGTCAGTGTCAGCCCTTTCTGGAGAACATTTGTGATGGTGGACAATTCAATGACAACTCCTAATTTGCAATCATTTGCAAATTTAGTCAGCCAGAGGCCAATGACATTGGCCTTGACTTCAGAAAAGTAAATGTCAAAAAGGAGCAGTCCCAGGACCAATCCCTTAGAGACTCCACTTGTGACTGGCCTCTTTGTAGAGGTTGACTCCCCAATTCTATCTTTCCGGGTCCTGTCTGTGAGCCAGCTGGTTATCTACCAGGTGACATAAGGGTTTGTACCTAATCTCTTAAGTTTGTCAACAATGCCCGAGTGGGGTATTGTGTCAAATGCCATGGCCAGTTCAAGGTAGGCAGTGTGAATGATTTTGCCCTCATCTGTTGCTTTGGTGATCTTCTCAAAGAAGTCCACCAGGTTAAGTAGGTATGTCCTGCTCTTGATGAAACCAAACTGGGTTGTGTCCAGTGTCTGGAGGTTTACCATATCATCACTGATAATTTCCATGACAAATCTTTCCATGGCCTTGCATATGAAACTAGTGAAACTTATGGGCCTTTAGTTTCCAGGGTCTGTAGATTACCAACTTTTGTGCAGAGGGATGACTGTTGCTGTTCTCCATTCATGAAGCACAAAGCCTGTTTAGAGGCTATAGTTAACTAGTAATTCCAGACACCCTGATAGGTCATGTTTCATGTTATTTAGAAGGCATCCTGGGATACTATCTGGCCCATTGCAATGTTCTTGGCCTTAGAGAAACCATTAAGGACCTGTTTTCTAGTGATACCGGAGGGAGTTATATTTGAAGGTATTTCCTGAGGGAAGGTTGATAGAGAGAGATGAGTAAATTTGGAGCTGATTTGTTGGCCATTATGTTGGGTATAGCTTCTGGGTCAGTATAGGTGGATCCATTCACAATGAGCCCTGCACTCAACTGTGTATTGCCTTTGAGGCTGCAGACATAACTAAAGAATGTCTTGTGGTTATTCTTTGCCTGGGAGGCCAAATTTACCTCATATTGGGCTTTGATACACTTTATTTGTCCTCTGAGTGTTTGTTTACTGTGATGAGAGTGCTTTTATCATGCTGGGTGCTGCACCTCCTATTTTTTGCCATGATTTTCTTCCTTCTGTTAATGATGTTGTGATTCCACCAGGGTGGTTTGTTTTTTGGAGTTAGTTCTGTACTTCTTCCTGATGAGTACAGCTGCCTCTATGCAGCTATTAACATGCTTATACAGGATTTTGGTGAACAGTTCTGTGTAGGCAGCAATGTTCTCAGGGTTTATGAGTGCTTGAAATTTTGCCAGGTTATCACATAATAGTAGGAAGATTGCCTTAGAGTAGTTCCTTAATATTCCAAGGTTAGCTGGGGTTCCAAGTTTTATTTTCACTTTAGGGGAGATGGTATGACCATACCAGAGAAGACATTACACTAGGGGGTGTGCAGCACTCTCCAATGTCATTGAAGACCAGATCCAATATGGTTGCATCTGGTCCAGTGACTTTGTGTTTACAAAACCCAGGAATCTATGTATGGTTATTAGAGTCACCCACAAATATGGTATTGGGTTGGATGTTGAGTGTTTCCAGTAAGTTTAAATACATGGTATGGATTTCCTTGGTCATAGAGGAGGACTTATAGCTTTCAAGGAAGTGGTATTAGATTTTTCCTATGGTGATTTGAACATGGAGAAGCTCAAGTATATTGTCCTGTATCACCAGCTTTGAGGTATATTTATTTTTTATGTAACTCAAGACACCTTCATCTTTCGTCTCTGTCATAGCTGGTTCAAATGTGCGGAAGGCATTATAACCTTGCACTGCCAATTTGCTCTCTGCAGCTTTAAACCATTTCTTGGTTTTGATTTGCTACATCAGAAGTACTTTCAGTTTGGCATTGCCTAAAAAAGGTGCTATGGGGGAGGATAATGTCTTAGCTAATATTCAAAACCCAAGAGGGGAGAGGTGCAGACCATCCTTGACAAAGCTGCATCATCTGTTGACCATCTTCTTCCATGCTGATGAATATTGCACCCCTTAGAATGACATCAAAAACTAAGCCAATTATTAAAATCAGCCATCTTTTGTTTATATTTGGCATCATCCTTGGAGAAGGTAAACTGTTGTTCAGTGCTAGTCTCATACCAGCCTGGGACACATATTCCTAGAGCTGCATGATGTCTGTCTTCATATAGTCTAGGGAGGTGCGTTTCAGATCATTTACACCCACATGGACTATTACTGAGTCATACTGTTACTTGTGGTCCAATAACCTGAGTGCATGCAAAATGTGATGGATCTTGGCCCCTAATAAGCAACTGACTGTGAATTTCTCCTTACTGAGCCTGGTAAGAGGGACATCAGTGTGTCTCACAATGGAGTCTCCAATGACCAGAATGTTGGATTTTGTGGTGGCTTTTCTTATGGGCTTAGAAGTAGAGGCTCCATGAGATGTGGCTTTATGAGCTGATATGGGTGTTGTTTTGGTAGAGTGCATTTGTGGTGCAGTGTGTGTACTACTGAGAACCTTTTTCACATTAGGAGTGCTATTATGCAAGAGTTTTGCCTCCACTGTCATTGTGTATATACATCTCTCACATACCATATCAGTTTGTTTGAGAATTAACTAGTTGTCAGTAAATTTGAGGTAATTTCTACATTACCTCAGGATGCCCATATCCACCAAGCTGATAATGGGGAGTCTATGTCAGAAGACTGAAAATCAAAATATCTAAAACTCAAAATATTGAAAATATTTTTAATGCAGGGGGCAAGCCCACCTGTACCCGTCATGCTGGTACCCCCTGCTAATTATATATACCAACTACACGATCTCACAGCACTGGGGAAAAGGCAAATTCCATTTTCAATATCTTGAGTTTTAGATATTTTGATTTTTAGTCTTTTGAGTTTTTGATCTTCTGAAGGAGATCTGGTAACGGAGATAGTCAGAAAATGCATATCCATGGCAACAGACCACGTTTTATTACTTAGTTGGAGTGAAAATATAAGGTAATGTCAGAAGTATCTGGTTTGCAACTCTGAGGGCACTGCAAACTAGTTGTCCTGCGTGCAACAAGGTACTGGTGAAATGTCAATGGTGCTTTTACAGGAAAAATGTCAACTCAAGGTGTCTGTGGCTATACAGGGCACTGCCAAACATTGAAGGGAAATTAGTAAGTAGAGCGTTATGATTTATGGATAAAGTATTTAAGCAGATATTCTGAAGTTAGAAGGAAATTAAGCAGTACATACTGATAAGAAAGAATTAGTTTGTCAGAAATAATAAAAATAGGGGAGTCGCCTGAATGCCTACTGCCTGGCTACTACTAGTGCTGGTCTCATCACAGCTTCACTCTTCCAGGATACAATGCTCCTTTGCTTATTCTCCGACCAGAAGCAAAGCAGTAGCACCAATCCCAAGATGAGACATAGGCCACAGCCTGTTTGGTGAACCACAGTCTTGTCCCAGATGATGCAAGGGTCTGTAGGCTTGTTTTAGCCTTTTCCTGGCAGATGCCTTAAATAACTACCAGGCCAATCAGGAAGGTCAAACACAGACATTCACTTCCCAACCAGAAGCAGTCAGGAATCAATGCACTCTACTTCTTTTCTCACCAGGAGCAAAATATAAGCACAAATTCCAAACTGGCACCTGTGAAGTAGTTATTAGACTTTCTAGTTATCAGCAGTTCCCAGGAAATAATGTCAATATGCTCTTTCTCTCACCAGGAGAAAACAGAAGCACTAATCTCAAGATGACTACTGAGAGGCAGAATTGGTGGTCTTGGAGTAGAGTTTGCAGATTTTAAAGGTACAATGGAAACATTGGTTAAAATCCTAAGAGCTGGTGTCCACTAAGCAGTTTGATATGGAAGAGGAGGTAACCTAAGCTTTAGCTATATAATATATCTTTGGAGCTTTTCTCCCAAATCCACTGAAAAAGGGCAACAGTTCAGCTGGACACTCCCAGTCAACAAATGTAAAATAAAATAAAATGAAATTAAAATAATAAAATAAATAAATAAAATAAGTGGAGAGCCACTAATTTTAAAAGATCAAGATAGATTGGAAGGGGTGGACATGTTGTATTGTGGTTCTATGGAATACAGTGGGATGGCCAATAAATTTAAATAATTGAAGGGGAGTGATTTGACAGAATGATAATTTTGTGCTTACTCACAATAGCCAATGAAAGAGGAGAGGGGAGGAGATATTTGGTCAAATAAATATAAGGTGCTGGCAACTAGAAAGACAACTGAGTTTAAAAACACAACAGCACCAGAGTAGCAGGGTGGGGAAAACTTAATTTCCATGACTCACAAGAGACACAATTGTAGTCTCTTTCCTAGTTTATATATGTGTGTGTCTTACTGCCTGCAATTTTCCCGATAGTCAGACAGCTGTCCCTAAAAATGGTAGCTAATGTGTATAAAGTTCCTCAGTCTTTTAAATGTTTATACACTATTCCTAAACCTAGACCCAGGAGCTGTAGCCTTAGTTGATTCCACTGTTGCTAAGCACTCAGTTAATTGCAATCCTACTCTTTCTAATAAGGATGGGAACATTATTGAGAAGTATGAGAAGAAGCTTATTGAAATGACAGGCTCATAGCTTAAAGTTTTTTTCTGACAAACTGGGAAAGTATAAGGAATGTTTTATCAATGGTTTCTTCTTATAAAGAAAAATCTGCTTTAAACAACTTTGATTTTTTTCTGTTGCACAGGTCACTACTCATTGTTTGCAGTGTATGTATGATTATGTTGATACTTTTTTCCAGGGCTATGGCCACTGGTACTGTTTTAAGGAGGTTTGTTTGTCTGCATTCTCAGAAACTCTCAAATGTTGTAAAAATGAGATTTTAAATTCTCCCTTGGATAGAGATTCAGTAGAACTTTAGATCTATTTCTAATGTTTTCTACACAGACCTTGGTCATGGTAAGGGAATACCACAGGATTCTGGGTCTCGTGGAATCTATGATTCCCGTGATATCCCTGGCAAGACTCCACATGAGAAAGATACAATGGTATCCAAAATGTCTTTGGTCAACACCCTTAATCTTTTCTGATCCAAGTGCTGAGGTTTTTCAGAAGAGAAATCCTTTGTTGGAGACAACAGATAACATTAAATCCAGGTCTCTTTCCTTCTCCTTCCCTAAGCAGTCAGTCACAACAGACTCTTCAGACATTGCTTGGGGGGGGGGCAGTTTCTGGAGGGATAAAAGTGCAGAGTGTGTGGGATACGAAGAACAGACACAAGCACATAAATATCAAGGAGATGCTTACCCTGATCAAGGCACTCAATTCTTTGAACCATTGTTGGTGACCAAGACCTCTTCAAGTGGTTACAGACAATACTACAGTAATGTGGTACATCAACAAGTGGGTGGGAACCAAGTCATACTCCCTTTGCAGACTGGCTGTGTTAGCTTGCGATATAGTTTTACAGCACAGTCTCAATCTGCAGTCATCATACATTCCTTCAGAGCAAAACTGTGTGGCAGACAAGCTGAGCAGGACCAGGGTGGATTCTCATAAATGGAAACTACATCAGAGGGGTCTTCCAAGATTTGATACATCTGTGGGGAATTCCTCAGGCAGATTTCTTTGCCTCCTTTCTGGACATTCAACTGGCAGAATTTTGTTTCAGGACTCCATGCAAGAAGGCCTGGAAGACAGATGCTTTTTCTTTTTTTGTTCAGGAATGTTCATGTGTGCCTTTCCACCATTTCAAATAAAACACAGGAAACTTCTGAAGATTCAGAAGGAATTCCCAAAGGTCATTGTGGTAAATTCCTTCTGGTCCAAATAACTATGGTTCTCCTTTCTTTTGGAAATGGCTAGAGGCAATTACCATAAGCTACCTCACAGACTAGACATACTCACACAAAACCAGGGGTGTCTGATACACCCTGACATCAATCATCTTCAATTGACTGCCTGGATGATAGGGTCTTAATTCCCTTAAGGCACTTGTTTTCTGGGGATGTGCAGCAGGTACTAATGGAGGCAAGAAAGCCTGCTACCTGAAAATCATATATCGGCAAATAGAAAAGGTTTTCAATTTGGTGCCTACAACATAACCAGCACCCATTCAGGGCTAGTCATTCTCTGGTTCTACAATATTTGTGTGAGTTACCATCCTATGGCCTTCCTTATTCCTCTGCCAAGGTTAATTTATCAGCCAACTCAGCGTGCATGCCTATGGATCCTCCTCTTTCAAGGCAATGACATGTCAAAATGTTCTTTAAAGGAGTTTTGCATAAGAGATCTTGAAGTAAACTGGTGATCCCTCCTTGGGAGCTTAGTTTTGTGTTACAGAAGCTAACATTTGCTCAATCTGAACCAGCTAATTTGACTTGTGATTTTTAACAAGGAAAACAGCTCTATTGCAAGTTCTTATGCTCATTCAACCCTACTTCATTTTCCACAAGGACAGGGTTTCTTTGAGAACTAATCCTTTTTTTAAGCCTAAAGTGATATCTGAGTTTACTTTAAGCCAAACTATCCATCTCCCTGTTTTCCTTCCTGAACATAAAAATGACGGAGAAAGGATACTGCATATCTTGGATGTCCACAGACAACTCAGGTACTGTCTTGACGCAACTAAATTTTTCAGATCATCTGATCAATTGTTCATTTCTAGTGAAAGTAAGAATAAGGGACAATGTTTTGCTATACTCACCATGACAGATCTATTCCAGGCAAGGTCAGGGCCCACTTTTCAAGGACCTTGGCTTCTTCTATGGCTTTTTAGAAAGGGTTGACTTCTAGATGTATTCTAGAAGCTGCTACTTGGTCCTCTGCACATACTTTTACAAAGCACTATAAGCTGGATTCCTTCTCTAGGTTTAGATTATGCTTTGCTAGGATCATTCTCAAGAGGGTCCTGGACTCTTCTTCTTCCACTTCTCAAATATAATTAGCTAGGATAATCTACCATATAGCTAAGACTACTGCACCAGTGATCAACATGAAGAACATAGACAGTTGTTAGACTTGAACTTAGCATAACAGTAGATGTTTGAATGATCAGTGCTGCAGTAGCCACTCCCTCTTCCACCCCCTTGTGTTTTGGTGTGTTTTTTATGCCAGGGTGTGGACATTTATTTTTTGTTATTCCTAAACTTTTTCTTTCAGTGTCAGCCTCTCTGTTGGTGCAAAAGCAATGAAAGGCTTTGCAGCCAAACTTGTGTCTTAGTCAGCTCAGTTCAAGCTGCTTGACAGTTTGGTTATGTGGAAGGTGCCCTGAAGCTTTGGAAGCTGGCCGGCTGTTATATCCTCAGCTGGATATAACCCATATAGCTAAGGCTATTACAGAAGGAATCATTCAAACATCTATTGCCATGGTAAGTTTACTTACACAACTGTGCTTTCTTGCATCTATATTGTGAACATGCAGATGGAAGTCTAACAAGGTAACAGCTGTACCAAAGGAATTCTGCCACAAGGAGCTTCTTCACAAACACCACTGTGGGTGTCTTGCTATGCCATAAGGATGGCTGTTTTCACTTTTTGTTTATTTTAGCTACTCTGCAGCTGTCAGCTTGTAATATTTACTTATTATTTTCTGTAATGTCATCTATGTCCTCTAATCCATTAGAACCTAAACTGTTAACACTGAAATGGAGGATCTATATTTAAAGCACACCTGTACAAAAACAATTAGAAATAACTAGTAATCACTGAGAAATCACATTATGTCCCCTACTGAGGTATTAATGTCCATTATACAAACTCTTTTGGATCCCACCAAATGGAGACCAGAAAATCGTGGGTGCTTGTTACTCATACTGGACCTTGTGTGTGACGATGTACAACATGGTTCAGGGTTAAGTGTAAATAAATAAAATGTATTGATAGTGACAAACTGACAATGCTAACAGAGTTTCTTTCAAATAACTGTGTCACACATTTTCGGTGTACATATTAGAATTGTAAACTCCTTTCATTACTACTCTGGAATGGGAAGACGTGTTATGACTGCTTTGTATTTATTGGTTTATTATTTGTTAACTAGGCAAGTGGGCTGTCCATGGACCCTCATGGATTCTTTTCAACCATGACCCAGGCCACAAGCAAAGGGATAAATATATCATAAACAAGGACATTAGTGCAACTAATCAACCAACATGATTTTGGGAGGGGGAAGAAAACTGGATCACCCAAGGCAGGCTGACACAGACAAGGGACGTACATGCAAACTCTATACAAACAGTGACTGGGTCAGACTTGAACCCTAGAGAGACATCTTACTAATGAGTCACTGTACTACCTCATCCTGGATATTTGTAAACGCATGTCTATTAGCCTACATGTTTTCTATGTTGTGCATCCAAATCTGGGAATTAAAACACTAGTTTCTGGATCAGCAATATATTCAAGTGTTTTAAAAATGAAAAATACTCATCCTTGAATGCATTTCTAAAAGGGATATTTATGAAAACACAGCAGTGAAACAATAGACTCTCTTTTTTATGCCCTAGACCTCATTTTTTGCAGGAATATGATCCCCCCACACATACACTATCATATAATGTCATCACTAAGGTCTGTTTATACAAGGAAAAGGAAATTATACTTCACTGTCTTCTTAGACTGTGTGGCACCCTGTCCTTGCAAAGTTCATGAGATTTCATTTAAGCAACCTTTTCAAAAATAAGTGTTCAACTATTCTGGTGTGTGAGTACCTGCACTCTGAAAAGGTACCAAACTCTCATACATTGGAGCCTACAGAGTCTTACCTGGCCTATTACACCTGTGATCTTCCAAGTGCATTGTGACAACTCTAGGTTACTTTGTTATGTAAATACTTGGAATGAAACTTGTCATTGTGGAGAAGTTGTTGTGCTTTGGGGATGATCCCTAAATAAGAGAAGATGATTGGCAGTATACAGCCCAGACAGGTGGCGTTATGAGCCACCAGTAAGCTTCATCCTTTAGCCCTGGGATTGATTCCCTCCCCCCTTGTGTACTGTTCAACTCTAAGCGAGTAATTTAATTGGACCAGTGTTTCTAATTGACCCTTAGAAAGTGGTATTTGTATTTAGAGGTCCATATCAATTTAGGAAGTGAATAAAATAAAAATAAGTATGTATTCTTTTACATGTGATGCATATTTCTAGGAATGATGGCATTTTAGAAGACTTTTTTAAAACAGAGGCACCCCTATCAGATCCTGAATTAAGAAGTAGGTGACAGTCTTTTTGTGCTTTATACCAGAGATGGATAAATCCTTCTTCATGTCTTTTAACAAACATGGAAATTGCCAGACTGTCATTGTTCTAGTTACTAGAGCCAGGCATTCAGATGCTGTCACATTCATCTTTGGACAACAGTTTTGTCTGTGCCATTGCCTCCTTTCATAGTGCTTCAAATGGTCCTACAAACATGTCAGGCAATTCAGAAAAGTCACTGCCTGCCTACTTTTGACTAAGAAGATCACAAACCTCCATTCCAGGAACCTCTATACAAAGATATATTATATCCGCTATACCACCAAGGCATCTAACTTTGCTGCTGGAATTTGAGCTCATCTAGCAGTCATATTACTTGAGCAGATGAAGGCCAGCATTTATTTTATGTCAGTGATGGACAAGTGTCAAGTGCAATATAATGTCTGCTAGGTGGAGACCATGGATCTTACAACAGTACGCATGCATAGCACACTGCACTGTGTAGGTTTTAGATTATTAAATATGTGGATGCATTGGATGCTTGGGATTGCCGTCAGATAAAAATTAAGTATGCAGGAGATTGCTACGTGATGGCTATCTGCAGCCATCTGTCTGTTTTCTTTAGTATGATAACTCATGATGTAATAGATTAATTTCATCTGAAGAATGGTGTCCATCCAGTGATTCATTTGGTTGAGGCCTGCACTACAACAGTAAGGAAAATCAAGTTACAAATAGAGAAGATGGCAAAAGGTTGATGGATTACATGTTACCGGAACAGCAGACAAACAATGTGTCCTTCTTCACTTTAGAGAGTCAACAGTGACTCATTTCTAACAGTTGACACTTTCATCACCTCGACTTCAAGACTAAATAATATTTTTATGCATAGAGAGTTGGCTGTGAATAGATTAACATGGTAACGGAGCTTCTTTCCACTGATGGTGCTGGGATTCACAGATTGTACATCAGATCTCTCAGTAAAAGCACAGAATGCATAGTAGTTATTCTGTCTTGACTGCTTACAAAATTATTTATGACTGGCTACATCCCACAGGAATGGAAACGTGCCCAGACATTCACTATACCAAAAGCTAGTGTCTTATCATGCTGTAATAACAGTAGTGGGCCAGAGTTCAGACTCGTTCATGTGACAATCAACATTTCATAAAAGAAAGCAGACATGTTAGCCAGTCTTATTCTAATGTTAATGGGTTCCCAAAAAAGCATTACAAAGAGAATACTGGAATGTTACATGACCCAATCAATCTACTGCAAATAGAATGACTGATTAACATTGGCAAAATCGATTTGGCATCTCCTGGCTTTCACTAAAAGAAGCATAGCGCAGGCACAAGATGTTAAAGGGAGATATCAGCAGTTCTGTTTTTTTTGTTGTTTTGTTTTTGGGGGTTTTTTTGTTATTTTTTTGCTCCTCATGTAAACTTGAGGTCAGGACAGTACAGTATGAGGGAAGTATGGCTAGCATTCTCCTTTGGTAAAGAAGGAAGGTGTGCCATATCAGAGAAGGAACCTTTTTCTTTTTTTCTCAACCTAGTGTGAGAGGCACCAGATCAGGAAGTAGCACCAGGCACCAAATGAGCCATTTATAGCCCTGTTTGAGCTCTCCCCACTCCAATAAATCACCTCACTTTCTTCTCTTCTTCAGATCTCATTTGCCATGATTTATATTGCACACTGAACCACCAGCTCAAGCGCTATTTGGCTGTAAAATTGTCTGCTGTGGGTTTTAAGTACTTTTTTGTTTATATTGTTTAAAATATTAGTTAGGTTACTGTACAAAAAAAGTTTTTACTGTTTGCTTCTTATTTATGTTTAGATGGTTTATTTTCTTTCCTTCTCCTGCACATATGCTTTGGTCATTTTATTCTATAGGCCACAAGCCATCCCCCTTCCCTTAGCAAAAGTTTTTCTTAAATGTTTTTGGTGCTGTGTTACAGTTTTTAGTTAGTTTGGTGGAGATTTTGGTGTGTGTGTGTGTGTGTGTGTGTGTGTGTGTGTGTGTGTGTGTGTGTGTGTGTGTGTGTGTGTGTGTGTGTGTGTAAGACTGACATTCTGGAAACTAAAACTAATGCTTATATTTAAAAGGAATAAGGCTTTAGGTTTCCATAAGCACAGTAAATATGATCACAAGTCCCCCACCCCAGATGCACAATGGTATCTGTGTTTTGTACCTACAGGTGGATCATTTGAATGTAGTCTGTGTTTGGCCACCACACCATATTTGTAAAAGCCTTCTGCCCTCAAAAGGTAAAAAGGAAAAGAAAAGGGATGACAAAAAAAGGAAGAAAGACCTGAGCAAGCAAGTCAGAAGGAACCAGCAGACCTCCTTCACCAAGACGGGCCCTACTCTCTAGGTCAATTCAGTCTCCCCAGCAGGAGCCTTGAAGCCAGATTAACCACATGGCTTGCCAAGTTCCAGTGATGACCCCTTCCCTGCTTAGCCTCCAGGTCTAAATTGTAACAGCAGCTTTGAATCCTTCTACTAGAAAGGTATACAGGAAAAAATGGATGATGTTTTCTCTGTGGGTCGGGACACTCACCAAGAAGTAGATCCTTTTGTTGTACTAGCCCTGTACTATCCATTAGTTTTTGGCTGGAATTTCCAATAAGGTCTGCATTTGTTCCCATTCTGAGAGCACATTTTGCAGCTGTTTACAAATTTTCTGAGATGCCAGGGAAGAAGGGTTAATAAAGACTTGGTGACAATTAGAAAACAGCCAAAAAAGTCCTTTAAAGATGAAAACTCCTGCTGAAACTGCACTTTATGGACTCTCTCTCTCCCTCTATGGGATCAACTTTATTTTTAGGAGATCATTGTTCTCACTTGTTGCTGGTGTTTAAAACTTAACATTGCCACTGGCTGTTTTAATTGTAGATATTGCCACTGTCGGTAAAGCAGAATATGTAAATTCCATTATAGGCATGGGCATAGTGCCTGGTGGCTATACAAAATGTGTATAAGATTTTGTTTGAACCATATTAACTAAATTAGTCCTACTATATTGCTAGAATGTAGTGTGCTAATGTTTGCTGTTACATTAGTGAAACTAGTGTCAACAAATTACCCCCTTAAAGGCTTTATTTTCCTGCCTCCACTATATGTTTTCTTCAATAGCAAAAAATAACTGCCAGAATCTCTTTAAGGAGAGAGATGCAAATTGCCAGTGGTCAATGGAGAGAATAACAGAGAAGATGTGCAAGTCGTTTTCCACAAAACAGTACCACGCCTGTAGTGCTACTTTGTTACACATCTTTGTGGAGTCCAGAATCCAGTCCCTATGCCCTTATGTGCTTTTGTTTTCACTCTTACAGTTATAGAATACCTTGTAGAGAAGAGCCCCATAAATAATTGACCGTTTTTCTATTCTACTGTATGATGTCAGGCAAGATCCCTATACAGTCCATTACTCCATATGCAGTCCATTACTCCCTATACAGTCCAGAACTCCTTATATAGTCCATTACCTTTTTAAACAAGGTACAAGGTGAATAGTATAAGAAATTCCAGGCTCAGCAAGAATGCCACTCAGCATTGGCAAGCCTATACAGAACATGTTAAAGACATTAACTGCTAGACTGTAGTAGCCATATTACTGTGGACACAGAAAGAAAATAGTAAGCACTGAAATTCTTTATTATCTCAATCACAAATTGAGGGCAGACATTAAATTCAAAGCCTAAATGCTAGCTGTTTGGTGGCCATTTATTTATTTAACATTTGTTGATTGGGAAAGTCCAATTAGGACAGAGCCTATTTTCAACAAAGGCCCGGGAGAATGCTCCAGATACATGTCTTTGAAATGTAATATTTATGCATTTCTTTTGCTTCACAGAACCCATTTCTCTCCCCCAAAGTGGACACATTGCAACAGAAGAGTAAACTGATTAATCACATGGAGTTTCACATGTCAAATTGCTTACTGAAGTAGGAAAAGGTGCAGCAGGCAGCTTTCAGACATGTTTCAGAGACAGCTTACAATACTCATGTTTTTTACATATACCCTATTGTTGCTGGCCACATAAAAGACAAAGTTTCCCCTCTCTCTCCCATGCCCAAAAGAAAGAAAAAATAATCCAAAACGAAAAGTGAAAAAGACTTTCTACCTACTAGAACACTTTCACTCATTTGTTTTTTCTGGAACAAGCTTCTGTCATGGTGGGAGGGGACAGTCTTGCTTTGCTTCCTCTCATTCCACTCATGCCTGCTTTGCTCTTCTACCATACCTCATCCCATTAAGCCTCAGCATCACTTCCTTTATACTGAAATAAAGCACACCCCATATGTACAGGAACCAATACCATTCCTCCACATATCTCCTACTTCATCTTTAGTCCCACCTCCCACTCACAACTTGTTACTCAAAATGAAGCACGACTGCAGTAACACAGTCATCTTTTGACCCATACTATAACTGTTATTACAGTCACCATATTGGTACTAACAGCAGTTATCCTACAAGCAACTGATACTTGTGCCATCACCTTATTACCTTCACCCTTCGAAGAAACTTAACTCTTCATAGTTATAGTCAATTATAAAATCTTCCCCACTACCTCTTCCTCAAAGTACTAAAAGAGGTTCCCACTCTGATGAAGCACCAATTCATAAAATCATAATCAGAATGCAGCTACTGACAAAACACAATTCCCACAGTCAGAAATGGATGAAAAAAACTGCATCTAGTGTTAAACAACTGTCTTCTAAAAGTATTCATCTCCTGGGATAAAAACCTTAAACCAGGTCCAGCAATATCTCCCACTCTCGGCTTCAGTACAAACAACAGTCCTTAGCCTTTCCACCCCAGTACCATAACAACTTTTGTATCACATCCACCCACTAACATTTTTCCCCAGATACCTCAAATAAATATATCACTTAAAGTATGAATAAGGAATTAGACTGTATAGAAGCATGTATTGGTGAAACCAGACAGACATACATGTTATCTCTAAAACATGTATAAAAGCCTCCTTCTTCCCCTTTTCTTACTTAAATAAGCAACTTGGCTACTTTGTTGACAGCATACCAAACCTCAGGACAGATGGTAGTACTAAACTAAAACCTCAAGCTGTGGTAATAGCAGATACAAATCAGGTAAAGACCCAAACTAGGATCTCATCACCCTGTACACTACAATAATTATTTTATCATCAGTCTAAATCCCCTGCCCTTCTCCATGGCAACCTTTCAGACAGCAATAAACAAGATAATTTAGAAAAGTCAGAATTAATAGCATAGTAATATTATTAGGTGAGTTCAACATAGATATACTCTTAGACAAATGCACACAAACTGAGGCCTTCATATTATAGTATAACCTATATCAGCTTGTTAATTACCCAATCATACCTAACATTGAATGTGGAATACAATCACTACTTGACCTAGTTAAGTAGGTCAATATCCCACACAAATATCATGTGGATACAAACATAATGCCTACATAACAACCTAAGTGACTACACTTCAGCTGAGGCCATTCTCTCACTCAGAACCCCTAACCCCCTACTCATCAAGAAGATGAAATTTATATAGAACTGTACTTATATAGTACAACTGACCCAAATGTTGCTTTGCAGCAGTTCAATTCCATTGTCAAAAGAGTACTTTACAGGCATTTTACTGAGACCAAAAACAAGGTAAGGGGCAAACACTGCCCATGGTTAACCACTAGCCTCAAAATCTTAAAGAAAGAGATAGGTAACACCTGAAAACAGTGCAATGCCATAAATATCCACTCACTACATCAACTATTTATTACTCAGGAAAAAACTTGCAAACCTGAAATCAAAGAAGTCAAGTCGACATAACTAGTGTCAAAACTATTAGCAAAAGCTAAAGGCATATCCTACTTAGATTCCCCCTCACATTCAAACTGAAACAATCCTATGAGCTGAACAGACCTCATATACTTTAAAACAACAATCTGCATTCATGTATAACCATCCACAGACTTTCATGCCACATCTGATAATATAACGAAACAGACCACACTCCCACCCTCACAAAATAGTACCCCACTTGTGGAACATGCCTTGAAAAACTAAATAAGAAAACCAACCCCAATCCCAACAGTATAATCCCGACCTTTCAGAAATTATGTGCCAAACTGGTAGTTAAACCCTTGGCACATATTTTAAAATTAAAAATAACTCCAATAAAGATACCTTCTCAGCTTAATCACTCCTTTATAAGTCCTATCTCAAAAAGCCAAATCCTGTCTACCCCCTCTTACTTTTGCCTGATATCTATGCTATGCACTGTCACAAAAATAAACAAATAAATAAACGTCTGTATAACCAGATAGAAAACTACCTAAACACATATAGCCTAATTATGAACTCACTATATTTATTTATTTATTTATTTTATTTATTTATTTTACATTTGTTGACCTGGATAGTCCAACTGGATACATGTCCATTTTCAGCGGAGGCCTGGGGAGAAAAGCTCCAAGGTTGAACATACAGTAAAAATCACAAAATGATTACAAGTTACACACAGTTTACAGGCTCCAGTTGAACAAGCAGGTAATATAATCAAACATTTTTAAAACAGTGTTGAGAAATTGACTAAGCCATGTAATATGATTACAGACTATAGAGGAGGATCTAGTCGGGATTTGAACAAGGACGTAGCCAGTGAGTTTTAAAGTATAGCTTGAGGCTTTCTTTCACTGAGTAAGAGAAGGTTCAAGAGTAAGATCAGCAGGAAGAGAGTTCCAAGTTTTTCCAACAGAGTTACCAAACAGGGAGTCCCCAGCAGAGTTGTTGATTTTGGATGTTTGAACCAGTAGTTTAACAGAAGAGCGAAGTGACCGCAGGTTGCTATAAGGGCTGATGATATTTTTAGTGCAGGTGTATTATCAGGGTGGTTGAGAACTTTATGGGCAATTATAAACTGGTAGTACTGAAGTAGGCTAGGCCTTTCTAGCCACCCCATAAGATTTAGGTTGTAACAGTGGTGGGTCCTATAGGCCATGCCTGTTGCAAATCTAGCAATATGGTTATAACAGCTGGAGAGTTTGCCAAGAACAAATTTGTTAGAATTAGTGAGTAGAGGGGAGGCATAGAGAAGAGTGGGGAGTAGATGGGAATGAGCAATAGCAGTCCTAGCAAATTAAGTAAGGAAAGGCTTGATCTTATAGAGGGAGCCAAGTTTTTTTGTTAATGGTTTTGATAGTTTGATTGACATGGATATCAAATTTGAGGGTGTTGTTTATTGTGACACCTAAGAGTTTGGTCTGTGTATCTGGGGAGATAATGGTACCATTATTAGATTTTATGGTAAAGAGTAGTGAGGAAGACTTACAAGTGAAGGTGAAAAGAAGCAACTTTGTTTTGTTAGGGTTTAATATCAGCTAATGGTTAGAGAGCCAGTTTTCAACTATATTGAAAGTATTCTGGGTTAATGTCATTAGATCTATCAGGAAGGTGGCTGAACAAATCAAGGTGGACTCATCTGCATATTGGATACAGGTAGCATTTGGGATGATAATGGGAAGGTCATTAATAAAGAGAGATAAAAGAAGGGATCCTAGTATGGAACCCTGGGGGACACCTAGGGTGACGGGTAGACAGATTGATAGTTTGTCCTGCCATAGGATGGATTGTTGTCTACCACACAGGTAAAATTGGAACCATTGAAGCATATGGCTCTTTAGTGAGAATGCCTTAAGGGTGTGCATGAGTATTTGGTGGTTGACCATATCGAAGGCCTTGGACAGATCTATAAAGAGGGCAGCGGAAAGCTTGCTATTATTTCGGTTATGGTTTATGGTGTTAGAGAAGGATATGAGGGCTGAGGTGGTACTGTGGTGTGGCCTAAAATCGTGCTGAGAGTTAGCCAACAGCTTATTCTGGGTAAGGTAATGCATAAGTTGTTTATGGACACATTTCTCCATAATTGTAGCCAATGGTGACAGAATAGCAATGGGTCTAAAGTTTGACAGTTCGAAGGAGTTGCCTCCTTTATGGGGTGGTATTAGATGAGATTTTTTCCAAATGGAGGGGATGGTGGCTTCAGATAAGGTTCTGTTGATTATGATGGAGATGGGGTGTGCTATGGCATCTGCTGCTTTTGCAGATACTCTGGTGGGAGGAGATCAGCTGCTAGAGTAGTTAGTTTTAATTTCTTAATTAGAGATCTGATAAGTGATGTAGAAACAGGCTGAAAGCTAAAGGAGACTGGGGTATTAGCTAAAGGAGAGTGGGGTATTAGCTAAAGGAGAGTGGGGTATTGGCTGTGGCAGAATTTGGGTTGGAGCAGTTGAGTGCCAGGTGGCTGGCTAGGGATTGGATAGTCTCTGTTGAGAAACTATTGAAGGTATTTGCAATATCCTCTGGGGATTTATGGTTGGAAGCTGACGGGGTAGGAGTGGAGGATTGCCCTGGGTGAAGAAGTTTGTTTATTCCTGCCCAAAACTTTTGAGGTTTGTTATGATGTTTTTGTTGAAGATGGTAGTAGAAGTTTTTTTTTTTATCTAGTATAATATATATTTTTTGTGTGATTCCTTAGCTGTCGGTATTGGAGTTGATTTAGTGTGTCTTTTGTGGCATGCCATTTGTCCCACACCATATCTGTAGCTATGATTTTAGATTTGGACTCTTTTGAGAGCCACAGGGCAGTTTTTGTTTTGGTTCTAATGGAGCGAGCAGACTCGTGTGAATCAAGAAAAGTAAGGAGTATGGAATTAAAGTATGCTACTGCATCGTCCAGTGAAAGGTGTTTTAGGATTGACCAATTGCAAGCTTTAAGTTCATTTTAAAAATTGGTGGAGTTGAAGTTCTTATTATTTCTGATGGTTTTAAAGGTGGTCTGGTGGGGGTTGTCCACCTTGTGCTTGATAATGTATGTAAGTAAGTGGTCACTTAAGTCATCTGGGAGGGTCCCTGACTTGTACATATACGGGTGGCTGTTGATAAGTATCCAGTCTAGGATACTGTCTTTGTTATTGGGTCTGCCTATCCTGGTGGGGGAGGATATGAGCTGTGTAAAACTATGTAGGTTGACATGGGTTGTAGGAGATTCTGAGGAACAGGTGTTCCAATCAATGTTAAAATCTCCAACCACTATAGTTTCCTGGGGGTAGGTACTGGATAACCAGTGGAGGATGTCCTCTAGGGTGTTTGTATTATTACCTGGGGGAATGTAAATGCAGACAATGTTTATGCATTTGTTATTGTTAATCTGTAGTTTGGTAATAAGAATTTCTGCATTATTAAACTGAGGTGGTTGTAGGGAGACTGTAGTAGCATCTAGTGCATTTTTATAGAGTACAACTACCCCATCACCCTTCCTAGTAGTACGATCTAATCTATGTCTTACCCTGGTGGTATTACCTCATTGTCTTTAGTTACCGGTTTTAGCCAGGTCTCCGTAAGACATAATACATCAGGGGAGTAAACTGCTAAGAGGGCATGCAGATTATGGCCCTTATTGTTTATGCTTCTGATATTTAGTTGGCAGGTCAGGAGAGAATTAGGGGGCCTATTACCCAGTGTTGTGTTAGAAGGAATATTAGTTTGGGAACTGTGGCTTCATGAATGGGCATAACATCCTCACAGTCATAAATGCAGTTATAACTTTTCTTATGCAGAAAGTATGAAGTCGTTTATCAACTAGAATAAAGTACTAACATGGTCAAGTCACTTGGGGCCATCTTCACTAGTGGCAGATTTTAACTGGGGCAATTTAGGCAGCTGCCTGGGGTCTCAGCTACAGGAGTACCCAAGGACAGCCACTTAGCAGCTGCAAAATCATGAATATAAAGTATTAGTTTATTTATTTCTAAAACAACAAAAAGTTGAATGGCAGCTGTAAGAAGCAGTGGGGAAACTTTCCTAATGCCCAGTTGCTCCCTACCCCCTTATAGGTAAGTACTACCTACTACTTTCAGAAATTTAGAATTTTTACTAACATCCTTCCACATTAACAGCAACAAACATCTAAGTATTGCAATAGTTTACATCCCCCGGGGTCACAATATTTCCATTCTAGTGGATTTTGTATCCTGGATAAACCAGAATGTCTCACAAGAAACCGTAATCCTAGAAGACATGAACATTAATTGGCAAAACCTAACTTCCAACTCTACAGTCAATAGTATAAATGTATATAGCTTCACACAGCCTACCCATGGTCTATCCACAGGACCAGAGTCTACTTTAGATTGGATATTAGTATCCCATACTCACAATTACTCAAAATCTGGCACCCTACCCAACATACTAAGTGACCACCTCCCAGCATACACCCATAGGACTCACCCTCAAACAATCAAAACACACTCCTACAAAACATCTAGGAATCTCATCCACTTTGACCAAACACTTCTTAAGAATTTTGAAAGCTCAAAACTGGCTCCTACTAAAATCATTCCCCTTAGACGAGGCTGTTATCTACTTCAACAAACTTTTTCTGGACACTCTCAACAGTTTAGCCCCTATACGAACCAAGTGAACAAAAGTTAACCATGCCCCTTGGTTGACAAAACAGATTAAACAAAGCTTACTGCATGGAAAACGTGGCAAAAAAAAAAAAAAAAAAACAACATGAACTTAATTACAAATAATTCTAAAATAAAGCCAAAAAGCTAGCCACACAAGATTAAAAAAAAAAACTACTTTTCCCCTCGGTTATCCACCTTAAACAACAATCCAAAACAGTTCTGGAAGTCAGTCTCCACTCTGCTTAATCCTGGCACTTTACAAAACCCATCCCCTTCACCCAATAAGACTCCACAACAAATTTCCCATGACTTTAACACCCATTTCATTACTACCATTCAAAAGCTAATCAAAGACTCATCAACAAACTTAAACTCAAACTCCCAATATACAACTAATTGCTTACATGATAACAACACACTCCCTGCCCCAGACATATCTACTAATACTCCCTCAACTCCTTCATTTTCTATTCAGCCCTACCCACCTCTCTTATACTCAAACTCCTAAACAAACTCAAACCCTGCTCTCTTTCTGCTGATAATATGCCCCCAGAATATTTACAACTAGCAACAAACATGATCACATATCCAGTTAGCATTTTTATAAATCGCTTTGTCTCAGAATATGTGCCGCATTTGTGGAAAAATCTATTATTACTCCACTACACAAAGGCAGAAATTCCCATGAACTCTCTAACTATCGCCCTGTCTCTATACTTTCTCCATTATCAAAAATATTAGAAAAATGTGTACAGACACAGTTACTCAAATACCTCTTGGATAATGCTCTTCTTCCCCACCCAACATGGGTTCCGTCCAGGGCACAGCACTATTACAGCCCTGCTCTCATTCATTGATACTGTCAACTAAGCCTTGGATGCTGGTCACCCTACTTCAGTGATTCCACTGGATCTATCTAAGGCTTTGACACAGTATCACATACTAAACTTCTAAACCAACTATCAAAACTAAGATGTTCCCCCAAACCTCTCAACTGGTTTACCTCTTACGTAAACAATAGAGAGCAATCAGTAAGATGGCATAACGTACAATCTGATAATCAGGCAAACAGTATAGGAGTCTCACAAGGTTCCATTCTAGGGCCACTACTCTTTAATACCTTCATCAATGATCTTCACAAAGCTTCCTAACTAGGTAATCTTATCCAATACGCCAACGAGCCTACAATAATATCTACCTCGAACAATTTCTCTGACCTCCTCACAGTTAATCAAAATGTATTTACTTCGATAGAATCCTGGCTAAATAATGCGCAACTGCTGTTAAACCCCCCCAAAAAAAACAAAACTTCTCTTGTTCTCTACAAAACCACCAGATATAGAATTCAATTTTTTTCTCTAAAGATAGGACAGAAATTGAAAGAGTAAAAACAGCTACACTACCAGGCATGACAATAGATGACAAACTCACATCTGATCCACATATTCTCAATGCAATAAAGAAAACACCCTTTAAAACTGGGAAAACCTTATTGGCAAAAAATTCTACCTTGACAATCACACCAAAACAAAACTGGCCAGTACCTTACTCATCCCTTCTATATGGTAGTGCTATCTTTACTAACCTTCACTTATCCCTCAGCAATAAACTATAATCTTGCTACTATAAAATAGCTAAATTTGCCTCAGGAAGGCCTAACTGCTCACACCACTGCCAAGCAATTTCAGAACTGAACTGGCTCAAGTTCCCCAACTATCTCTGTTATACTCAGTTAACTCTAGCCCACAAACTAATTTTTAAACCTAACACCTGCCCAGCACTCTGCTCAATTCTGCAAACTTATACTCCTAAGCAAACACTTAGATCCTCAGGCAAACAGCTATTAACAGTAGCCAAACCCAACAAAAGAGCTGGACAATGTCTGTACTCGCATAGCATTGCTAAACTTTGGAATTCCTTACCCTCCCACATAACTCAAATTGTCTGCATAAAAACCTTTAAATCAGCACTAAAAACATATTATCTAAATAATGTCTCTTGCCCCTGCAAAACAATCAGGCCACCATAAAACTGTCCCTAATTAATTCTGTATTTCAGATTACAAATACCATGTTTTAAATACTTCTGCCTTCTTTACAGTTGTACGATTTTTCTCTATTACACACTATAATGATACTGCCGCATAACTCTGCTTTTATATTTGTAACTTTTGCCTTGTATATTGCAATGGCAAGATTTAATATTGTACTCTTATACTGTGCTGTATTTATATATTTCTGCTTATGTATGTACTCAAATATAAATTTTTGTTAAGTTTGTATATTACTTGTGGAGTCTCCCCTGGCTTCCACTGAAAATGGGTTACTGACCCAGTGGACTTTCCCAGTCAACAAATGTCAGTAAATAAATAAATAAAATACTAGACTAGTTGCTCTTCTGGAACATTTTAAGCCTAGACAATTTCTCTTCCAAAACTGAGGATCAAACCTGTGAGGCAAATATCTTAACCATTATACCACCCCCAAATGACTGAATAATACTATGATACTGAATAAAACTATGATACAGACATAGGTAAATACTAAGCTATTAGTTTACAGACCTTTAAAGCTTAGCCAATAACCAGATAAAAGAATCAAACCTTGTACTTTTTATCTGTGAGGTAAGGACCTTAACCATTATGCCAACCCCTTCCAACTAATCAAAAAAAAAAAAACAAATATACATGTGCTGATTCTTATGTCAGCGTAAGATAACAAATAAAATGCATATTTACAGGTGCTGCATGAAATGTTTCCTTAAATGTTTTTTTTTTTTTGTAATAACAGTTGTAGTGCCAGCAGATTAAGGCTCCAAGGTGGTAATGAGCTGATTTATGCAGCCAGTGGAAGTACAGGGTTTGATTGCTTCTGCCTTGATTTGCCTGCTGCTGGTGTGTTACTCAGATCAAGTTATTAACCAGACAGTGCTCCTTGGACATGAGTTCGAAAAAAGTCCATGTGCATTGACTCCCCCAGTCCCCATGCACAACCGGGAAAAAAATGTGAGCTGATGAAAATGCAGATTAGTGCTCTACCCCAGTTAACAAATACATAAATAAACATTCTTATGTAAGGTAGCACTTTCATTCTAATTGATAAAGAGCTTTATAAGTTGTGTATAAGAACAAAAGTGTTAATTTAGTGTTTTGTACCCAACACACACACACGTCTAGCAGTCATGACACTGAGGTCACAGGTCATATCATGGTCAGAAGGTGCATTCTCAAGGCTGGAGGACATTTGCACACAAATGTAAGCAATGCAAGTAACATACAGTGGAGAGCAACCACTTAGTGTAAAAAGTAACTTTTTTCTGTGTAAATTTAGTATCATACTACTTTTGGTTTTAGGTGTTTAAAAATAGAAACTTGCTGTTTATTTCTTTGTAGTCATCTGTATGAAGAATTACTTTTTGTGTAGGAAGGTTTGTAGCTAAATTGCTTGCACCCTAGCTGAAATCCTCCATGGCACTTCCACAGGCCACACTCCCCCTTGTACACACACACATACACACACACACACACACACACACACACACACACACACACACACACACACACACACACACACAAACCCTTCAATGCCCCATTCTTTCCATTATGATCTCCCCAAATTGTCCAGTTTACTTGTTCAGCATTTTCAGACATTTTGCATTATTCATCATCTTTTTTTTGGTCCTTTCAACACCCCCCCTAACTGTAATAACTGTTAAGGAAATAACCAAAGTAACCGGGAAGTCTGGAGACTGCCAGTCCCCCAGAAGCCACAGGTTTTGTAGATCTTCTGAGGTGCATTTTAGAGTGTTCACCGACTCTTTTGATTTAGTGATACCTTGAAGAAAAATGACTATGGAAAGAAGTTTAGTCTTACCTTTATCTTTGCTTTTTTTTTACATCCTTTCAAAACACACCAAATGGGACAAACAGGGGTCTGGAGACTGGCAGGCCCACAAAAAACAATTTTATTCTAGATGGTCTGAGGTGGATTTTACAGGGTTTTTATTTATTTTTTTATATATATTTTGATTCGATGATACCTCAAAAATCCTAACTTAGGGAAGAAATTAAGTGTTCTTCTTTCTTTTTTTCCTACATCCTTTCCACATATGCTAACTGAACAAGAGTGAAGTATAATAACTGTAGAATATTGAAATGAGCCAGAAGAAGCAATGTGGTTATAAATGCTCTGAGTTGTATTTTACAGCCATTTTCCAATCTTTTTACCCGGTGATGATCTGAACAAAAGCAGGAACAAGGAAAGGAAATTCAGTCTTTTGCTTTTAAGTTGTATCTAACAAAACAGCAGTTCTCAATAAACTGAAAAGACTGAAAAGATAGCAAATGCTTGCTAGGATGCATAAAACGCTTTTGGGAATAATGCCTGCTGGCCTCCCTACATAATCAAGATAAAAAAAGATAGCCCCCCTTCTACATATCCTTCTGGTATTAGACTGTGATGAAGGCACAGATGGCCGCAATCATATATTTCAAGTTGCTTCTGTCATACATATATATGGCATGCATTCTCTCCCCTACCCCAAAAGACAGCGTCCTTATGTGTACCACTTTGATGGCAAAATAGAAAAAAAACTGAAAAAACAAAGCACAGTAACGTATTTCTACCTGCTGCTGTCAGAGTATATAACAGCATACTTCCTTATCACTAACCCAAAAAGTAACCATCTATAGAGTCCATAGTAATGTATTGTAAGTAATGTATTGTAAGTAATGTGTTGTAAGTAATGTGTTGTTCCTAAACAGTACACTGCCACTAGACAGTCTATAGTGACCATTTATGCACACTTCTGAGGTTTGTCACAAAAGTTAAAGAATCAAAATGAGCACATTGTCCACAGCCCTACACAAGCTATGATGTTATTCTGTACACACCTATAAGGTCTGACTATAAGTAAAAGTAAAGTAGTAATGCCCACACCATCAAAAACCTCTTCCTCCTACAAGCGACAGCAACCTTCTGTGCATACCTCTGATCAGTGCTAGATTAGTTGAGGTTCAGGGCAGAGGCCAGCTTGTGTCAAATCCCACTTGCACAGCCTGGGGTATAGGGCCCACCAACTACTCAGAAGCTCTGAGGGTCTAGCTGTTCTTTGATGAGCTTTATGCCTTATTTCTAAAAGATGATTTGTTAACTTTTATATACTGCTGTTCAGAAGAGCATTATATATGTGCCCAGAAATATTGTGTGTGTTCACAGATTAAAAAAAAATAAGTGATATTATACACATAAAATGATAGCTAGATACATAGCTATATAGATAGATAATAGATAGATAGCTAAAGATATAGATGTATTTTTTTTGTTTCAGAAGCACACACAATGACACTAGAAACCAGGTGTATCACACAAGCACACACTTATCTACATTAGCCCTGACAAGCTAGGTCTATCACAAGATGCACGAGCATGCACACACGTACATACAAACACACACACACACACACACACACACACACACACACACCCACAATTACAGTCACTAGAGTGACTGCAAATACCTCAGATCTGTGCTTGCGATCAAAAGAATGAATAGATGCAGAAAGACTGGCCCAGGAATTCATTTGAACTTTTTACTGTCAGAGCTGTACAGTGTAACCCACTACAGCCTGTTAGAAAAATGTGTATTTGAATATATGAGAAATGCTAGTTTAAAAGCAAAGTAGCATATAATGCATTTTATTCTATTAATCATATAACAGTAGGGATTAATTCATGTGTAAATGTAAGTAGTTTTGAAACTGCAGTGTGGCTTGAAGCAAAGCTGATCTTTGACCCTGGCAGAATGCTAGCTTAGCAAGTTTTAATGCTTATGCTTTTCACAAGTGATTATCTGCTGGGTCAGGAAATTAAATGTGTGAAATAATGAAATCTTCTGCTCTTTCCTGTTGGAATGATTTGGCCTTTTATATGTATTACTGAGATAGCACGCAGCTGTGTGAGAAAGTGTAACAGAGAACAAAGACGTGTATTAAAAGACTGAATCTGCTATTGTATTCGAACTGATATGAAACCTTGAAGAAGTAACTTTACAGAAAGACATTATGTCTGACCAGCTGGATAGCAAGGCCGTATTGTATCTAGAGGAAATTTTTTTTTAAATATACAGCATCAACAGCTTTATGAATAACAGACTGTAAGCTAAAAGTGATGTAGATGCCCTGTGACATACCACGTCAGTAAGGTGGGCATAGCTTAAATGTTAAACCTATATAAAATGGTGTGCTTCCTGTTTCATGTCAGACAAAATTCTGTACTTGTACGTTTTTTGCCTCCTGGTGTACACTAGTAAACTTTGTAACCTGAACCTCCTGTGTATTTATATCTTGTTTTATTTAACAGTTTGGTCCTTCGAGACGGAATTCCCTTGGTAAGCCGCAGATCAGAGCATATCGGTGGTCGAATACTGCGCAGGAGAAGTTACCGAAATGGTTCTTCCTGAGTGAAAAGACCTCCGACTGAATTGTTGTGTAAAGAGGCTGGCCACTTTCTGATCTGTGGCTGAAAAGCGGAACTTGGACTTTCTCAATACCGGAGGCTCAGGTAGGAAGAATTTGCCTTTTTTCTGTTTTAGATCAGGGACTAGGTTACAGTATATTGTTGTCAAGACTTGTTTTGCAGATCAGGGACAAAAGGAAGTACTGTATATTTGGTCATAGATCAGGGTAACAGAATAAGGTAGGCAGTTATTCTAGATAAACTGTGAACAGGAACTGAGAACTTGATATCACGTGATAAAAAGGGTTACGTAACATTTTCTTTGACATGGGTAATCAGTGCACTAAAGCATCGCGAGATCCGCCCCTAACCGAAGATGCAAAATACATGCAATTACAACGTTCTGATAACGCTAGGTATTATACGAAATGGGTTAGTAAATATGAATTTGATGGTAAACTAGATAAAACTTCACTAGTGAAACTCCTTAAACAGCTTAAATCTGATGCGGGAGGTCAGGCAAAAAAGCAACGCCAATTAGGCATTCCTCAGGCACACAGGTGGATTGAGGAAGCAAATCGTAGAGAACAGAAGCTTAAAAATTCAAAAACATTATTTTTAGACAAAGAGGATAATAACTTGGTAATAGCAACAGCTCCTCCTCCTCCTCCTTGCCCCTCCTTACCCTTTTCAGGATATGAAGCGAGTGGACAGGCTGGTCCGCCTCCGCATTATCCTGAAGTTTCAGCAAGACCACAACCATTTGTTAGAGATCCTATTGAAACTAGGTCCTGAGCATGTAAAACACATAGGGACGCAGAATTATATCAAATAGAGAGAAATCTACAGGATGAGAGTGAGGATGGAATATGCCCACTTATAGAAGTTCCAAATCCTCAGGCAGGACAGGAAGGGCAGGATCCAACACTCTTAGTATATAGACCATGGACACCGGAAGATATCCGGAAGACTACTGAGGGAATCCCCCATCCGAAAGTTAATTTTACGAAATTTTTAGAAGATTTACAAGGCATGAGGTTGAGTTACCACTTGAATGGGGAAGAAGCAGAAAAAGTAGTGAGACAAATTATAGGTCCAGATTGGCACATGATTTGTGGCACCTGGAATCCTTGTAATGCAGAGCTTAGACCACTCCCACATAGTGACGCAGAGTTAGACAACAGAGTGAAAGGTCTGACAGACCGAATCTCTGAGAAATGGAAACCTAGAGCAGACTGGACTTGCATTAATCAATGCATACAACAGGAAAATGAGACGATAGATGGATACTATGCTAGATTATTAGAATTTTTTAATAATCATAGCGGTATGACGGTTCCTGAGAACCAAACAAATCATTCCCCGTATGAACAACAATTAAAAAATGCATTTTTGAAAGGTTGCATTGCACCTATTAGTAGCTTCATTATGAAGCATATGATAGACCATCGAACAGGGAGGCTGCAAGCCTTACTTGAATACGCTAGACATGCTGAAAGACATTTTAATAGTAAAAAGAAAAAGAAGGCACAAGTCTTCACTGCTGAAGACGGAGCTGAAGTATTTGTGTTACAGTCAGGTAAAAAGGGCAAGAAGAATGCCCAGGGAAACAAACAGCCTGATAAACGATCAGAAGATTTTGAAGAAAGAAAAAAGAGAGGTGAATGCTTCAAGTGCGGGAAAAAGGGACATCTAGCAAGGGATTGTAGGCAAAACAAAAAGGTAATTACAGAAGATAAGGGAGATGAGGACTGACTATATGATAGTGAAGATACATCATGTGAAAGTCAGAAATCATCAGGAAAAGTTAATAAACAAAAAACAAATGTAAATGTGATAGAGGGAGTAGAGGAAGTGCAAGTAGATATGGAGGATAAAGAAAGTGAAATTTTGGACTTAGCATTATTGAGTTTAGAGCTCTACTTAGCAGATACGAAACCGGAAGTTACACTTCTGGTGGAGGGAAGGGAAGTCAAATTCCTGTGTGACTCAGGAGCATCACGGACTTTGATACACCCCTCCAAGTTACCAGAACATTCAGAATCACCTGATTATATACTAGTAAAAGTCAAGAATGGACAGCTATACAGGGAACCACTTTCCCATGATATAGCAATAACTGACCCTGTTTCAGGTATGACCCAGAGAAGTAAAACTGTTGTTTCTGCAAAGTGTCTAATAAACCTATTGGGCAGGGACCTTATGCAGATATTTGGCATAGCAGTAGTTCCAACTGTACAAGGTATGGAGGCACAGAGACAAATGGATACCTTTGTAGTGTGATCGGACGACAAAACTTTTTACTGGTACAGCCAGGACCTAGTCACGACTGGTCCAGGGGCAGTAACCGAGGAACTGATGAACGTAGCCATCAGTAAAGCCCCCTCCCTCGACACTGATCGACAGCATTTGTTACACTGTACTCTATACTACTGTACTGCACCAGGACCTGATAGAGAGTATGAGCAAGAATTGTTTAGAAATCATGCAACTAGATTGGTTTTGCGTACTTTGTACTGGGATACTGAGGGAAACAGTGTAGTTAGCTGTTCGTTACCTCAAGAATTCCTTGCATTGTATAGATCAAATCGGTCACCACATGTCAGCTTGACAAAGAACAAAAGTGTCAAATGGGCAGACTTAGGAGAAAAAGTAACAAGATGGGAAAAACAGACTGATTTAGAACTATCAGAACAAGGGATACAAAAACAAAAATTGAATTGGTTAACACAGACGCATCCAGCTATACACTTGCAATCTAGTGAGGACAGCTGATTAGCGTTCTTATTAGAAGAAGAAGAAAAGGGCTTATGTGAAATTCCAACAACTCTTTGGTCAGCAGGCAAGTCAGATGTAGGACTTATTCGAACAGCAGGACCAGTTACAATAACCCCAAAGTCAGCTTTTAGACCACAGAAAAGACAATACCCTTTGAGAAAGGATGCAGAAATAGGAATTAAGCCTATAATAGCAGCATTACTCAAGGAAGGAGTACTGGTAGAATCTCCTGATTCACCATGTAATACACCCCTATTTCCTGTTAAAAAGCAAACGGGAATGGCGGATGGTACAAGATTTACAAGCTGTAAATAATGCAGTAATACCTAGAGCACCTACGGTGCCAGACCCACATACTTTGTTAAACGATTTAGAACCGCAACAGAAATATTTCTCTGTGGTAGATATTAGCAATGCTTTCTTTTCAATACCTATACATCCTGATAGTCAATATTGGTTTGCATTTACATTTCAGGGTAAAAGGTATACATATACTCGACTACCACAGGGATATTGTGAGAGTCCAACAATATTTGCACAAGAAATGGCTAGCAACCTGGCAGGGTTTACCCACCGGAGGTAGTCAAATTCTACTTTACGTAGATGACATCTTGCTAGCAGCCCCCACCCAGCAACAGTGCAGGGAGGATACTGTAGCATTATTGAAATTTTTAGCAACACAAGGACACAAAGTAAACAAAAGTAAGTTACAACTTTGGAGAAAACAAGTTAGATACTTGGGATATGTAATATCCAATGAAGGTAGAATACTAGATGAGGAAAAAAAACAGCAATTTTGCAAGCACCTAAACCAGCAACCAAGAAGGAAATGATGTCTTTCTTGGGTACAACTAATTTTTGTCGGAGCTGGATACCAAATTATGCTTTGGAATCTGCTCCACTGACTGACTTGATATATAAGACACCAATGGCAGCACAAGATATCTTACAATGGACACCCGAAGCAGAAACGGCTTTCTGCAGGTTGAAGCAGTTGATAGCTTCTTCATTAGTTTTAGGACTTCCAAATTATCACAAACGATTCTTTCAGACCGTAGATTGTAAGCAAGGATATATGACGTCAGTATTGACACAACAACATGGGGATAAGCAACGCCCCATAGCCTATTATTCATCACAGTTAGATCCAGTGACGCGATCTTTGCCTCACTGTGTACAAGCAGTAGTTGCAGCTGCAATGGCAGTACAGGCTTCGGCCTCGGTGGTGTTATTCCACCCTCTCACATTGAGAGTGCCTCATGCAGTTGCAATAATTTTACTGCAAGAAAAAGTGGCATACCTTTCCCCTGCTAGACATCTTTCATGTATGACTATACTGCTGAGCCAACCTCATATGACAATTGAACGATGTATGACATTAAATCCATCAACATTACTCCCAACTCCTGCGGATGGCACACCACACAGCTGCCTGCAGGAAATTGAACAGTTAGCTTTACCTAGACAAGATCTCACAGATATGCCCTTGGATAATGCCGAGGTGACATATTACGTGGACGGCTCATGCAGAAGGGGTCCTACAGGGAAGAATCTGGTAGGGTATGCAGTAGTTACAGACATTGAAATTTTAGAAGCTCAATCCTTACCACACAACTTATCTGCACAAGCAGCAGAATTGATAGCTTTGACGAGGGCATGTACTTTAGCAAAAAACAAGTGTGTAAACATATATACTGACAGTCAGTATGCTTTTTCTACAGTACATGTATTTGCACAACAATGGAAAAATAGAGGAATGATAACATCTAGTGGAAAACCCATTAATCATGCGCAATTTATTTTGGAATTATTAGAATCTATTCAGTTACCTACCAAAGTAGCTATTTGTAAATGTGTAGCTCATACAAAACAGCAGGATAAGATTTCAAAAGGCAATGCACGAGCTGATGCAGCTGCAAAGCAAGCAGCCTCAGACTCAGAAACTTTACTTTTAAATGAGGAATTACAACCCTCTAAGATTTTAGATTTAGACATGTTAAAAACAATGCAGATGCTTACTACAAAAGCAGAAAAACAAAAATGGGTAAAACGAGGTGCAATTCTTGAGAATGGACTGTACATTTCCAAAGAAAGAAAACCGATATTGCCATCTAATTTATTTAGATATGCAGCTTTGTTGAGCCATGGGCAGTGCCATGTCTCAACAGGGGGGATGGTACAGTTAGTAAACCGAATATTCCAAACATATGGATACACAAACTACACAAAAAAATTTTGTGCAGCTTGTCATACTTGTAACAAGCACCATGCACAAGGAGCATTTAAAACCAAGCAAGGAAGTTTTCCTATACCACCATACCCGTTCCATACTATTTGTATGGATTTCATAGACTTGAATAAATGTGAAGGGAAAAAGTTTTGTTTAGTTATTGTAGACATGTTTTCTAAATGGGTAGAAGCTTTTCAAACCAAAAACCCGGATGCAGCAACAGTGGCGAAAGCCCTGATAAAAGAAGTAATCCCTAGATTTGGCATTCCGGAAAGGATTTATAGTGACAACGGCACACATTTTGTGAACCAGACAATCCACCAGCTTGGGAGATTTTTTGGTATCTCCTTAAAGAACCATTGTGCCTATCACCCACAGTCAGCAGGACTGGTGGAAAGGTACAATGGTACCCTAAAAAGTAAACTTAGGAAGCTAGTAGAGGAGACCCAAAAGAATTGGATATACTGTCTGCCTTTAGCACTGCTGAGTATGAGAACGGTTCCAAATGTAAAGGGTTTGACTCCCTTTGAAATGGTTTTTGGGAGAGCATATTATGTGCCTCAGTGGAAAGCTCTCATGCCTGCAGAGCAAGAGGCTGACAGTTCATTAGCTAGTTATATGAGGAAACTGTTAACAAATAAATCTGTTTTGCAGTTTAACTCTTTTTCAGATAAGGAACAGACCAGACCGGTGAAAGCAGTCTTGGCCCCAGGGTCGTGTGTTTGGCTGAAAGTGACGAAAAGGAAGAATTGGGCGAGTCCAAAGTGGGAGGGAGCGTACCGGGTTCTGTTGGCAATGCCTACTGCAGTTAGAGTGGCCGAGAGGACGTCCTGGGTTCATTTGACGCATTGTAAACCGGTAAAGAACTTTCAACTTGATAAAAACTTTGTGACTGATACACAACTAGACCGAGATGGCCAAAAACAAAGTGAATAGAAATTTAGATCAACCCCAGAGATGTTGCATAATCATTTTGTTGAGTGTACATTTATTGACTGTAATTGTGACAATTTTCCTCTTGTTGTGGTTTATCCTACACACAACCACACAAGTGAAAGTGGGAAGGCGTGATGAAACGTCTATAGACTGGCATCCAAATTTTAACACATACCTAGCCATGAAACGTGTATATGCAGAGTCTATGAACATTTCAAATTGCTGGGTTTGTACAGCTATACCAACAGCATATGGAGGACTGATAATGTCCACTGTCCCTTTGGGGATAAATGAAACTTGGGAGAATTTACTTTTCGATACGGGAATTGTGAGATCACAGGACAAAATAGCTTTATTTTTACCTGTCACACAAAAAGGAGTTGTATGTTTCTATAAAAATGACACCCTCCAGGTGGGCTGGAGCAATTGTAATATAACCATATCTTACCGATGTTATATTAAGAATGGTAATGGCAATACTTTTTGCAATACTAATTATGACTCGTATTTGAACTCATTGAAAACAACTATGAATGACATTCGCAAAAATCCAGTTTTGTTTAAACAATTGTCAGTTATAGATCAGAAAATGTTTCATGCAGGGCTGATGCGTATTAGTACTAAAGTAGAAAACTGTTATTTTATTTGTGGGAAAAGGCATATAAATGGTTACCTGAGAATTGGTCCGGCAGTTGTTTTTTGGGTTATTTGGTTCCAGCAATAAGACATACTGCAGAATTACCTTTGGGTAAGATATGAAACGTGAGAGAAGCAGCCCGAAAGCCCGAAGGTCCAGTTGAAAAACCTGTGAATCCAGTTGGAAAGATTGAAGCTGGCTGGAAAGACCACAATTCAGTAAAAGACAAAAGCGAATTGACTCATATGGACTTGAGTGACAGTGTTATATCCTGGGCAGGAATATTCCCAGCCTATGGAGCAGTCAAATCGATCTGGGAGCTGAAGAAGTTGTCAAAACTTCTCAAAGTAATGAGTAATGCAACTTTTTCCGCCCTAGAACTGGTGACTGATGAACTGAATGCAATGAGAACTGTTGTGCTACAAAATCAGATGGCTCTTGACTTCACCCTAGTGGCGAGAGGTGGTACGTGCGCGCTTATCAAAGAAGAATGCTGTGCTTATATTCCTGACAATTGTCATGAGATCAATAACCACCTAGAGGTAATTCAGCAAGTATCAGCCATGACTGAACCAGACCCAAACCCACTGACGGACTTTTTCCAGAATCTATTTAAGGGGTGGGGTTCCATCCTAATGAATATTCTGATTGCCATTTGTGTGGGTATACTCCTAATAGGAGCATGTGTTTGCTGTGGAATTCCCTGCATGAAAAGATTGATCAAAGATTTTATTGATGTATCTGTTACTGAATCTTTGTACCAAGATATTGAGATTGAAAGATTGATCTCAGATGACATTTTTTCTGAAGTATAGATTGAATGACTCACCTAGCTGAAAAACCTAAGTGAAAAAGGTTAGGAGATGAAATGACACTATGCATGCTTCAAAATAGAATAAAAAGTATTAATGGGGGGAAAATGTTAGAAAAATGTGTATTTGAATATATGAGAAATGCTAGTTTTAAAGCAAAGTAGTATATAATGCATTTTATTCTATTAATCATATAACAGTAGGGATTAATTCATGTGTAAATGTAAGTAGTTTTGAAACTGCAGTGTGGCTTGAAGCAAAGCTGATCTTTGACCCTGGCAGAATGCTAGCTTAGCAAGTTTTAATGTTTATGCTTTTCACAAGTGATTATCTGCTGGGTCACGAAATTAAATGTGTGAAATAATGAAATCTTCTGCTCTTTCCTGTTTTAATGATTTGGCCTTGTATATGTATTACTGAGATAGCACGCAGCTGTGTGAGAAAGTGTAACAGAGAACAAAGACGTGTATTAAAAGACTGAATCTGCTATTGTATTCAAACTGATATGAAACCTTGAAGAAGTAACTTTACAGAAAGACATTATGTCTGACCAGCTGGACAGCAAGGCCGTATTGTATCTAGAGGAAAAGTTTTTTTTTAAAATATACAGCACCAACAGCTTTATGAATAACAGACTGTAAGCTAAAAGTGATGTAGATGCCCTGTGACATACCACGTCAGTAAGGTGGGCATAGCTTAAATGTTAAACCTATATAAAATGTGTGCTTCCTGTTTCATGTCAGACAAAATTCTGTACTTGTACATTTTTTGCCTCCTGGTGTACACTAGTAAACTTTTTAACCTGAACCTCCTGTGTATTGATATCTTATTTTATTTAACACAGCCCTTTCTATACATACACACAATAGTCACACAGCCACACACACACATATACCACTGCTCGATGGTCCTTCATTGAGGCTCAAGATCTTGCTCTGTCCCTCCCAGTCACTATTAAAACTGGAGATTTATGAAGAAAAGGTGGATTAGTTATAATTAATAAATAATGACAATCACTTTTAGAATTATAGCTGTCTTTCACTTCAGAAAATGCATGATGTTAATTCACATTCTCTTTTTCAGTCAGATTTCAAGTATCAAGTCTGCTTATTTACCCTTGAATGAAGGGTAGCCCTTACAACCCTAGATGGCAGCATGGCACACATTGTCCTCTTACAAATATTAAATAAATTAAACTTTAACCAAAAAAAAATCATACAAATTACTCCTGAACAAAAATTCTAGTCCCTGTCCACGTTTGTTCCTCTTTCTTCAGGCAACCTTAGTCACATGAGGCAGTATTAACCAAAAAGAGGAAGCATTTGCTTCTTCATAAAGCAGCCCACTCAGCGTCCACTGAAGCAGTGTTCTGGAGCTTTAGAAGTACAAGTACTCCTGGGTAGTACAGGACTGGTTTTCAAGTCAGCCCTGTAGAATAACCTTATGTATTTTTCTGTAAACAGAATACAGAATAGAGATCGCTGTGCATGGGCAGGTACGTGCACAAAGTTCGAGATGCCTGAAATGGGGAAGATGATTATTCTTTATCCATATTTTTAAGTGAGAAAATAAAGGACAAATTATATGAATAACATATTTATTTTAACTATGATGTTATTGGAGGGGCTGCAACCCAGCAGCAAGCACCACAAGCCGCTCCTGTTCAAATACTGTCTAATGCGGACGGTTGTGAAATATTTCTTTCATAATGGTTATAGTTTTGCCTTTTATTTCATTGTTAACCAGGGTCTTTTGAGATGCTTGGTTAAAAAGTGTGTCGAGATTTACAGATAAATCCATTCAATCAGTCCTTATATAAGTTTGCATTTCTCATTATCTCAGATCAAAAAATGTTTGATTTGGTAAATCAGATTACAATTAGTAAATAATGCTTTGCCAGACATTAGAATTTTACATGTATAGTTCAGAAAATGTATGTTGACATAAAACCTGTTGTATTATTAAGTTTCTAAGTTAATTAGAGTAATAATTATAATTTGTCCTTTATTTTGTGTGTCTCCTGTTATTTTTGGTTTGTTCTTGCTACTTTATGTGCATTCCCAAGAAGTGAGAGCAAAATACATAAAGAACTATGAGAGTGTATGCACGCTATAATGTGTACCTGCTTAGCATAGTATGTTATCATATCTTTTTAGTGTTTTATTGTTATTATTGTTATTTATTTTTATGTGACTAAGCTGTTATTCATTTCTCTTACTTGTTTTTCTCTTTATAGTGTGTTTGTACCATGTTTTGGTATTGCTAGTGTAACATGGACTACTAACTTGTACCGAGTCTTCTATTTATCTTACATGCGACCTAGCTTTTTGATTGTTTTATCATTTGAAGTAGCAATTATGTTTTTACTTTCAGAAATGGCCACAATTACTTATAGCATGCTGGCAGAGCATGTGTGAAAGCAGCTTAACTGTAAGCTGTGCTAAGAAAGACACGTGAGCCTGTTTTCTGAGGTAAAATAAGCATTGTAGGAAGGTAATGCACTTTGTTGAATTTTAAATAGATTTTTGGGGTATGGGTTTGTCTCTTACGGTTAGTTGTAGGGTTTCACTGTTAGGATCAGAGTTTTAATGTTAAGGATGGTGTTTTATGGTTAGAGTTAGAGATGCTGATTTGATGCTCGGGGTTAGAATTAGGGAAGGGTTTTGGATTAAGGTTAAGGAGATGGTTTGAGGGCTATGGATGGAGTTTTAAAGTTAAGGAGAGGATTTTAGGATTAGGTTTAGAGCCAGAGTTTCACAGTTATGGTGGGTTTTACGATTAGGATTAGGGATGTGGTCTTAGTGACAAAATTTTAGATAATGGAGAGTAGAATTAGAGGTTGGGACAGAGTTGTAGAGTTAAGATCTGTTTGTATGGCATTAATTAATTACAGCAAGTGGGCAGAACTTGCATTCGCATGTTAGGAGCTAAGTTACTCAAGTCAGTTATACCTGCTTATTATAAGTAACAATTTCCTACCACCTCTAAATCATTCTCTGTCTTTGGATAGACATTTTATTTTAGGTTGCTACTGCAGTTTTACCATATTTCTGCATTTTACAAATTTTGCTCATAGTATTGCATTGACTTGTTTTATGACTAATATTATAATTATGTTTTATAGCAGTTTGAGTGATGTTTTTATTGTTGTGTTCTATAACAGGTAATTTTAGTACGTTTAGTTTCTCTTCTTTCTGGGAAAATAATTAATACTACTTAAATTTATAACAAATGTACACAAATTTTGTTTTATTAAAAAATAAATATAATTTAAAACAATCTGGTAGTTAATTATACACTTAAAACAATCGAGAGGGTGACTCCAAAAGAAAATAATAATTTATCATTCAGGACAGTGACTCAAAAAAAGAACAGGTATTTATGTGTGGTCCAAAACAAAAAGTGCACAGGGTTCCCAGGTTTGAAAACTGAGCGGAGGCCCAATGTACGCTTAATCTATCACTGATCTTCATAGACCTCACCAAGGCATTCAAACATTTTAACTACCAAATTCCATTAAAAAACATTTAGAATCACCCATTTTTTACTAACTACTTTAAAAACTGAACATTCAAAGTCAGACTAGGCAAGCTTCCCCAGAAGAATAATTCAGAGTAGGAGTTCCCCATGGTTCAGTCCCTGTCCCAGTACTATCTGGCATATTTATTAATGAAATCAGTACAGTCATCCTGAACTCAGACATCACTCTATATATAAATAATGTCATACTTTACAAACTGGACCAAATACCCTCTCTAAAAATCTCTGCAAAAAGACTTTAAAAACTGTCTAACAATTAATAACAATAAAACTGCCATCTTGACTTTTCATAAAAAAATAGACTCACATATTCAAGCCCAATAAAATGGCCTTCCCCAGTAACAGCACCCTGAAATCAGTGTAAGCAAATAGATACACTGGGCTTGAACTACATCCCATCCTCTCTCAAATCTCATACCAAGAGAGATTAAATACATACTTAAATACAGATACTAATCTGGAAAAGATAAGCCACCCAAGTAAATATACAGCTAAATAAAAGAATATGCGAATAACAGCAGTAATACCATATGCCATTGTGATTAATTGCAATAAAGTTAATAAAAATATTTTTCTGGATATACATCTTATGATGAGAATATGCTAATCATTAACAACTAAGGTTATGATTCTTTCCTCCTTCCTTCCTTGACTATTTTCATTTTTGCAGATGCAGCAAATCCCTTGTAGTAGGCCTCTGCAAAATAGCATTTGTGGTGCTGCTGTGATTGGTTGGTTGGTGGCCAGTGTCTCCCAGCTGAGAGTAGGAAGTTCTTGGCAAACAGAAGGTTGAAGTGTGGCATAGTTTGACAATATAACTACTTTTCTAATATATATCTATCAGATTTCTTGGTGACAATGTCTTATCCTAGTCCAGCCTCCATTTTTAACATTTACTGTCATAATTTCATTTTGTTACAGATACCACCATCATCTGTCCTCTGTGCTACCTCCCGTTCTACTTTTATTTTATCACTTGATACTACAACTCCTACAGCTAGTTGTTGCAGCATTTTGCATTTCTGGCATTTTTTCCTCTGCTGCTGTATTTATATGTTTTGATGCTCTTTATATTGATCTCTGCTAAAGTTTTTCTACTCCAAATGTGTACACATTCCCCAGTGCCTGTCTGCCACTAGTATATTTTGATGTCCTGCTTTATAGATTATAGGCTTTGTCCATGTTTACCTGTCACTGTTTAGTTCCCTGGTATTATCTTATTTTTTATGTTCATTATTTTCTCTCACACAAGACCATTTTTTCCTTTATGAAGTTTATTTTTATGAATGTAGCCATACAAGTGAAACAAGGGCAAGGACATCGGGAGGCATACGCACTGTATGCACGTCAGTACAGCAGATGTAAGGGTGAGGTAGCTGTAGACTGGCAAGACTAGGGCATTAGAACCCTTGAGACAAGCATTCAGTCTAAAAATTAAAAGAAATACAACAGACGAGTAGGACATGAAAACACCTCGATCGAGACTGCACAGCAATTTGCGGCTCATTAACTGTTAAAAG